>NC_092872.1:26007478-26339978 GCF_028372415.1 Notamacropus eugenii | reverse complement strand
TCCTTAAAAAAAGAAAAAAAACAGTATCATGGACTTTATCTTGATCTTACATCATTCTAAGGGAGAATGAGCTGCTTCAGTTAAAAACCTACTATAATCTGGCTCCAGTTTACATTTCCAGACATTTCACAATTATTTCCTTTAATACATATTCTTCATTTCAGTCAAACTGACCTACTTGGAGCTCCCCAAACCTGTTATTCTATCTCCTTCCTCCATGTCTTTCCCCATATATGAAATATATTCCTTCCTCACCTTACCTCTTAGAATCCTTTGCATCCTTCACGATTAAGATCAGGCAACACTTCCTTCAGGAAGCCTTCCTGATCCCCAGAGTTTTTAGTGTTCTCTCCCTCCTCAACAGAGTCTAAATTTACTTGTCTATTTACATATTTATCCCCTAACTGAATGGATGTTCCTTAAGGGAAGGAACTTGGTTTTCATTTCCTATCTTTGAAAGCACAGATGCTTAATAAATGCTTTTGGAATTGAACTGAACTGATAATACGATGCCTTTCATATAATAGGCAGTAAAATATTTATGATTTTAAAAAATTATTGATATCTATTTTTAAATTATTTTTAACCTTACTTAGTATATTTCTTCCTTTTCCCCTACTCAACAAGCCTTCCCTTGTAATAAAGATACAAGAGGAAAAAAAAAAAACACAGTCCAACAAAAATAATCAACACATTTTCTACTTTTAATATTGCATGCAATATTTTATATTCACAATCCCCCACTTCTACAAAAACTGACGGAACTACATTTTTTTCAACTCTTCTCCAGGCTGAGGTTTGGTCATTACAATTGAATAGTATTTAGGTACATTTTATTGTTCTTGGTCTTACGTGGTCAGTGTCTTGCTGGCCGCTTAATTCTCTCTGGATCAGTTTACATTTCTCTGAAATTTTCATATTTGTTATTTTTTACAGCACAATTCCTATGCCAGAATTTTTCTAGCAATTCCTCAACTGATGAACATCTACTTCGGAATATATGAATATGAATATATGAAACCTTTCTTTCTATCTTTGAATTCATTGGGGGCATATGCCTAGAAGTGAGAATCTCTGGGTCAAAGAATATGTACATTAGTTACTTAGATATTTGTTGAATGAAACAGAAAGGAGAATACTGAGAGCTGAAGACAGCAAAGGAGAGTGGAGTCTCCGTTAAAAAATTACTTTTGAATTCATTTTTCATATAGTAAAATGACTGATATTCTTTTATTAGTCAATGTAGGACAAGGTTATGTTTTTTATTCAAAGAGATTCAATTAAAGAGATGGTAAAATAAGCATATTAAATATCTGGGTAAATATCTTACTTTTGGAAAGGGAAAAGTGAGAAGTAAAGGAAGAATCTTCTAGGGAAATGGCTACTTACATAACTCAAGAAATTGCTGTTATATTATTTTCTTAAAATGCAAATTAAATGCTTTACAGGTTAAAGCAAGAATTCTAGGGTGTTTTGACAACTGAAGATCAAAAATTTTGAGAGACTTTTGATATTCAACCTCAGAAATTTTTAAAATACATAGCACAAAGATGGATAAAGTCATAAGGGAAAATATAGATACATAAAGTAAATATTACATTGAATTTTCTTTTGTAAGACTAATCGACCCTTATTTTCATTTTGGTACCTCAAATTTCTTTCATCATATTTTGCTATTTAGGGGGAAAATATTACCAATCACTAAAAAAAAAAAAATGGATTCTGTTTCTCCTGGAAAAAAATAGACTCTAATACTGTATTATTGTACTAACACAGCGATTCACTTCATGTTCCTGCATGACATTACTACTGACAGCTATAATAAGACAGGACTGAAGGACATGTTTAATGTTTCTGGCTAGACACATCAAAAACTACACACAGACAACTAAAGGACTGGTGGGAAAAGCCAAAAACAAATGGCAATATTAAAAAACAGTCAAAATTCTCTTAGAAAGTGGTTTGATGTATCACAGATTCAGCTATACTAAGGGTCAAATCTTCTCTCCCATGCACATAATGATGTATAAAGGTTACTACTACATAAAACTTAACTAGAGATCCAAGAATGGAAAAAGTTGGAAGTAAACAAAATCATCTCATCCAGGAAGAACCTGGTGAAGCATATAATCTCTGCTGAGAGAGCCCTGATCAGTGGATATACTCTTCTACCAAGTCAACCCATTTCAGTTTGGCACAGTTCTAATTGCTTTTCTTTATACGGCTTTCATATAATTTCTACTTATTACTCCTCCTTCTGCCCTATCAAGCCAAGCAGAGTAAGTCTAATAACTCCATCCCATGATAATCCTTCAAATAACAGAAACTAGGAATCATGCCTCTCTACCCCCTTTCCCTACCCAAAACTCCTTTTTAGATCTTACTCAGAATTTACCTCTAATCCTTTAAAGTGGATGTGTAGGAAGGTTTTTTGGTAATATAACCCTTGGCAACTGTCAAATACAGAACATAAAGAGTTGAATGACCCACTGTTGGGATCCTTGATGATTATAGCTTTTCTGGGGTGTTAACTTTATGCTTATGCTTCTGATGCTAGTATAACAATGGGTCTTATAATGTCCCTTTTTTAATGGAATTATATAGAATTTTAGGTAATCGACATTACAGAAACCAAAACCTTTACCCACTGAATGCTTTCAATGAAGCTACTGGAGTACTCAGTATTCTCCAGTAACAACTCCACCCTTCATTCATTTCTTCCAGAAACATGTATTAAACACTCACCAGGTGTAAGGTACTGTGCTAGGTTCCAAAACTAGGAAGATAAAGAATAACACAGTCCATACCTTCAAAGAGCTTACAATTTTGACCTCATGGGGGAAAGGATATAGCTCTTATCTAGGAAGTTCTACCATGTTCCAAGGTTTGGCCATCTATAAGAAAGTCTTCTTTGACCTGGATCAGCGCTGGATCTCTTCTAGCAGAGTGATGAATATCTTTTGGTGAATATGTTAGGCTTCTCTTGACATCAATGAATTAATAGTCAAAGATTCAAGTGGCAAAGTTAACTGTTATTCTATCTTCCAAAGAATCTTGTATGATTTTTGTTTCTATAACATTTCATAGAATTTTTTATTCCTTAATGTCACTTTGCAAATTAATCTGGATAGCTATACTTAGTTTGTAAATTTTCTGGTTCTCAATTCTTTCTTGAAAATAGTAATACAAATTATGAATGCCCTTTGACTCAAAGGTGCTACTATATACCCCAAAGAGGACAGATACAAAGGGAAGGATGTACATGTATACAAAATTTATCGCAGTACTTTTTGTTGGAGCAGAGAACTGGAAACAAAGTGGGTGTCTATCAGTCAGGGAATGGCTGGACAAGTGATGGTATATGAATGTAAAGGAATATTACTAGTCCTTTAAAGTGACAAAAATAATGGACTCAGAGAAACCTAGAAGGACTCATTTAAAGAGAAATCAAGAGAACAAATCGTACGATGACTAGAATAATGGAAAGAAAAACAATTTTGAAAGACTTAAGAAATAACGTGAGCAAGCATGACTCCAGAATTCTGATATAAAGCATACCTCTCATCTTGCCTAAAAGGTACATAACAAGATGAACATTTTCAAACATGAGCAAGGAGTGAACTTGTTTGAGAATTAGTGGGGAGTAACAGTGATGGAGGGTGATGGAAGAGTCAATAAAATATTCTTAAAATATACATGAGATAAAAAATAAATAAATAAAAACAAAAAATATACATGAGACAGCAGAAGATTCAAAAGGAGAAAAACACAAGCAAAATGTTTTTCTTACTATCATGTTGAATTTAGTGTACTTAAAAAACCAAACTGCTTACAAGTTCACGATTTCATATGCTCTATAAGCCTTTTCAGTTGTTCTTTGCCTGTTGAAATGTTCAAGTTTGTTAAGGTCTATCAAGTTCATAATATAAAAGGAAATTAAAAAAAAGTAATCCTAGTACCTTGCCCAGCAGAACTAGAAGAAGGCAGAGCTACTGCTGACGGTCTTCTTAATAATGAGATAAGAACCAACAATTAGGCCCTGGCTTTATGTCTCCCCTTTGATGACCTTTCAAGCATTCTCCAGAGAGTTAAAGATCGACTCAGGGTATAGGACTGGGACTGTTAAAAGACAAAAGTAAAAAACACAACAAAAAAAAAACCCCACCACTGAAAGGAAGGTCAGGTTTTAAGTGCTTTCATTTTAAGGGACCAAAGGAGTCTTGGGAATACAGTTTTAGATGGGAAGTCATAACATTTCCCCCCTTTTTTTGGCCTCTATCACCAACCCGACTAAACAAATATACTTTGTTTGAGCACCAGTTTTCAATGGGTCCATCCAGTGCACCTGCTGAACCCCTACTCTTGCTGTTCCATGAAAAGTACTTGCTTCGTGCATCTGGCTCCACTGGGAAGAGCCATAAACTTGCTTCAAGTCCTGTGTCTACTCTGTCTAGGAAGTAATAGTCAGGATATTCCATAATACTCTGCTCTCCATCTATCTCATAGGGATGCCATGAGAATTTGCATTTCTATAACTATAGTAATGATATATGATCAGCCAGATATCATTTCAAGAAAGCACGAGAAGCACCACAGAGAGATACTATGTTTTGCCCAGGAGATATTGGAAAAATTATACATAAATCAAACCTTGGTAAATCACATTATATTTCCCATTGATTCACATTCTAATTTCAGAATTGTTTTATCTTTATAAAGTGAACTTTAACTAGGAAAGGTTTACAACATAGGACATAGAAAGCTGGATGAGAAATAAGGAAAATCTGTGTTCAAAGGTTCTGACCTGAGCTCTGACCCTTACAGGCTGAACAACCCACCACTATGTCATTTAACCTCTCAGAACCTCAGCTCTTGGCTCTATAAAATGGGAATAATACCTGGTAACACCAGCTTAATAATAATTAATAATGATAAAATAATACCAGGTAACCCCACAAAGGCTTGTTTTGATGACAGGAAGAAATAATGTATGGAAAACTTCTAAATGTGAGATATTATTATTTCTATTTCTACTATAGATTTTTCTAAGTCCACCTGAAAAGTGACAATAGAAATGAATGAAAAGAGAATTTTATTATAAAAATGGCTTACCCACCCTCTCAATCACTTAACTATTTTGGTCCTAAGGAAACTATTCAAACTAGCCCTTTTGTAAATCAAGGAATCCTTTTATAATGTGAACAACTCTTCCTTCATTCCTCCCATCTAATGTTTTTCTAGTGCCCAAAGTGAGGTTTCTTGAAACTGGGCAGCACACCTCAAGATATAGAGATCAGCCTAGCCGTCATGGAAGTTGATCTTATCTTCTTTCTTCCCAATAATCCCTACATTGTGCAGAAAATGAAAAGTAGGAGAAAAGGAATAAGCCAAACCCTCACGTCTACAACCCAAAAGAAATCAGGACATGTATAATAAACATCAGGCAACAGGCTTGATCTTAGGGAACAAGCAGGATAAAAACAAGTTTAATGTGTCCAATTTCTGTTTGAATTTCATGGGCAACTGTCAAGGAATTCCACATAAGCAAAAGCTAGTTTTTGCTTAGCCTGATGATGATAGTAGAGCTACCCAAGCAAGCGGCATATTGTACCAGTACCTATGGAAATGATAAAAGGAAAAAAAGACCAATGGGTCTAATAAGATATACATATTTTTCACTTTTTCACTTTCGCAAGGCTGCAAGTGCACTAGCATGACCCCCACTAACATATTACTTCCACTCTAACTAAAGAGATTGATCCTTATCTTTCATACAATTTTTCTTTTACAGAATATGATGAAAGGATGAGGGGAGGGGAGGAGAGGAGAGTTAGCACAAGATCCTTATCCCAGTCACAGCTGAGTGATATCGGTCTGCCTTCAAAGACTCCTGCTGCCCTATGATTTTCTTCCTTGTTTTCTTTCCTAAACTGCCAGGAAATATTGCTGAGCTGCTCTGGAGGAGTGAAGAGTGGCCCGGTGGGAGAAGAGAAACGCTTTAGAAAGGCTTATGACTGCACTCTCCTCAGTAACAGGACGGAGAAGTGACACCAGCCCTCT
Organism: Notamacropus eugenii; assembly: GCF_028372415.1. Lineage (NCBI taxonomy): Eukaryota > Metazoa > Chordata > Mammalia > Diprotodontia > Macropodidae > Notamacropus > Notamacropus eugenii. Next base: position 26,333,918 of record NC_092872.1, on the reverse strand, counting down.
GTCACAAAGCTCAGTGGAACGCATGTGCCTGGTGAAGAAAGCTTTGCGATGAGAAATCACAACTCTGGGCTCCGTTATTCCTGGTTGGCTTCAGATTGATGCTGAATCCTGAGATGGCCACTTGACCCTCACCATACCCCTGGCCCATTCTCTACAAAACGATGACAATGCAAGCAGCCCCATGATTTTCTCTACCTACTTTACAACTCTCTCTCTTCCTCCTGTGCAGATTCCAAACTGAGTCCTGGTCTCCCATCAAGCAAACAAAAAAAAGCAACTCCAACTGCCAGCTCCAGATGCAGCCCTGATCTGCGTGCAGGTGTGCTGATGTGAGCTCGTTGCTGTGCGCCTCACCTGCCTGCAGTTTGTCATATCTTTGTCATTCCTATAGGCACAAATGGAGAAGTGTTTTTGGTGTGTTTGTTTACTTTGCACAGGGGGAAAGTCATTCGTGATATTTTTCATCTTAAACAGTTTTCCTTTAAACATATGTGACAAATATTCCTCACAGAGGACTTAATAAATGGAAGTTTCTTCTGTTTAGAAACTGAAATACAGCAGCAAAGGTTGAAACCATTTCCTTCCAAAAATACCTTGCTAGGATTGAAATTAGATCTTAAAAAAATTCATCTACAACTTTTCAAAGAGTTCTAAATATAAGAAAATGAGCATATATCAGGAAATACTTTGTTATTCATGCATGCAACCTCTGACCTCTTGAGTGTTATTAAAAATTTGCATCCTATATGATATTATGGCAAAATAAATCAACTGATTGGAAACCTTACCAATATTACTGTTCATCAAGATTCCCTAAGTTCTTTAACTTTCCTCACAACTTTCTTATAACTCTCTTAAGAACTTATACGTATGTTGGTTCTAGAACAGCAAGTGTGTTTCTAAGTCTGTACTCGAAGCAGTCCAGTTTAATAAGAATTAAAAAGGCTTTAACTACAATGATGTTGAAAGAAGCCAGTCGTCTCTACTACCCAAGGCATCACAATAGGATGCTTACTGGTGTAAGGGAAACATTCAACTTTCAGAGCACTGTAAAAAGCTCCAAGTTCACACCAACTTAGTACTATCATGTTTTCCCCCTTTATGTAGGTATTGTGGAATGAAAATGAGGGGGGAAAGTAGTGGAATATCCCAGAAAATCAATCCTTGGTCCACCCAGACTCTGGTAGGAAACAAAATAACAGTAACATGATAATTCATTAACTTGCTATTGGAATCTTTTTCTAAAAGCCTTTATTGAGAGAAATGGAAGAAATATAAGGATTAAGATACTACTGTGGAGATCTTATACAAAATATTGTCTCTTCATTTTTAATACTCCAAATCCATTCCTTAACCTATAACCATAGTACAGAAATAGGTTTCTCATGTCACTCTCTGCTGACTTTCAAGAACTCTTTCAGAGTCCTTCTGTGTCACAATCCAGATTGCGACAATGACAGCAAGAAACTATCCCCAGGGACTTCACAACTGCCCCAGATACTGTGCACTAAAAGGCTTTGGTCTGTCTTGCCTCTCCTGATTATGCGACATAAGCTAGAAACCAAAAGTAGAGACACAGACCACTGTGTACAGTGTTTTCTGGTCCCATTTGTTCCTTCTCCTTATGTACTTTTGTTGCCTTAGACACTCTTGGCATGAGGGTGAAGGCACCCCAAGCAAGAAGATCTGAATAATATGTTACCATATATGTGACATTAAAAAAATGGAAGATGGAAAATGTGGGTACCTATAAATAATGTCATTTCTGTTACATGCATAAGTACCTCATTTCATATACAATTGCTACTTTGCATATGAATTAAATAATATTTTAGAAATGTTAGGGAAATTCAAAATTTTAAAGTGTTCTTTCCTAATAGCAAAAAGCAAAGAATCCTCTTATAAATAATCACCTCTATATTGTCTGTTCTATAAGTTTGGATTAACATATACAATGCGCATGCATACAAACATACACACATGAAACATAAAAGGAAAACTTTTAAATAAATTATCTTCCTCTTTAAAATACCATTTTTCAAAAACGCCAGACAGCAAAGCTGAAAGTAAAAAGTAATATGGCATAGTGGAAACAATCCTGGCTTTGGAATCAGAGGGAAAGGGTTTGTGCCCGGCCTGGCCCCTTACTAACTGTGTGATTATGGACTGTGTTTGTCCTTTGTTGACGAAGAAGACCATGCCATCAGAGAAATAATGACATGACTTGCACTTGACTTTGTTTTGGCTGAGGGAGGGCTGTGCAGGTCACCAGCCTCACCTCTCCAGAGCCATCTGAATCCAGTGACCAGATATTCATCAGGATGACTAGAGATGACCCAGAACGCACTGGGAGACCTTGGGCCCTTTAGGCCTAGGTCTTTGCAGGTACTCACTTAGGGTGAGGCAACACCCATTCATTGAATAGGCCAGTTTAAGAGGTAGCCAGGGGATGGCTCCTTTAATGAGAAAAGGAAAAAGAAAGACCTCAGGCTGGGAGGGAGAGTGATTATCAATAGTGATTACGAATATTTAATTTCTGGAACTCCTTTTCCCCATCTATAACATGAAAGGTTTGGATCAGACGAGCTCTAATGCCCCTTCCAGTTCTGAATCTATGACTCCATGAGAGATTCTAATGGCAAAAGAGAAATAAAAATAAGTCAATTACCCAAGTACTAAAATTATAAAAATAACAATAATGTATTTTTCTATAGCACTTTAAAGTCTGCAAAGCACTTTAACACGCATAAGCTCAAGGAAAAAAAGAGTAAACCAACTATCGGCCTAAAAAAAGAAAAAGCATTCAAATATTAACTTTTGAGTAGAAGTAAGGAAATAATGGGTTAACTAACCTGTTCCAATCTGAAAATTAACAAAAGTTGTCAAACTTGCCACACCCATGGAAAACCTAGGGGCCACTCGATGTTGTCATGTTTCTAATCCTTCATTGATGTACCATGATAAACCACAAATGTCCATAGGGATCTACAAATGCCTTTTCATTCCATACCATTCCTAAGCACTCAAAGGGATAATGGTATTCACTGGTATCTTATGATCTCAAAGGAAACCAAATGCATCAGATGCTTTTCTCTATACTGCTATCCCTACTCTCCATCTTAGGAATTCCCACTGTGGGCTCATGAACACGGAAAGGAGAAATACAGGATGGGGAAAATAAAATCTAGGAGAAAGTCTTTTACAGAAAAGAAGGCTAAGAACCATTTGGAAATTGTTCCCATAAGGCTTGTGTACTGAGCAACATATCCCTATGGGCTGTCTACTACCCTCACTTGACCTGAATGACAGACAGTCAGTGAAGGTTTCTTTCTTTTATTTAAAGATATGTTTCAATTAAGGGGCCCAGCTCAAGAAGAAGCTGGCTAAATAGGAAAAAATCCAATCAATAACTACAGTTTAGGGCCCAAACTTTGGGCCAGTGTGGTTATACTAGAAAAACTCCACCGAAATCCTTAGTGTTTTGTGATACTTAAAAATACATATATGTTTAGAGGCATATGCAAAGTTGTAAGGTACCTTAACCCTTCATTTTACAAATGAGGAAAAAGAGGCTCAAAGAAATTTACTTGGCCAAGTTCACATGGGCACTAAGTGATAAAACAGGGATGTGTACCCAGGTCATTTGACTCTAAAACCAAGGCTTATTCCACTGTACCTTGGTGGCCCAGCAAAAAGCTTCATTTCAGTATAATATTACATGATATAAATATTATATTAATCTTTTAAAATAATTAAACATAATGTAATAAATTTACAAATTCATAGATGCTGAGTTTCCAGCCATGATCTGCCGCCAGAGTCAGAATACCTTATTAGCACAGTGCAGGCAAACTAACTGGATATGAATGAAGTCTAGTTATATTAATGATGATCTAAAGTGAACAAAAAATTTAAAGGACTTACACTTTTAAAAAAATCTTTTCAATTCTATTCTCTGATGGAAATTCTGAACAAAGGAGAAACCCCACTAACCTTCCTCATATAGAAAGTATATACTTCAACAACTTAGCACTACCATAAATGGAAACCCAACTTTAATTCTGAGATTCACTCCCCTCCCTAGGAAAAATGCAGGGGACAGGGGGATGGAAGAAGAACATGGGCAGTCTTTAGGGAGGCCGGAGGACAAAGTCCATGGTCCTCAACAGTAACACCTTTGAGCTCATCAATTCTGAAGCAAGAGAAGTCCAGCTTACTTTTGAATCCGAAGCTGCTTCCACTATCTTTTCCCACATATTTTACCAAAACTTGCTGGTTTCTTTATCTCATTCATTTCACCCCACTCCACCCTCTTACAATGTTCTCCCTCACTCTGAGTTAGTAAAATCCTGGGGAGTGATTTCAGCACTCGTGTAGCTGAGTTCCTATCCAATCTGATGGGTGGCACCAAACAGAATAGACTCTGGGAGACCACCACCAAATCCCATTTTCCATTTGAATCTTTTCCTCCATTTGGGAAGCACACTGTAAACAGTAAGAGACTATGTGTGAGCTTTAGATCACTTTAGTATGTCTCTTCTTCTACTGTATTTAAGACTTGAGGATAAAACATTTAGTCATCTCCCCCAAGTCATCTTACACCAAGCATCATCTTGGCATGGAGGGCCCAAGAGTAGATGATTGCTGAAAAAGACTGCCTTTATTTCATAGCTTTTTCCCCCTGCCCTTTTTCTTCCATTTCCAATGTATGTTTCAATATGTATGTGTTTAGCACACCTTAAACCTCTTCTACCTGAAAGTCACTTGTCTACCAGTCAATCAGCTTCCCTGTCCCCATAAACCTTTTCTCAAAGAAATTCATTTATTCAGCAGTATTTATTAAGTGTCTGCTATACACTAGGCACTTCTGCTAGATGCTGGGAATTAAAGAGACAAAAAACTAGAGTGCCTGAATAAAAAGTCATCATGATATAGTAGGTTAAGTGCTGCATCTGGAGTCTGGAAGACCTGGGTTGGAATTTGGCCTCACACATATGTGACTGACCTAGAGCAAATCACTAAAATTCTCTTGGCCTCAGTTTCCTCACCTATAAATTATGATCTCTGGGGTGCTAACTCTAAATCTATTATCTTACAATTCTATGACAAGGAAATATAAAATAGATGTACAAAATAAATAAATACAGAGTAATTTCAGGGGTCACTAGCAACTGCAAGGGAGAATAAGAAAAGCCTCCTTTAAGAGTAATTTTGCTGAATTTTGAAAGAAATCAGGCATTCTAACAGATGAAAAGGAAATACATTCCAGGCAAGGAGAAGGTACCCCTGCAAAGACATGGAGATAAGAAATGGAATGTCATAATAAGAAAAAAATTCTTGACCACACCAGCATCTTGGTGGTGAGACATTGTACCTAAATCACTGCTTCACAACGAAACATCATCAATCTAAACTACCTGAACAAAGCCTAAATCTCAGTATTTAGAGCTAGAAGCTGTCTTAGAGATCATCAAACACAATGCTCCATTTTACAGATGAGGAAACTGAAACTGAAAAGCTTCAGAAGAGAAAACTTGAGTAAATCAAGCTGAACATAAGTCTTCTGGATTGAGAGCCAGTCTCTGTGGCGTGGTCATCTATTTCATTTTTCCATTGTGCATCCTTCATTTTTGAAGGAAACTCATGGCATCACAAGATGGTGTCTTAACTTGTTCATTAGTTGGATTTAAGTAAGGCAGAGTTGCACAAAGTTATCAGCCTCACTATCTCTTCCAGAATCATCAAAGTCCAATGGCAGGACAAAAGTCAAGAGGACAAGCGATGGCCCTGGACGCAGTGGCTGACTTTTGTATCTCTGATATCTGATCAAGCTCTAAGCATTTTATAGCACCTGCTTCAACCACCTTCATGGCTTCTGGAACAAATTGTTCTCACCCACCCATTCCTTCATGGAAATCTTCACATGCTTGGGGTAGACATCCCCCTAACTCACAGAAGGGTTTGTGTCCTCTCCTATGGGAGGTTAAGGAGGACTAGCACCTCTGGTATGAGGACTTGCTGAGCCCTTTTCATCCATCTTTGGTATCCATGTACTATCCAGATCTCACCTGTGGCTTCAAGAAGTTGTAGCATGCAACTGGGAAAACCATCTCAGTAGACAGGCCAAATGAGTTTGTGGGTAACTGACAGATTTCAAACATGTCAGTGAGTCAGGGGGATGTCTACCCCAAGTCTGTATGGGAAGACTTCATTTTTAATAGTTTCTCAAAAATACTACTCTATACAACGGACAAATGGGGCTCATGTCCATGAACGTCCATGACATTCCCCAGCCCCGTTTCTAAAATGAGAGGGGAGAGGGGAAAGAAGGGAGCAGGGAGAAGAGATGAAGAAGGGGAAAAGGAAAGGGGGGGTAATATATATTTATATGAAGTGTAGCAGGGTGGCACGTACTGATATTGGTTGTAGGTAGGGATGTTATACTGGGGTTCTTAAAGAGGAAAGTCCACTTGTTAGTTGTACATTAGAGGAATATGTAGACAAAGGAGAAACCATTGTTTCAAGGGAAAAATGTTGGCTAAGCCAGGGTAAAAAACTTAGTTAAGGTGGCACTGATTATATCATTCATTCTTTCAGTGTATATTGACGGAATGCTGATTTTGCAATAGAGTGCCTGCCTTCAAAGATTTTACAATTTAGTAGGGGAGAAAAGGTGGATACCTGACAACGCCCTATAAATTTACAAGGCACTTCACAGTTTTCAAACTGTATTCACTCTAAAACATGCAAAATATTAGATAAATAGCACCTTCACAAATAACTTTTTCAAGAATCAAATTTTATTTTTTAATTAACAGAAATGTTTTCTCTCTTTCCTGCCAGCCTCACCCTCAAATTCCTTTTAACAAATAGGCATTGCCAAACAAAACAAATTCTCATTGGCAATATAAAAAATAAATTTTTATGTGTGTATATACATATATATATATATACATGCATACACACACACACACATGCACACACACACTCTCTCTCTCTCTCTCTCTCTCTCTTTCCATACCTAAAGTCTATCACCTCTTTTACGAGGTGGATAGCATTCTTCATCATCAGTACTTGAGAAACATGGATGTTCAGCGAGTTCCATCAGAATTCTTATAGCTTCCAGAGTTGTTTGTTTTAGTAGTGTTGTTAATGTAGAAATTGTTCTTCAGAGTTCTAAGGAGCAGCTCAGAAGTTATCTAGTGTAACCTGTACTCGAATCATGAATCCTGTCTGCAAGAGGCATAGTATATGGTGTGGTAGATAGAGTGCTGGACTAGGAGGCACAAAGACCTAGGTTTGAATCCTGCCACAAACATTTATTATCTGTGTGCCCTTGGACAAATCGGTTAGCCTTTCTGACTTTCACGTTTTTCAATTAGTAAAGTAAAAGGAATGGATTTCGTGATCCCAAAAGTCCCTTCTAGATCTAAACCTATGAGATTCCTGACAATTGGCTGTCAGGTTTGTATCTAAACATTTCCAGGGACGAGAGACCTATTAACCATGGGAGCAGGCTACTTCACCTTTGACAGCTCTGACAGTTCAGACTTTTTCCTCATAGTGACGCCAAACCTGCCTACCTATAAGTTCTGGTCATTGGCCCCAGCTATGCTTTCTGAAGAAGGGGAGAGAGAAAGGAAGGAAAATAAATATATTCCTCTTCTTACTTATTATGTACCTATATCTTATGTCCCTTCTCCTCTTCTCTCCCAAGACTGTAAGCTGTTTTGAGGGCAGGGATTGGGTCTTTTTTCATTTGCATCCCCTTCAGCACCTAGAAAAATTCCAGACACATAATAGATATTAAGTAAATGTTGCCCTAAATATGGATGGGCATCAGGAAAGGCTTTATGAAGGAGGTAACATATAACTGAGCTTTGAAAGATAGGTAATATTTCCACAGGCAGAGATAAAAGTGGGAAATCTAAGTGGAAGAAATAGAATGGGCAAAGAAAGCTGTGAAAGCAAGAAACACATTAGCAAGGTATTTTCAGAGGGACAGCAAAGAATTCTTCAGTGTTTTTCTGAAGTTCAAAATACGTGTGGGAAAAGAGACTAGTTAGGCAGGCTGAGGTCAAATTATGGAAGACTTTTAAGGTCAAATTAAGGGAAGGGTGAGCCCATGGCCCACAGTTGGCTGATCTCTGGACTAAGAATTTTAGACTTAATTCAGTAAGCAAGAGGAAACCACTTAAGTTTTTTGAACAAGTGGTAAATCAGATCTAGCAATAGAATGTAAGACAGATATGATGGAAACAAGAAACTGGGTCGGGGGTATCAGCCAGGAGGGGTTCATTCAGTCAAAAGAGCAAGATAACATTAAAAGGGTGTGAGTACGGTAGAAACAGAAAAGAGAAAATTGAGGAAAAACCAAAGCTATTTCAGAAACAAGATATGTGTGTGTGTGTGTGTGTGTGTGTGTGTGTGTGTGTGTGTGTGTGTGTGTGTACGTAGAGGGCGCGAGAGAGGTAGTGGGTGAATAAGAATGATGCTGTCACTGCCAGAGTAGGAAATCAGGGAAAGGAACTGATTTGGAGGAGAAAATGATTTGTTCAGTTTTGAACACCAAAGATTTGAATTTAAACCATCACTAATCAAAAATGGGGGGGGGGGGCCTTTTTCTCCCTTTTTTCAAAATTTTTCTCTCTCTCTAGGTTTCAGGTTTCTTACCTATAAAATGAAAGAGTTGAGTTAGATGATGTCTAAGGGCCCTTCCACTCTCTAAATCTTTGATCCTATAATCCTGACTGGTACAGAAAGCTCACACAAGTCAGGCTTGGCTCCGGCTCACAACTTTCCACCACTCACCTAGAGAAAATCCAGTGTGTAGAAATAAGTGACACAAGCAGTCAAATATTAGACATTCATAATCTACATTTCTTTAATAGGGCAGAAGCGTATAGAAGAGGACAATGGCACTGCCATCCTGCTAAAGAAATGCAAAATACCCAAATCAGATTCCAAAGTCCAGCACAGCAAAACTGATACCCTGAAGTCTTGAGAAATCATGGCGGACAGGATCAGCGAATACTCACCAAGCATCCGTACTAAAATATTGGCTTTTCACTTGACTGTCTTAATATGTTGGAAGAGAGGTTAAGCACAGTTTTCTCATTGTTTACTTAGCTCCTACATTTATTTATTATTTTTCATGTTTAATTAAAAAACACTTCTACTTTAGGCAAATATTTCTTTTTTCCCTTTAATTACCTGACAAAGGGTAGTATAGCTGCATAAATTTTGCCAGAGGTTATACAGTTGGAGTGGAGACTAATCACTAACTTGAGATGCTGCTCCAGCCAACTTGCGCAGAACACGTTTGTACTGTGAGCCTGAACAACGGCTCGGCAATGGAGTTAAATACTATTTTTACTCTTTGTTGATTCTGATTAACCCCTTTCTAGTTATTGGGGGATTGTGTGTTTCCTTCCTTCCTACTACCATTCCACACTCAATCAAGACACTCCATCAAGGAACACTGCTCACAGGCAGACCTTGTATTCAGCCTCCCACTGCAACAGTGGCCCCACAGTTAGGTTCAGAAGAAGGCCCAGCTTTTCCTATCCTTTTCTTAAAGAATTAAGGAATCCTAAGTACAACCACTAAGGGGGGCATAAAAGTCAACAGAAAAGAAATCTCGGTAAAATAACTATGTCAAAAATGCACATTGCAAAATGAAAAAACTGCTACAGTGATCAGGTGTTGGCTAGGAAAATTTAGGTATTAATGGAACTTACTATGAAACAAATGAATTCCTAGACCAAACAGAAAAAAAAAAGTACCTTTAAAGTAAAAAAAAAAAAAAAACCTGTTTTAAAAGACACCATTCAAAATCCTCAGATTCAGGTACAAAGTCTCTAGGCTTGTGTGTGTGGTCTAGATGATCAAAACTCTCTTCTTATCCTACAATTCAATCTAGTTATAAAAGCATAATACACTAGAAGCTTGAATTCATAACGGCTGGGAAGTTTCACTACAACCAAATGATCTCACTGGTTAACCATCCAGGATTCCCCAAAGTTTGAAGCTGCTCTTGTAGGGTCAAGTGTGCTATCTTCTGCAACAGACAAAGCAACTTGGATGCGTAGGGAAGCTGCTACTTTTTCCATTTAGGGAAGTTTTCCCTTATTCAAATTCACTTTCCCTCTCTAGAGGGGGAAGAGAGAGAGAAAGGCATGGCAGAGTAGAAAGACCTGTGGTTGAAGTCAGAAGACTTGTATTCAAATCCAATCTGTTTCTTACTAATGATATTACCTCATACCAAGTCATCCAATCTAAGTCAGTTTCCTTATCTGTAAAATGGGGGAAAATCAATATAAGATCAATCAACAAGTATTTATTAAGAACATACTGCCAGTCCCAGAGCTAAAGATATGAGGACAAAGGATGAAACAATGTCCCCTCAAAGGAGCTGACTTCCTAAATATCCCATGGAATTACTGAAAATAAAGAATTTTAGAAACCTTTTATAACCCTTTAGGGTTATAAAAATAAGTTATTACTGTTAGTATCTACTCCACAACCAGCAAATATCAAAATGGGTAAGAAAAAGCTGTTATTAATAATTAATTCTTCTATCTACCCTGGCTAGATAAGAAACTAAAAGTTCAAAACAAAAAAAGCCTCATAACTTTTGACAACTGATATGCAGACCAATTGATGCATCAACAGAGGTAAGAGTGCCAGATCTAAATAAAGGCCTGTCAAGAAATGGTATCTCCTAATTGTTCAAATGTGAACCTTATAAGATGGCACAAGGCAGCAAGGTGGTGCAGGCCCAGAGAGCTCTGGGCCTGGAGTCAAGAAGGTCTGAGTTCAAATGTGGCCTCAGACACCTACTAGCTATGTAACCCTGAGCAAGTTACTTAAATCTGTTTGCCTCAGTTTCCTCAATTGTAAAATGAGGATAATAATAGCACCTACCTCCCAGGATTATTATGAAGATCAAATGAGATAATACTTATCAAAGGATATAGACACTATATAAAATATACAAAATAGGCACTTTATAAATGTTTCCTAACTCCCCACCCCAACTTGAGGGCAGCAGTGGATAGTGCCCCAGTGCAGGAGTCAGGAGGACCTCAGTTCAAATCTCACCTCAGACACTTGACATTCACTAGCTGTGTGACTTTGGGCAAGTCACTTAACCCCAACTGCCTCATCCTGGGTCATCTCCAGTCATCCTGATGAATATCTGGTCACTGGTTTCAGATGGCTCTGGAGGAGAAGTGAGGCTGGTGACCTGCACAGCTCTTCCTCACTCAAAACAAAGTCAAGTGCAAGTCATGTCATTATTTCTCTCATGGCATGGTCTTCTTCGGCAATGAAGGACAAACACACACCCCAACTTGAAACTTTCGGTACTTTACACATCTATTTCTGCTTTTCAGTAGCACTATCCACACAATAAAAGTTGAGAAGGACACGAAGAATGTAATCCTGAAGCACAAACCTTTGCCTCAACTACTGATTTCATCCTTATGACAAGTTAGCTTTAATGGATTGGTGCCACAAGAAGCTAGATAGCAGAAAGATGCTTTCACCCCCACTGAAAGAAAATTGAAGTGGGCTGACCATAAATAAGCAAAGATGGGGGGATGGGAATAAAGACAAGAGATCACCAAGAAGCAATACTCAGCTGAAGATCACCACAAAGGAACAGAAGTAGACAAACCATGTTGGAGAGCCACAATCAGAAGTGATGTGGTTCAGCTGGAACAAGAAAAACCATCAAACAGGAAGGAGAAGGCGCAATAAAGAGCCATTAGTTCTACAAGAAACAGAAATGCCTGGCCTTTAGATGAAGAAGTCCTTTTATCCCATGTGGAATAAGATCTTCCACTAAAATCCACCTCTGATGCCTCATTGTGGTGTGGAAGTGACCTTAAATTCTCTAAGGCTTACCCAGAGGAAAACAGACTTTACTAGGATGTATTGAGCTGGCAAGTTTTCAGTTCAGGACTAATGATGGACTGTATATGTCTGCTGTCTGAAGACTATCTTTAGTGTAAAGAAACTGACCATGAGATGAATCTTTCAGCAACTGGAACACCAGAAGACCATCTCGGAAGGCATGGGAAGTCTATAGTCTATGTTAGCAGAAGAACCAACCAAATGAATTGCATTAGAATGTCTTAAGGAAATAAGAAAGTTCATCTGTCTTTCAAGCAAAATGCATCATCTTTGACAGACAAAAATACATACACACATGCATACGAAACTCAAGGGGGAAAAGCCAGGCACTTAGGTACCTCACCTTAGAAAAATGCTTGGATTTGTCAAAGGGAAGCAAAGACATTTTTCTTTTAAGTTCTATGCCAAAAGTTTAAACTGCTGGCTCTTTTAGTTAATATGACAGCTCCTTCAGGGGAGATTTCATTTGCCTTGAATGCAGGGGGTTAACATCTTTCAAAGCCCTCACTATATTGACATGAAAAGATGGGAAAACAAAAGAAAGAATATGTTCCAGGGATTAGAGTTTAGTTCTTGGTATAAAAAAATCCCAGATTCAGATTCTAGGTCTTATACTGCCACAAGTTGCTTTATCTCTGTATATCTATCTTTCTCTGGGTAATAAGAGGCCTAATTCGCCCATCACAGTTTCCCTTCTGCACATGAAACTCCAATGCAAATGCTTCACAGAAAATTTAATGGAAGGTAACAAAGGTATAAAGTGGCAGAAATGGTCCTCAAACTCAGGTTCCTTAACAACTTGTTCAATGTTCTTCCTATCACATCATGCTGCCTCCCTTGCTAAGAACTTCCAAACAGTTAGAACAGAATTAAAAGCATTTACTTCCTTGGATTGTATTAACTGAATGAAAGGTACGGAGATTACAAGATCTTGCTTTGTCCATCCTTCATTGATTTTGAACAAAATTCAATATTAAGTGCTCTCCTCAAAGACGGTATCTTCCACACATATTAACAAGGCTATGGCAGAAGTGGCTACAGAGATAGCTTTGCCCAATAATCTGCTACAGATTGACATGAAACATGTTCTCCTAAGATGGTAAGCAATATCATTAAAGACATTTCACAGAGTCCAAATGGAAGGATTTCCTCTGGACAATAAAGTTCTCCAATTGTTCTTTTTTTACAGTTAACAGCGTAATAACTGCATGGAGACCGAGGACACATTAAGACCTAATTGATGAAACTGTCAGTGATATGAAAACTATTAGTCTAACTGCAAAAACAAAGTGAATGAGAAATGAATTTTTTTCCCAATAAAATATGCATGCTTCTACACAGGAGTATCTATACACACAAGTGAGTGTGTGCATACACAGAGACATAGAGAAATTGTATATAGATTAAGGGTTGGACTCAGAATAGAGCAGGAAGAGGAAAAGACACTAAATTATACTGGGGAAAGTGCAAAAATATTAAAGAACCCTTTTGAAAGTTTCTAGCATGTTTGGTAAACCCTCTATAAAGAATCGATAGATTGACAAAGAGAAGGACAATACAAGATGAGAAGAAATGGATGAGATTTGATCTATAATGAGAGAATGAGTATCAAGCCAATGAGATCATGATACATGCATTAAAATACAGATGACTTCAATTTAGATATATGTAGATCTTGTATAGGCACTGAGAGAAAACAAACACAGAATTAGAGTAAACTGATGGGATAACATGCATAGTGTTCTAATGATCACCAGATCCTTACCAGCAAGGAATTCCATCCCTTTAACATTAATAGTCTCTTGATGATTTTATATGGTTACAAATAACAGAATGGCACAGGAATAAACAGGAATAAAAATTACAAATAACGCAGGAGGAAATAGAAAGACATATGGTGGATAAATATATTAGACCATATTACCATTGGTATACAAGCAATAGGGTAAAAGACAATATCTAGGTGGACCTGGAATCAGGAAAACTCATCTTCCTGAGTTCAAATCTGGTCTCAAACATTTACCAGCTGTGTGACCCTGGGCAACTCACTTAACCCTGTTTGCCTAAGTTTCCCCATCTGTAAAATGAGCCAGACACGGGAATGACAAACCACTCTAGTATCTCTGCCAAGAAAACTCCAAATGGGTTCAAGAAGAATCGGACAGGACTGAAATGACTCAACAAACAAAGACACATATGATCAGAAAATAGGTGGACCAGTCAGGTAGTAAAAATTGGAAACCAATGGTTAGTTCAAGTTCTATACTAGTATTCCAAATATATTATAAATAATTAGTAGAAAACCTCCAATATGCTGAGTATATACTTTACAAAAAAAGCTTAGATAAAAATTCCTTCAGTTGAGAAGATATATGGGGGACCCGGGTAGGGAGGGCTTAAAAGTGCAAGAGTACGGTCAGCACTAGTGGAAAGAGTGTTCGTACTAATGAGATCACAGTTCCATCAAAGAAACATATACGTAGAGTAATCCTGTTTTGGAATATCATGGACTCCTGAAGTATTATAATTTATAACATGTTTCTACAAATCAATTACCTTACACTTTAAACTTTAAGTAGGACAGGAGTTTAAAATGCCCAAATGCAAGTTTTAGCTTTCATTGTCACTCAAAAGATGGCACCTCTGATTACATATGGAATAGAATTATATGCTACATATATGTAATTTTGAGTTTCTTCTTCCTTACATTTATAGCTACTACACAGTTCTTAAGTGTATAAGAAAAAAAAATTAAGTGATTTTAAGTCCATGATTTTGACAGTATTTAAAAATGTACCACTAAAAGATTTTTTAAAAAACCCTGCATCCTAATAAATAAAACCAGTATTTTTCAGATTATACTATCATTCCTTTTTTTATATGTCATAAGTACACCTAGGTTCCTCACCTTCAATTCTTGAGACTTTTAAACTAATAAAGAAGCATAGGAAACAGTCAGACAGTAGTGAGAGCTTCTCCTGATACGTATAAACACACAACTGACTGCAGGGTTGGAATTTTTTTGCCAAATGCTGCTTAAAGAAAAATAAAAATCTATAACATCCACAGACAAACAGTCTTAACACTCAAGTGCATGTTACTCTCTTACACTCTGCTACATGGCCAAACTTATCTAGCAAATCTGAATCAAACAATTACAGTGAGATATGCTATTGTAAGACTACAATACAAATCTCTTTCACATGTAAATTACCAAAAATTGGACTACTTATCTTAAAAGATACACTATTTTCATTTTTATATCAACTTTTTGGATATGATAACTTTTGAAAACACATCACTGATAAGATACTAATGGGAACCCTGTGGACATGGCCATGAAGCTACATAGGTAGCATCATGTGCATAGACAAACAGACCACAGGAGTTTCTAAAATTACTTGGAATTACAGCTTTAAAGAAAAAACTCCATTAAGAACTTACTGAAAAGTTTGCCTAAGGCTTGTTTAGAGGCTGGTTGCTCTTACATTATATATAAAAGTACCCAAGTTAGTGGGGTTTTTTAAATCAGTCCCAAATGTCATACCAAATAAAAAATAACTTTTCAAAATGTAAAACATAATGTATGACAGGTGAGCTAATGTATAAAATATATGATACTCCATTAGATAGGTCATTTTTTTAAAGTGGGAGACTGCTCAATGATACCAAATTAAGATTAAAAAATCATAACTCTAAAACTGAATGGAAGTGAGAGGGAATTTAGTGAAACTCCTTCATTTTATAGATTTGTTAACTGAGGCCTAGGAAAGTTTAAAAAGCACTTTCCCAAAGTCACATGGATGATTTGCCAATTTGAGTTCGCTCTCTTTTCTCTGCTATGTTGAACAGATAAAAATTTAAAATTAAACACATGTACTGTCAAAATCATTACAGAGAAATGGAAATTTTTTTTTAAGACCAAGTTTTAAAAAATGAAGATGTCTACTTTCCAAGTAGGACAATTGATCAGGTTTTTCATGTAAAATACTAAAAAAAAAAATACCTTTCTCACTGAAAGATTCTCTCTAGCATGATGATCAAGAGAAACCACATCAATTTTGTCTCCTCTCAGTTATCAAACTGAACAGTCCTGCCTATTCAACAGCAAAGCTAAAGTCCCTGAAAATAAGAAGTTAAAGTATTAGTCCTGAAATCCATTTTTTTTTCAAAATTATCTTGCAAATACCTGATATTCACTTGTCTTGACTCTTTACAGAGAGGATGTCGGTGCTACGCTAGGAGTCAGTTAGACCTGAAATCGAATTTGACCTTAGATAATTACAAATTATATGACTCTGGGCAAATCACTCAATCTGGGTCTGCCCCTCAACTGTAATTCGGGGTAACAATAACTGGATCAAATGAGATATTTGCAAAGCACTTAAACAGAGCCGTGCAAATAGTAGGTACTTAATAAATGCTCATTCCCTCCCTCCTTCTATAGATAAATGGTTTTCCAAAAACACAAAGCCTTTATGAAAAATGGGGAATGAGAATCTTATAGACTAATTGTTTACCATTAATGCAGTGGAATGTAAAGATAGACAATTATGCATGGCTATCTAAGAAGGGTAAATGATTTAGCAAAAAGTATAAAAACATCAACAAGCATTTATTAAGCACTTACTATACGTCAAGCACTCTTCTAAGTTCCAGGTTTACAAAGAAAGGCAAAAACAGAGTTCCTGACTTCAAGGAGTTCCCATTTTAATGAGGTAGATCACATTCAACTATGTACATACAAGATAAATACAGAGTAAGTGGAATAAAGCTTGGAGGGAAGGTCTCCTATAGAAGGTGGAATCTGAGCAGCATTCTGAAAGACCACTAGGGAAGCTGGAATTCAGAGCTGAGGAAGGAAACAACTCCAGGCAAGTGCCTAGTCATTCAGCGAAACCCTGCTACCGCTTTGCTTAAAAACTATGGCAGAGGAAGGACATTGTAATGTTAACGTAAAGTTAATAGTGGGTGGGGGGAAGAGTTAAAGATAGTCCAGGTCCATTAATAGGCCTCAGATACCTTTTGCTAATTTCTAACGAGGCACAGGGTCAAGAGTGTTGTGCCTTCCAACTCTGAAAAGTGGTGAGGTTTTACTTTGGGGCCTATTTTTGGGAAGAAGACTCGTGTGCCAGACGAGACTTTGGGCAGGCGCTAAGGAGCTCCTCTTTCCTTGAAAGCCCAGGTGTTGGTGCCTCCCTCTGGGGATGACGTATATGTTGTCTATGGTCAGACAGTTGGAAACCCTGTCTGTTGGTCTGTTTGTATTTTCTCTGAAGTTCAGGGTGCTGACTTTTTTCCCTGAACGTTTCCCCCTATATACGTGTTTGACTGAAGTAGATTGTTGACCCATCAAAAGTTGCTTTCCGTTTAGAAAAGCAAATCTAAGAACCTGTACTACAGGCCCTCTTCCGTATGCTGGGGTCCTTGCTGTTACAGATGTCCATATCTATGAATTCACCAAGTGCGGAAGTTTCCCTCAGAAGAGGTATAACAAGAATTCTTCCATGATATTTAATCTTAGTTTCCAGGGGCAACAAAGATTAAGTCACTTACCCATGGTCACACAATTAGCAGGAGTTAAAGGATGAACTTAAACTGGTTCTTCCTGACTCTAAGACCAGCACTCTGTCCACTATGATAGGCAGACACTCTTGTTTACAATAATCACAATTAAAAATAGTTCTTACAAAGAGAATTTTTATAGCTAGTTAGGGAGCTGCTCTTGTATTTCTGATGAGCTGTTTCAGAATACAATGAACAGGAGTTAACAAAAACACAAAAAAATAACTTCAAATTCTAAGAGAGTTAGGGTTGGGGGTGGGTTAGGGTTAGAGTTTTTCCTCTGTTCTTGTTAGGGTTGGGTTTTTTTCAATTTTTAACCAAAACTCTTAACAGTTCCCAAAGGCTCCTTAGAGATACGTCAGTGGACTATGAAGATAACACTAAAAGAATAATCACTGGCATTTACTCAATACTTTAACTTTTACAAAGGTCTCTACTTACATTTACTCATTGGAGTACCACAACAATGAGGTAGGAGAGGGATTATAGTCCTCACTTTTCAGATGGGGAAACTGAGGTCCAAAGGCCTTTAAGTGACTTGGTCAAGGATACACAGGTATTAAAAGTGATAAGATGCTCTCATACCTCTGAGGAGTCTGCATTCAAGGGTCCTTGAGGCTGACTTGCAAATTAACTAAAATTTTAAGGTAACTTCTTTTCTATTGTAAATATTTCTGGAAATACTATCAACTGGAAATTAGAACAAGAGTACTTTTCTGAATCCAACCCTATTTTTATTTTACACAGTATTTCTCAGCCATGATCTTTGGAGTAAAAGTCAACAGCAGGAAAAAATAGTCTGTACCAGTTTCATGAAGTATGTCTTTGGGTTTTTGTAAATAATTTTAACTCAAATAAAATTGCTACTTTCAATATAAAAAAAATTTTTTTTAAAAAGATGCTCTCATAGCAAAGAGCAATGGCCTTGGTCTCAGAGGAACTATGGTGGGGTCCTGACTCAGGCACTTACTTATTAGCTCCATGACCACACCAAAATAACTTAAATTTCCTATGCCTCCATCTCTATATCTGTCAAATGGAGATCACAGAATTATAACTTTAGAGCTGGAAGGTAACTCAGAAGCCGGCTCATCAAAGACAAAATAGAGAGATTAGGTGGTGCTGTGAACAGAGCACCAAACCTGGAGTCCGGAAGACCTGAGTTCAATTTTGGCCTCAGACAGGTACTGTGTGACCGTGGGCAAATCACCTAACTTCTGTTTGCCTCAGTTTCCTCATTTATAAAATGAGGGTAATAATAGCACTTACCTTCTTCCCAGGGTTATTGTGAGGATCAAATGAGATAATATTTATAAAGTGTCAGTACCTGGCACATAGGAAGTGCTATATAAATGTTCATTATGATTATTAAGTCACAGAGCTAATGAGTAGATGAGGTAGGATATGACTTTGGGTTTTCCCAACTTCCAAGGCCAGTGCCCTACATTATCTATCTCAAAAGGTTGTTTTGAGGAAAGTACTCTGTAAATTATAAAGCACTACAGGTAACATGTGTTATACATATAGTAAAGTTATATGTAAATCTCATATCCACTAGATGTACTGATCTGGAACCTTTGGAAATTAATTTTAAAAAAACAAACTAGTCCTTGACTTAGTGCTATCCCTGTGAAGGTAATATACTAGCATGTAGGGAAACGATTGCACACTCCAGTTCCCTTGCAGTCCCTCCAGTTCCCTTGCAGTCCCTGTATAATTCTAAAGGACACAAAGAAATCATATGTATAATGGTAAAAGGACTGAGCTCCAAACTAGACTCTAACAATGTCCTCCCTTTCCTTGTCTTTTCAAAATCTCTACACTATGTGCATGTTTTTAACACCATCCCCTTCCCAAAAAAGACCAAAGACAAGGGGGGAGGGGGGAGACATTTCCTTTTCCTCCTTCTCCAGTGCCTCCCAGGCCCTCCTCACATGCATACACAAGAGATCCCCTTCAGTGTCCTGTACTTTTGTCATGATGGTATTTCACATTGGCAAGCTATGGTGAGCAGTGCTTTCATATTCTCAATGCACTGTGTAGGAGTGATGACTGAGGGCCCTCCAGGCACCTCCAATGCATTTCTGTCACTTCTAGTCACTACTCAAGTAGGCTAAAGCCATACCTGTTATGACAAGAATCAGACACTTCCAGGCACCACACCTCTGCCCCTACAAAACATACTTTGAAAAGGTATGAGCCACATAGGGAACGTTTCAGGTGTTGCCAAGGAAAGGCAGTCTTGTCTATAAACAGCACAAAGGCAAGGAAAAGGAATCAGCCCAAAGACACAATTACAGAGGACTTCTCAGTGAGCTCCAAGTACAAATAATTGTTTGACTTCCACAGGAGTTTTCCTTGTGCATGGTCAGAGATGGGGGGAGATTAAGATACTGTTTGGCCAGGCTAAAGTGGGTTTAGTTGTCAGCCTAAACCTGCCATCTGGTGTTAAGATACAGCAGATCGCACCCCAGATGTGTTCCTTCAAACAAATCACATCTTTTTTTTTCTTACCCCTTTTTCTTTTTCTGTAAAGGGAGAGATGCCCGCCAAAGATGCAAATCAGCAGTTTACTTAAAGTAGAACTCCTGTTAATGAGTACAGTCAGGCTAACAGGTATGTAATCTAACACACATGTAAACCGCCCCCCCCAAGTCACTAGCTCTCAAAAAAAAACAAAAAAAAAACAAAAAAAAAAACCTCTGCCACCTGAATGTTTTTACTCAGCAGAGAAACATTTTTCTGCTGAGAGAAATGTAACTGTTGGTTACTTCCCAACCTTAAAAGTTGGTTCATCTAAGTCATCTGAAAGCCATTTCATTTGAAAAATGAAATTTGTTTCAGTGGAGTGCAGTTCTGAAATCTCTGTCTTCCTCTTTTATTTCTGCCTCAATATCTCATTCCACAATTGGGGTGGGGAAGGGTTATACAGCGCTATCATTTGCACCTCATTAGTCTTGGGCTGGAGCTTTGAGAAAGCTGATATTCCCTCTAAATTTTTACAGATGCTTCTAGTTTACCAGTTCATGACTGCACTACTAGGAAAGACTTCCTGCCACTAAACTGCTTGCTGGCATGGAAGATGAATTTCAAAATCCCTGAAAAAAGTAAACCTTTGTGGTGCTCACTTACTTTCGCGCGCGCGTGTGTGTGTGTGTGTGTGTGTGTGTGTGCGTGTTGCTTTTTTAAGTACATAACCCCCCACCCCCACCCCCAACAAAGTAAAATTCTTTACTTAACTCATGAGCCTCAAATCCACAGAAATATTTCTTCAGAACTATAGTTCATCTTGATATTAAAACTTCACACACACACACACACCCTCTCTCACACACACAAAATCCCTCTCACTCTCTCTCTCTCTCTCTCTCTCTCTCTCTCTCTCTCTCACACACACACACACACACACACTCACTGTTCATTAACGCAAAGGTATTTGTGAAGGTGCCTGTGGTATAAATTATGGTTGTGACATGTTCGATAAGTAGCAAGAATAAGTCAACCCTAGACAGCGTTCTGCCTGAACCTTGATATTTCCTTTGATTTCCTGCATGCCAGCTGCAAAATCCTTCAGGACAGAGACAGGGACACTCTAGAACAGGACATCCCTTATGCCCTATTTTGGATGATTTTTTAATGATTCCAGAGTTTCTCAAAGTTCAGAGCAGGTGACACTGGTCTGTTCTTAATCTTTAGTGCTTTAGTAATGTTAAGGCTAATGACGAGGGACACAAATCCCCTGATGGAAGTGAATGCATTCCAAGCTCCCCGACCCACTCAAAGCAGTAATCCCCTGCAGCTGGAACTTACTTACCACCATGCACAGCTAATACATTTTTTAAAAGCTAGTCACTGGTGACAAATGTAAACTGGACTGAGCAGCTCCCCCTTTCCTTTGCCTCCTTCCCCCACCCCTCGATCTTCTCTCATAACCCAGAGCCTTGCTGTTCCAGTGATGGATACGACCTGCCTTTTAGAAGCATCCAGCCTGTGCTCTATAGCTCTGCTCTAAGTGACTAGAAGGGTTTAAAAGCATCTTCAGCTGTCAGACTATAACAAAAACAAACCAAAAGAAAAAAAAACCTTAACACAAACATTTCACAACTGAGAAAACCATATTAGTTGGCCTATCACTGACATTTTGAGTTCCCCATTCATTCAGATGCATGCAGCAGGCAAAACTGAAGCAGCCTGGTTGCTGGAGAGGAGGAAGCAGGTCCCATCTTTTGTTGTCACAATAAAATAGGTGCCTGACACACAAAAGAAATCAAAGGCTGGAGGAGCTTTTGTGATAATACTTTATTTGGGGTCCCCAAAATAATATAACCTCAACTCTTTTTATCGGGCTATCCCCCTAGAGATATCTGTAGACGGCCTTTCAAAATCTGTAAGTCTATTTTACCACAGATTTTGTTCGCCTAAATGAAAAAGGAAAACAAAACCATACTTGTGGGCACCAACTCTGGGTCTGCACTGTGCAAATACTCCAAAGTAACAGAAGACATGGAAAACAAGAGAAAAGAACTCCTAAATAAGAGAAAGTAGGAAAAATGAAGGAAGTATGGGAGGAAATGATTTTTAAAAAATAAACTTGAAAACAACAGATTGTATCTCAAAAGGAAAAAAAAGAATAACATCTATGAGTGACATAATTGCAACCAAACACCCCTGACATGAATGAGAGAAAGAAGGGAGGTGGGACTTGGACCCGATATGTTTCACCCAATTTGGAAAAAATCAGGGGTAATATATGTGACTTGTTTGGGTTTATTATAGTTCCCAGATAACTGGCAATAATTGCTATGATTTAAGTGATATTACCAATTAGGCTTGGAGATAGCTACCACAACACCGACTACAAAACTTAAATTTCATTAGATTTAATTACTGCTAAGTTACATCTGGAGAGGGAAACATAATTTCATAACTAGCCTCAGCATTCTAACTTGAGCTCACTGCCTGCCTTTCAACATACTTACACATCTAATTTGGACCCTGAAATACACTATAATTAATAATGCGAAACTAGTAGGAGCATAAGAAGACACAATGACAAACCGGTCTCTGTGAATTAAAGTCAGGTCTAAAACATGACCTCTCAGTGTCCCTTTGAGCCCTCCTGAGGGCAGGTATTCCAGAATTGGTGACCAGTCTTAACAGTATCCAGGCAAAAGGAATGTTGGGGGGGAAGGTGAGGGGTGGGGAGGGGGAGGAGGGGCTGGAGGCCTTTGCCAGGAGTCCTGATGGAGAAAGCAGACCATAATTCAGATCCCTAGGTGAATGAGTAAGCAAGGGGTTCAAATCTGCTTTTCCTTCTCATCACTGTCATATTTACTGAATTCAAAGTAAGACATCGGCATATGAATGAATAACAAACCAAGAACATTCACTGAGCTTTCTTCATTACACATGATGACTCTAGTTCTTTGGCAGTGAGGCATGAGTATGTGAGGGGAAATTCTGGATGAAAGAATGAGCAAATGCCAAGAGTATGGATGAAAAAAAGGGTGAATAAGGACAAAAAGTATGAGTGGTTATGCGTGGGGGGAGAAGGGGAGGGGAGGAGGGAGGTAACATTGTGCAAGCATGAGCTAAAAATGTGTCAAAGACATGGGTTTTTATAACGGAAGGAAGAAACAAAGACACTGCCCGACGTAATCTGAAAAATCAAGCATTTCAAAGGCTTGAGTTTATCCATCAGAATCCTCAACACCCCACAACGTAAGAGGCAAAGAAAAGTCCAGTCACATACTAAGAGAGCTCAAGAAAACTGGTCATGGTATATCCTTCATGGTAACTGACGCAAGTTGTTTTGCTACAATGTAACCTGGACCTTTGGAAGTGGGCATAGATACTAGCAGTAATAATTCTTACTATACTAATACACACTCATCTCAAGTACATCTGCACTAATGTGCACGTGTTATAAAATCATCACAAATCTAGAAGATAAGTATGACTTGAATGCACTGCTGCAGTCTGGGGATAATTTCCATTTGCTAATCATGCAAGGACTCCTGCACAAATGTCAATACAAAAGAAAACAAGTCAAGCCACTGAGAGGATTTCTCCCTAACAGAATATAATAAATACTATAGGAAAAAATTTTTTTGCTATTATCATAACCAAGCTACATGTTACATAAAAATAGCTAAATATATGAGAGGCTCTTTAGGCAACCAAATCTTTCTTAAAACAGTAGAACTATGCTAAATCGAGGTGGCGAAGAAGGGGGAGAACGACAACATTTCCAAAATCTTTTCCCCAAAAAGAAATGCTGGTAGTATTATACAAATATATAAAAATATATATCTATCTCTATATACATACATACAGGCATATATACATATATACGTGTTTTTTGTATATGTGTATGTGTGTATAAGTCTAAAGTTTTATGAAAGCTAAACAAGTATAAGTTTGAAGTTTGCTATAAATTGCAGCTTTCATATATATGTGTGTTTGCGTATGTATACACATACAATCATATATATGTGTGTATGTATATAGATATAGAAACTTATACACACATACATGTATGGTTGTTTAGTCATTTTCAGTCATGTCCAAGTCTTTGTGACCCCATTTGTGGTTTTCTTGGCAAAGATACTGGAATGGTTCACCATTTCCTTTTCCAGCTCATTTTATGTATGAGGAAACTGAGGCAAACAGGGTTAAGTAAGTTGCCCAGGGTCACAGAGTTAGTATCTAAGGCTGTATTTGAACTCAGGTCTTCCTGACTCTACATCAGGAATTTTATTCACCGAACCACTTAGCTGCCCTTCGAATACAGCCATACACACACACACATACACACACATACACATACACACACACACACACTACACACACATGTAAACTGTAGATTTCCTATGTATAGGAAATCTGCAATTTCAAACAAACTTATCCTTGCCCTATATGTAAATTACAGATCATGTGTGTAACAAGTATGAGCTTCTTTTAAATTGCAGCTTTTACACATATATACATACATATAATATGTAATCTGTAAATTCTATATGGCAAATATAAATTGCAGATTTCATATGTAGATATGTGTACATATATAATCTGCAATTTATATATATATGGCAAGTATACGTTGCTATAAATTGTGAGTTCCATACATATATAATACATACATATATAAAATCTGTAATTTATATATAAGGCAAGAATGTTTGTTATAAATTGCAGATGAAATCTTCAACTCTTTTATATAAAATCTGCACACCAAACTTATACTTGCCTCCATAAAACACACTCAGACCTACTTACAAAAAACTTAACTGGAAAATGCCACGTTCTGAGTAAATTTAAATTCCTGCTAATAAAGTTCATGTGAAATGAATGCTGTCTCTTTAAAATGAAGGACCTGCTACCCTTAAGTAGTCTGAAGCCAAGAAAAGTTCTGAAGCTAAACTCTCAGGAGCAAACATTTTCTACTTGTGAAGTAAACTCTGTTGAAAGACAGCAGACTATGGTCCCACCAGTAAAAACAGGAAAGTTTTCAGCCAGTGACAGCTTTGCCTACAGAGAGAGAGAAAAAAATGTCATAGACTCACTTTATTAAACCATATGCTCATTGCCCTGTGAAGAAAGCAGGGTCACTAATTAGTTCATTCTGTGAAAGAAGCCCCTCCTGAGCCCGTTGACTTTTGTCCCCCCGGTTAGCTCAAGCTATTTCTGTCATGCAACTTGAAAATCACTGGAGGGAAGAAGATCGCCATAACAACCGCTGAAATGATCTCGTGGAATGTGTCTAGTGGCAGTGAAATAACCTGAGTATGTGCTCCAGATGTGTCGGCTGTCATGAAGAAAGTAAACACATCTGATGGACAACGTATGACTGGATGGCCTCACAGTTGACTCCAGAGAATTGGGATTGGGGGGTGGGGTAGGCAAATGTAGGAGGGGGTGCCTGGGGGAGGAAAGAGGATCAACTAAGTTAGAAGAAAGACAGGAGGCAAGGGAATGGTGTGGGGGCCAGGCAGGAGTCACCCTGAGGACGGGTGCAGCCTGGCGGCTTGAGGACTGGGCCCAATTGTTTCATGGCTGTCCCTCCTCCAAGTGTCCTCTGCGGGCTTGCTGCAGCCTCTGTGAATTTCCGTCTGGCACAGACTTGTGAGATTTTGGGAGCAAAACGAAATAGGAACTTCAAGAGAAGGGGGGATAAAAATAAGGGGAAAGGATTCATAATGTTTGCTGTCTGAAGTTTCCATGTCAATGTTTCTAAAGCATTCTATAGCCAAGGGAGGGGCTCTTCCCTAGGTCCCTTCCCTTCTCTCTCCAAGGAATAATCTTGTCCTTTTGCTCTTAATGCCATAAAGCAATACGTTTATTAGGTGGTTAAACAGCTAACTATATCCTTGATCTGAAAATGTCACTGTTTCTTTTCTTTAAAAAAAAGAGGGTGCAGCAGTTAAGCATTTTAATGGATTTTTCTCCTCTGGCATATTTTAAAATTGTTTCTCTAGAATATGAAATCTGATTTTTCCTAATGAAACAACTAACCAATTAATGAATGGAAACCAAAATGTAAGCAAAAACATATTCTCTCCCTGAATCTCATTCCTAAAGGTATTTTTCTAAAAGAAAGCTACAAACCTAGACAGAGGCCTAGTTCTTGTTTTTAGAACCAAATTAGCAAATGTACAAATCAGTTCTAAAACAAGTTACCAAAAACTGTGAAGTATAGGGGTTTGAGGAGTCATATATTCATAAAGTAAGAAATGGATCTGTTTTTAAATTTTATATTTTATTTAAATTAATAACAACAGAACCAGTCCTTCCCCCATTATGAAAACTATCTCCCTAACAAAATACCTGGCATCACTATAACTATTCCAGGCTATAGAAGTCTCCTATTTTTGACATTAATCTACCATATTTTAATTCCCGTAACTCCTCACAGTGTTTAAAATGGGAGTTTTGGTTTTAGCAAATACCTGTAATATTAATCACTATTTAAACTGTACATAAGTGCTAACATCTGTAAAAACAAAACCCATTCAGTTTTTCGGCATCTATGGCAAACTTTTCAAGAAACATATTTCTAACATAGCCATCAAAAGACTCACACAATCACATTCCATCCAAATTTCTAGGAATTTCTCTATTGCAGACAACGAACAAAAGTGCAATTACTGGTAATTATCTCTGTAAGATGCAGTCACATTTTAAATTGCTTAAGAATTAAAATGTGCACTGAAACCAATAAAGTCATAATTAACTAGGATAGAAGAAGGCAGAAGTCATGTGGTTCCTTGCACTCACAGTGTCTGCCAACTGATGAATGTCTACCATTTCTAAGTATTTAACTATATTTCCCTCCTCTTGGAATAATCCATTTGGTGACTCAGGATCTGAAAGAAAAGTTGATCACCAAAATGGAAAAAGAAAAGTAAAAGCCCATGAGAAAGTATTATTTGGGAGCAGAAAATGGAACAAATCTTCAACTCCCTCTCTAGCCTGTAATTCACACATTTAACCTGGCAGAGTAATACCCCAAGGATGGATGCTTGGCGGTCACAGGATTCAGAATGCGAAGAAAGAGCTAAAAGAACAGCAGAAAGGAATGGGCGATGCTACTGCCTTCTAGAAATTGGACTCCATGGTAGGCAGCTGAATGAAGCCAATAACACATTCATGGTGGTGGAAAATTTTTCATCCTCTACATGAAAAATGTTATTTCCTTGTAACAGAAACAGTACTTCTTGACAAGTCAGACATCCCAAAATAATCATTTGCAAAGGTCCAACTTCAAAAATTTGTTGGCAACCCCAAGAAAGAAATAATTTGAATATTTCTAGTTATTTGCAGATCATCCTTTATTTTTCCAACCTAAGGGAGCCCAAAGGGATAGAAAGCATCCAACAGGGCTAAGAGCCCTTCAAAACAACAGCCCAATATTCAAAAAGGCCTTATAAAGATTTTAAGCTTTCATATTTTCAGAATGAGATGCCAAGCATCTAAAAGATGGATTATCTTCGATCACCCTAATATTGGTTCTTGAAGTAAAAAGAAATTAAATAAGGAGAGGACATACAACCAACAGACCTCAATATTCTAGTACATTCATACCAGGTGCTTTTTATCAATTTGTCATATTAAACATGTGATTAATTTTATTTTAAAGAGAAAGCTGACTTAAGAAGAGGTAAATAATTTGTCAAGAGAGTTGTCTTTTCAGTTAAGAGTTTTCAAAGACTTCACATGGAAGTAGTTGAATAAACTTTTGGGTTAATGCCAAACACTGGGGATACAGAAAGAAAAACACAGTGGTTCCTGCCCTCAGGAAGTTAACATTCATATGGGAGGTGGAAGGGTGACAAAATGTGCAAAACTACATACACGCAAGATATAGACAGTGTAACCTTCAAGAATTTCATAGCATCTGAGTTAAATGATTTGGTAGTTCCTAGAATAAGTACCATGTCAAAATAAATTAAATTTGAGACCTTACAGCTCATTAGGCCAATAACTTCACTGTTGTTAGTGCTGTACAGCAGCCCAGGTCCTAACACATACCCCCTTTTACGTCTTCTCTCCATGTCTCTTTCTACTCTTATTCTAGGAACAAACTGTGGCCAAGGGCTATCTCAACAATCACCAAACTTACTTCACCTCTATGTGGCTCAAAGTTTGTTTGGACTTTCTTATTACAAGAGAGGGAATATGGGTGAACAGAACAAGATGAAATCACTTTAACTAGCCTTGAAGTGAGAAAACAACGGAAACACCTAAAGTCCCTCTAAGCACTTTTTTTATACTTCTCAAATGCACACATCGAGATATAGCATGGTTTAATAGATAGGGAGACAGACTTGGGCTCGGTAGGATATGGGTTCAGGTGTTATCTCTGACACAAACTGTCCCCATTACCCTGAGCAAATAAATCATTTAATATCTCAGTGCCCCCAAACAACTCTCCAGTACTACAAACTACAGAACAGTTGAGGATCCATCCGCTCTGGTAGAAAGAATTTCCCCACTTCTCTACACTAATGAAATTGTAGGTAGGTCCAGAATCCCCAGTCCCAATGCATTTATTATGTGTATTCTATTTGAGTTACTATTGTATCTTAGTTCCCAACTAGACTATGAACTGAGGGCAAGAAATGGCCTTTTGTCTAAACTTTGTTTAGACCAAACTCTGCACACAGTGTGAGATTCATAAATGTTTGTGGAAAATAAGAGCGCAGTGCTCTACTGGTTGACTGATTACACCCCATCTACTGGTTGAAGAAGTTTTTGTATTACACAGATACTGTAAGTTTAATTTGTATGTTGCTGCCTTGAGTCAATTAGAAAAAAAAAAACTTTAAGTATTCCTGAGACCACAACTTGGACTCAGACTTCTCAAATGATGCATACTGAAAGAAGGAAGGCAAGGAAAGTCTCAGAGTGTTAAGTTAAAGCAAGTGATTACTAAAACCAGGAGTTCCAACCCTCATTAAATTAAGAAAAATTTCTAATGGAAAATCAATTAGACTATTGGATACAAGCGATCCCACTATTTTAAAATAAAATTTTAAAGTTCAACGGGTTCTTTCTTGTTTTAAAAACTTGTCATAATAATGGTAACCCACATTTTCATTGTACGTTACCCTTAATGGAGCATTTGCCTCAAAATAACGGTATGAGTTGGGCATTGCAAGTATTAATATACTCCATTTATAGATGAGGAAACTGGGGCTCAAAGAGTTTAAATAATTGGTCCACAATCACGTGACTAATAAATGTCAGAGCCAGTAGTCACACCTGGATCTTGAATTAATATTCCTAAATCCTAAATTCTTTCCACTAAACCACACTTACCCTCATCATCATGATCTACATATGACATACTATCAAAGGTTAAAGGAATGATGAATAAGATCCTACAGAGAAGTAGAATACTAATAAACAACCTATGAGGTCAGATCAAAGTAGAGACTATTAGCCTGTTTTGTGATTAGTTCATTTTCAGTGTAGATTCTACTCTGTGGAAAATACTATATTTATCCTGTTTACTATCTGATCATTTATTCAATTAGATGAACCTTCATTAGACAGCTTTTTTTTGTGCACAAAACACTCTGCTAGGTGCTAAGCAATAAACAAAGGTTAAGCAAAACATGGTCCCTTACCTCACGGAATTTATTGGCTACTAAGTGGATATTACCACATATGTAAGTAACTGTAATATAAACTTATACATGATAAGTGCATCAGAGAAGTATAAAGTGCTACATTAGACAGGATACAGTAGAGGGGCGTGAATAGGGGAGAAAAGTTATTACTGACTCCCAGACTCATGCAAGTATTTCCAGTACTATGTAGTAGCTAGATTGAGCTATAAAGATAAGGAAAAGCTCAACAGTGGGAGGAATGGAAGAGAAAGACAGAGCACCCTCAGTATACTTCCTTAGGAACCAAGGTAGTATGGAAGATAAATGTGAGATATCTCAAGTAGTCTGATTTGACTGGGACATAGAGTATGTGGGGGCAAGTAGTATGGAAATGAGGGCATTATCATATTGTGTAGGGCTTTAAGTAAAGCTGGGGAGTTTACTTGCTAGAGACAATAGGAGCCCGTGAAGGATTTTGAAATGGCATGACTATCCATAAAGAAAATAAGTCTGACAGATGTAGGAAAAATAGATTGGAGGGAAAAGTTAGAAGAAGGTAGATGCTGTACTAAACTGATGATAGTAAGAATTGGGAGTAATGATATTACAGAGGATAGGGTTTTTATTAAGACTTCACAATGAATTAGTTTTGAGGAGTGAAGGAGAGAGAACAATCCAAGATAACATGAAAGTTTTTAATGTGAGAGACTGTGTAGATAAATACACCATTGAAAGAAATCCTTAAATCAGGATGAAGAACAATAAAAAAGAAGAAATAATAAGCTCCATTTTGGACATGTTGAGTTTGACATGGGGTAGGGAGGAGGGAAACATGCACTGGTGGCATCCAGGCATGCCACTGTCCTGTAGAAAGGAGATGTAGTTCTAGAGATAGAGAGATAGGTCAGAGATAAAGTTAGAAGTTTAGGATTCATTCATTTAAAGTCGGCAGTTGATGCCATAAGAATTAACAAAATGATCAAGGAAGAGTTCAAAAAATAAAATAGGGAATAATACCCACACCCTAACGAAATTTGAAAAAGACATGCTCACCATTGAACTTTGTGGGAGACTTGGAATTGCTAGTGATGTGGATTCTTGTCCTGAAGCATCATTACTATTTGTTCATGGAACAGAATACTTCTCCAGTCCAAAAATTCAGAACCAACTCATTCAGACCAACATAGGTAACAATAAGATTTTGTCATAAATTCAGTCGCCTGTCATGTGTCAGGTCTAAAGTGAACATGTGTAATTGACAAACCTAGATGAAAGATGTAAAACTTTAAAAAAATGGAATACAGCAGTAGTACATGGAAAAGAGTATTGGAGTAGAAATCGCAAGACCTGAATTCTTAATCTTGGTTCAGCCACTGATTTTGTGTCAGTGTTTGGAAGGGGGTGGGGGAGAGAGGAGTTATAAATGATAAAGGGAATAGTCTCTGAAGCCTCTTCTAGCTCTAGAATCCTTTGATTCTATGGATATTTTTAAACATTTATAATTATTGATCAGAGCAAATCTAATGAACTGGCCAATTATGAAAACTTGTAGATGCAGGTCAAATTGCAAAGGTGACCTGATAATAACTTTCAAAACAGATATAAAGTCAATTCTCGTCAAGTTCTATAAAGTCGCCACAAACACTGAATTAGCAAATACCGAACCACTGCTCCTAAGGGAAATAGAGTTAGGTTCCTATGAGCCTCTGGTCACAACATTTTTGTCAACTAATCAATATGGACCCTTGTTGTATGGTGTTTCTGTTTAAAAACACCTTATTTAATATATATTTCTTACAAATAATTAATTTTATGTGAATTTCTTCTTCCTTTTTCTGGATGTACCATACGGCTGATTTGTTAGTACTCAGGGCTGGCAGCACTATACCTTATTCCTGAATGAAGCTGCCTTCTTGCTCTTATGACTTCAAAAAGGACACTTGTTTACAATATGAGGGCTGAAAAAAGAAAGCAAAGAGTAGCCTGGGTGGACCTCAGCTGGCACCATCCATGCCCATCAGGGCTATTCTGTGAAAGTCCATGAAATGTTGACAGTAAAATTGCCAAGAGGTTTGACTTGGGTGTTACAAGTAAATTTTACCAAGTTGGTGAATTCGCAAATACAGAATCTGAGACTAAAGGGGATCAACTGTATGTTTCTAACAACTATTACTATTTTACCCTCTTTTCCTATGATATGGTAGCAAAAGGGTCATTTGTTACAATGCCTGGGGAGGAGCAGAGTGAAGATGTTCCCCCCTCCCATCCACTTAGTAGTCTAGGTTTTTTAAATAGAAAATTATTATTCTACAAATTATTTAATATATATTTGTAACACATGTGGCTGATTAGGGAAAGGGCAATGGTTGGATTCCCATATGGGCCAGTTATATTGCATCTACTCTACATTATAGACTACATTCTGTTGTTTCAAAGGGCAAACCAACTACAAGAATGTGAATGGATTAGCACAACTCCTTCCTCCAGTTATACAAAAACCTAAGGATGGTTGGCCAGGTGAGGTCCATCATCTTCATATAGTTTAAAAAAAAAAAAAAGAGTGGGAGGGGAAAATGGTTTGAGGTTTTGTATTCACTTCATTTTTGCTAGTTCTTCCCACAAAGAACACTTAATTATAGATGGGACAACCACCAAAAACTGTAAAACCTAGAGCTAAATGTAAAATGTAGTGAATCTAGTTAAACAATTCTGGCTGTAAGGAGTATATTTCACCTCTGTGCTCAGCAGGCTGAACTGTGTAATTGTTCTCATCTGGGTACAATTCAGGGTGGTGAGTTTAATCTCTAAAACCCTACATGGATTGGGTTCTGGCTGTCTGAGAAATTGCCTCCCTCTCTCTCTTTCTAAGCCCTTGAAGCAAGGTGCCCCTGCTAATGATTGCCAGATTAGAATTCTGGGTGACTACAAGCACTGAGTTCTCATCTTTGTAATTTCCTTTCCTTTTCTCTGGGGTCTAAGCCTGTGGACATTTGAAGCATGGGGAAAAGTCAAGCTTTCAAAAATAATTTGTCCTGATGTGGTCAAAGTGTATAGGTCACTTTATTTCAGATATGGTCAGTGATTAGTAGGCTTATGGTACTGGAGTCAAATGAATGCAAATTAAGTTGACCATCAATGAATCAATTCTGAAAATGGAGGTGGTCCATAAATTAAGTCAGGCCATAAACAGTCATTTGGCCATGAATTTAAGAAATAGACTCCACCTCGGTTTTTAAGATTTTTCCTAGCTCTTTTATTATTTTAAATCACATGATTATGTAATCTGGAGATTGCAATTTAACTTTCTCTCTTTTATTACTAAATTCATTAACTTTGTACCTGAACTCTAATTTTCCTTAACGAACCATGATAATAATGTGTATTTACATAATGGTTTACAAAATGCTTTCACATACATTTCACTTGGTGCTCAAAATGACCCTATGAAGGAAGCAGTATAAACATTACTATTAGAGCATGAGCATAACTCGGTAGATAAGATTGTTGGACTTAAGAATCAGGGGAAATCTGCATTCAAGTCCCATTACTGGTATTTACCAGGTATGCAATCATACCCTCATTTACAGATTAAGGAAAACTGATTTGCCAAGCTCATATAGCTATTAAGTGGCAATGCCAAAACTTAAACTGAATAGTTACTAAAGTCACTTGATACATCACTGAAAATCTCAAAACTTTTTTAAATGGTTGGTTTTTTTGGTTGTTGTCCTTCATGGTCAAAGAGGACCAAAATGTCATCAATATGTCGAGGTTAAAGTACAGTGTGTCCAGAAGGTTCTGCCACAGGTCAAGCACAAATAGTCTATATGAACACTAGGGAAGAGATGTCTCTAAATTTGCTTATCTCACATTTCTTATAAAATAAGAATTTTTAAAAGAAATTATTAAGAAAATTAAAAATAAGAAAAACAAATTCAGATACTAAAACCTATGGGGTAAATGACTTGTTTTCCTCAGTTATTGACTGGGATGGGAAGGGTGGGCAGAGAGAGGAAAACAGAACCTTAGATCTTCTACCAATTAGACAAGTACTTTTATTTTGTTTGTAGATTATCTAAAATCTGTACAATTCTTAACACCTTCTGAGTCTATTTGCATCACTCCACCATTATCATGGGAGAATTAAAAGGTGCCTTCACAGGATCAATGGTCATTTTATCTCTATTTGCTTCCCAGGTCACAAAGCCAAGAGTCCATCACTAATTTACTCAGGAGAAGCCCTTTTTATATTTAGCTAGGCCAATGGCAAGTCTCTATCAACAGAACTATTCTCAAAGCCTTGCCAACTAATTTTATTAAACTAAAATTATATCACTGGCCAATGACCTGAAGAAAACATTTTAGTCTTGGCTCACTCTCCCAGCCCAGTTTGAAGGATCGAGAGCCAAGCACCTTACTGGTGATTCACTTCAGTTTCCAGATTGTATGGAGACCAGGTATATGAAGCCCTTAAAATTTGCCTAAAATATGAAAACAATGATGAAAACTGAATGAAGGAAACTATACCACCCACTAAACACTGGTGCTATGTTCATAAGTTTTATAATTACCAAATTCCATGAACCCTCTAGAGAAAAAGAAGTCCCAATCTCAAGCAGTGCAATTCAGGAACTGTTGGGCAAATGTCCTTTAAAATGACAACACTTCATGGCATATAATCAAATGACACAATGGTGTCTATCATCCATGTAATGGGTCTTCTACAATATCCTCTATGGAATCAATTGTGGGCACATTCTAAAAGAAATATTAACATACCACCCACAAATAGAAAATGATTCAGTGCTTTCATGGCTTCTCACCTATAATCCAATCCAAGTTGATGACTGGATTTAATGTACAACCCTGAATTAAGGACATGATCTTGGGTATGTGATCATTATATCAGTTAATATTCAGTCTTCTGAGAAAGAACCCATTACTCAGATTAAAATGGTCATATCCTATGCCCAAATCACCATTTAAACCACCATGGAAGGTTACCTACATAAATGTATGGATGGAACAAATGTGATTCTTGAGGTCCTTAGGAATTAAAATGCTCTATAAAAAGGCAGAGGTGAACATAAGGAATACTATGCATGAGAACTTTCCATACAATGGAGTCATGTATCACCCTCTTGCCTTGGACATTGTACCCACAAAATTCCCAAATCTGGAAAGAGCTGCTGACTTCTGAAGTCATCACAATATACCAACTGTTGACAGTATCTGTAATCAGAAAGGCCATCTGAACCTAAAGTCACAATAACATGTTTATCTGCTGTAATCAGCGGAAGTTTATCACAAAAGGGAGAAAAATAAGACAGAATCTGCAAGTAATAGGGAAGAAATACATTGTGACTGGATTTGAAATCAGTCATAAAAGAAAAAAAGAACTTTTTCCTAAGTGGAAGAATTCACCATGATTTTTTTATTTGGACTAAGAAATGGTATAGACTGTGAAGAGTATTTCTAATAAGAATGAATCATTTATACTAACATATATTTAAAAATTCTTTGACTTCTACATCTGGACCAAACTTTGTTCTGATATTTTGTCCATGCAAAAACATCTATTCAAATAATACAATTTTTTTTTTGCCTTGAATAACATAGCAATAGACTCTAAGAATAACATTTTTGTCCGAAGGTTTTAAAATAATACTTTTAAGATTCTACTTCTATGTCTTGACCTTGGAGCAAGGAATTGACACATTACAGATTATGTTAAATAATTATTACTCACTTGTCAATTTTCACACAAAAGTTACTTCAAGAATATGAAATTTTGCATTATGCTATGCTCATTATTAATCACTTTAATATTTTTTTAAAAATATCTCTTTACATGGAAGGTCAAGACTACTATTTATTATTTTTGACCACACTAAGGAACACCTATAATATTCTATCTAAATTACATGCCCCCTGATTAAAACACAGAAAGCAAATACAAATCAAACTATACAAGGACCAAGTGTGACTATAACATATTATGGTCCTTTGCACATCTACAAAGGACTAAAAATGCGATTACTCCAGGTGTTCAGTTCTATCATAATTAACAATAAGCATTACTAGACATTAAAGAAAGGCTTCATCTTACATGGGTTTACTATTCATTATGCCTTCAGAGTTGTTCCTTCATACCCATACAGATAATGCCATTAGGACTTACAAAACATGTTTCTGTAATATGCATCTATGTACATACATATGTACACACAGAGACAGTCACTTATGGTGTCCTAAAACTCTTAGTATAATATTTAACTTTTAAAGCTTAAAAGTACAGTATTATTAAACTAAAATTATATCACTGGTTAATGCTCTATATAAAACAATTTAATCCTGGCTTAATTAAAGTGAAGTGTTAAACTATTAAAGCTTTAATATTAAATATGATTTAATATTATAATATTAAATGTTTTTAATATAATTTTATCAATATATTGTGTGTAATGTAACATGGCATACATTAATAAAATAATACAATACAGCATTTATTATATTAATTTAATGATATTTAATATAATATTCAATCATATTTAATGGTAAAGCTTTATTAGTTTGATACTGCACTAAGACTTTTGGGACACCCTGTATTTATACACATAAACATATACTATACCTATACAATGAAACCAAAAGTTTGGGAAATTCTTCCCCTGTAGGGAAAATTAAAACCACAAATTAGTATGACTTTCTTCATATTATATTCCTCTCTTCATAAAAGTCAAGTACATTTAAGCCAAGATAGTTCCAAAAAACAAAAATATATTTCATGATAGAAAGCTAGCCCTTGTTTAATTACTCTTAAAACCAGAGGATACTGGAGCCGGGAGAATCGCTGAATTTTCACCTAGGTTGGTTTTGAGTTCCAGCTTTGACATTTTCTAATTCTGAGATTTTGACAAAGTGACTTAATCTACCCAGACTTCAGCTCTGTCATCTGTTAGAGGAGAGTTAAAACTTGAACTACCTACTTCCTAAGGTCGTTATGAAGAAAATATTCCTTCCAACCCCATTTTTCAGGAATTAACAAGAAAAATGATAACAATATGGTCATGATATTTTAAGTTCTTTCAAATGTAGAAAGCAGCTAACAGCGCAAACCAACTTTTTCCCAATCATAGATCATTCCAAACACTTATCTAAAAATCATAGCACTGGAAGAGACTCAAACACATTCTTCAAAAAGACTTTTTGAGTTCAAAGATATTTTCTTACTTGAGTTCTTCATATTCATTTCTTCTACTGCAATAACATTGTATGCACGTACCACAATTTATTTAGTCATTCTCCAATCAATCAGCATCTACTTTGTTTCCAATTCTTTGTTACCACAAAAAAGTGCTCTGCATGAAAATTTTGGTGTGGACATTTTTTTCTTTCCCTTCATTGGGTTATATGCTTAGAAGTGAGATCTTCAGGGCAAAGGGTATGGAGAATTTAGTTACTTTTTTTTTTTTAAATCAGATTCCAAATTGCTTTCCAGAGTAGATGGACCCATTCACAGTATATCAGTGTGACTATATTTCTACAATTCATCCACTATTAACCTGTCCCATTTTTGTCATATTTGTCAATTTACTTTTTTTATCAAGTGCAACAGTAAACTTCAAGACACTCAGTGAGCACTGTATATCCAAAAAGCAATCTGTCTGAACTGCAAAAATCTCTCACAAAACAATTTATTTCCAATTCTTAGTATTACCTTATTATGAAGCAAGGATGACAAAATTCAGGCCAAAGCTCTCTCTCTCTCTCTCTTTTTGTATCTATCTTCCTTCTATTTTGTATTACTACATAACACAAAACAAATGTCCATTTGGGGGGAAAAAATGTAATTTACATCAAATGGCATAGCTTTTTAGTATAGTTAGTTTAGGAAACACATTAAGCATGACAGGCATACACTCATCACTTTTTATTTCATTCCATGCTTAACAATGGTTCTGGAGGGACGTCATTATCATTTAGTTCATTTCACTCACCCACAGACAGACAGAAGTCTTGAGTAAGTTTATGTGAAATATACTGGGGCAGTACATGGAACAGAATCTGAATAAACACTACTCTTTCCACAAAGTACCTAGAAGCAATATGCTGTTCCAGAAATGGAACTAAGTGGGGGGAAAAAAACCAAAACCAAAAAACAGTGGGTTCTAAAGACAAAGCTTCTACCCCAGAGAGATGAAAAAAAAATGCTGTCAGAAAGGAAAATAATAGAAATTGATCAGAGAATGCAACTCAATGAATATGCAAGAAGGTATAAATAGAAGAAAGCAGAGTTTTAATGAACAGTTCCTTCCTTTGAGAAGGGAGCATAAAGATTATAGAGCAAAGGGTCTGGAGTCAAGAGGACCTGGGTTCAGATCATGACTATCCTACTAATTACTTAAATCCTGAACAAATTCATGGCCCTCACTGGGGCTCAACTAGATAATAACAGCTGGTCTCTAAGATCCTTTCTCACTCTAAATTTTACAATCCTATGATTTAGTATAAAGTGTTTATATTTTAGGTAAGGAAATTGAAGTTGATGGAAATGAACTAATTTCCCCAAAATCACAGTTAATTAGTGGCAGACCTGAGACTAGAACCCGGATCTCCTAACTCTTACTCCAGAACTCTTTCCACTCTAGCACACTGCTTATATAGAGCATCTCTCCTCCTACTCTTTGTGTTCATTTGATACTATCCGTTATAATTCCTCCCTTCCCAAATACCCATCTTTTCTGCTACTCTTTTTACCTATGAGTTTAGGGATAAAAAGAATTCATGATCTTTATATTTCTATACAGGTACTGACTTGGGGAAAATGAATGCACGTAGTTGACCTGGCATTTTGTCCTGGAGCCATGCTGACATTGACTCAAAAGTTCATTCTACAACCTTATCTTTGCTTCTGCTCAGAAGTATTCAGCCTACAAATTTGCTCTTTATCTGATGTCACAACTGTAAAATGTTACAGTGTTCACATCCATTTTCCAAACTGAGGTCATAGATATAAATTAATGGTGTCCAAATCAGTGTTTCTCATGTACAAGCTCATCTCTCCCATGGAGAATGTATAGTTCAGCTGATTGGCTGTAGGAAAATGGCTCCTAAGTACGGCTCAAGATCAGGAGAATATGATGCTTCCAGGTTCTCCATCAAACATGGAGCTCTATGGGGTAACTTCTGTGTATCAGACCAATCAAACTTCCCTATAACACTGGACCTAGATACACTATCTAGACCCAACCCAAGACTGCTGACTAAAGAAAGGTTACAGTATAGTCATTTATTCTTAGAATAAAACAATTTTCTTGTATGTGATATTTTTATAACACCAGAAAGCCATTTCAGCTACTTCACAAAAGTATGACTTGTGGACAATGACCAGCATTTAATCAGATGTTACTTTTTTGGTTTAATTTCCAGCTCCACAAGTAAGTCACTCTGTGACCTTGGGTAAGTTACTTCATGTCTCTGCATCAGCTTTATTTAAAAAACTGCCCCCTTGTACCTTGTAAGAACAAATGAGATAATGGGAAAGCAGGACAAGTACTCTGCCAAAAAAGGTTCCAGAAGAATGGCAACAAGGTAGAATATATTTTAGACTAGATCATGGAACTAAACTATCTTTTCTTTAAATGCCAAGGAATGAAATGTTTTGAAATGATCCTGAAAATAATAAAGTTTGTCTCTCAGACAGTACTTAGCAAATTTATTTGGCCATGGAATAGGTTTTGGCCTGAAATATACTGCTGGGATACTTGGAACGGGAGGGGTAAAGTGGAGCAATAGAGAGGAAATCTAGAAGAATCCTCTTAGGATCAAGGTGGAGAAAGAGAGAGGAAATTAAGCTTATATTCATATAAGAATTATGACATGTAATAAGTACTTTTCAAAAATACACAATTTAATATATAATGTCTTTGAAAAACATTATGAGCATTAATATTTCCCATGGAATTCCAATTTACTTGCAAGGTTGATGAAACACACCTGGGAATGCTGTCCTAGAAAGTATTTTGGGACATTCCATTTTATTGTTATTCAACAAATTTCACAATCTTCAGAATCATGTAGAACCACACAGCTGGCAACTTACTGATGTTAAACTTGTCATTCTTTGTCAGGTTATAGCTGTCTAGGCAAGTACTATCTATCAAGTCCCTCTGTATAAATTAATCTAATCCATGCTGAACATATATCATTTAAAATAAGTGGTGATCCCCTGAGCTACTTTAAACAATACTTTATTTACTAAAATATGTGTGGGTCCAAATGCCAACATGGAGTTTGAGAATCCTTAAAAAGTAGCTAAACAGAGAAAGTTCTTAAAAAGCTTATAAAAAGCACCCCAAACGATAAATGGTCAAAGGATATGAACAAGCAGTTTTCAGATGAAGAAATTAAAGCTATCTATAGTAATATGAAAAAATGCTCTGAATCACTACTGATTAGAGAAAGGCAAATTAAAACAATTCTGAGATTAAAACAACCTGGGACATATCAGATTGGCTAATATGACAGAAAAGGAAAATGATAAATGCTGGAGAAGATGTGGGAAAATTGGGAACACTAATCAATTGTTGGTGGAGTTGTAAAATGATCCAACCACTCTGCAGAGCAATTTGGAACTATGTCCAAAGGGTAATCAAACTCTGTATACCCTTTGATCCAGCAATACCACTACTAAGTCAGTATCCCAAAAAGATCATAAAAAAGGAAAGGACCCACATGTACAAAAATATTTATAACAGCTCTTTTTGTAGTGGCAAAGAATTGGAAATTGAGGGAATGCCCATCAATTGGAGACTGGATGAAGAAGTTGTGGTATATGAATACAATGAAATACTGCTGTGCTATAAGAAATAATGAGCACGTGGATTTCAGAAAAAGCTGAAAGAACTTACATGAATGGATGCTGAGTGAAGTAATTGAAGTCAGCAGAACCACAATATTGTATACACAGTAACAGTAACATTGTGCGATGATCAACTATGATTGATGACTTAGCTCTCCTCAGCAATACAGTGATCCAAGATGATATCAAAAGACTCATGATGGAAATGCTATCCATGTCCAGAGAAAGAACTATGGAAAGAACTATGAATGCAGACTGAAGCATATCCTTTTCACTTTTCTTTGGGTTTTTGGTGACTTTTCCCTTTTGTTCTGTTTCTTTTTTCACAACATAACTAATGTGGAAATATGTTTAATATGATTGTACCTGTATAGCCTATTTGCTGGGTTGGGAAAGGGTGAGGGGAAAGAGGAAGGGAGAAAAAAATTGGAACTGAAAATCTTATAAAAGTAAATGTTGAGAACTAAAAAAAAATTTATTTTAAAAAAATGAATGTTGAAAACTGTCTTTACAAGTAATTGGAAAAAATAAAATATCTACCAAAAAAAAAAAGTACATAATAAGCAGTCAAAGAGAAAGCAAAGTTGGAGTTCCTCTGATACTTATTACCTATGTAATTGGGACAAATTCCTTCATGTCTCTGGAACTCAGTTTATTCATTTTGTAAAATGAGGCAGCGGATTTAAATGACCTCTGAAGCTCGTCTGGCTAAAGCCTATGGTACAATTTTTAAGAGATAATAATTCAATCAAAATATCTGCTTAGGAGTAGACAGCCAAAATAAAAATAAATTTTTATATTGCTAAAGTCATTTAAAATATACATTTCCTTCAAGCATGCAGCACAGTTTGCCTTAACAACTAAACTTCAACTATTGATATACTATATATAAACACTGATAATACCATCAAACCATATTTGTAAATATCATTGTAACTTAAACCTCTTTTGGAGTTGGCAGGGAATTTTCACTTTGGAAAAGAATACAATAATAACTCTTACTTGATAAAAGCACTGCTTCAATCATCATACATTCAGAGTTCCCAGAATACTTTACATGTACACAGACTGTTACTCTGTTTGCTCCTGGGATAAGCACAAAAATGAACCAACAAAAATACTTACATTACAGCAGGGCACATTAGTGATGCTCTTGGGTCATTTTTTGATTTAAAAAAAAATGACTGGCAAGTTACACCACTGGTTAAATTCCTAAGGGAACTCGCTAAAAAATATGCCCATGTACATACACTGGCCAATATCTATCAACTAGACCATTAAGGACTAACAACGGGAGAGATGGAGTTGATACTTCTTGTCTCCACCTAATGGTTTATTTATTTAATTGAGGGTTGCTGTCTTCATCAGTATTGCTAGCATATGAAAATATTTGTTTTGCCTAGAAAACTGATCCCTATTGTTTGTGTTTACTCTTCTCTCCAAGGTTAACAGCCTGGGTGAGGTATCTTTTTTTTTTTAACATTCTTTTTATATATTAGCAGCTCCTAATGAAAAAAAGTACAAACTGCTTAATATATACACATTAGGTTGAGAACACAAGTGTCAACACTTTCCCAATCTACTAATTTGATAATCATTGATGGACATTAGCCAGCTAACCATCACTGAATAAACAGCATTACTGACTTCATCATTATTGCCTGTTAACATACACATATGTGTGTGTCAGCCTGCATTTTGAAAAGTTTTCTTAAGACCAAAATACAAGAAAATGTTTTCTATTCCTGAGATTCAAACCACAGGTTGGATATTGGTTCGTAGGACTTAACTCTAGAGCTGTAAGGGACCTCAGAGGCCAACCAGCACACATTTTACAACCGGAGGAACTGAAACCCCAAGAGGTTAAGTGACTTGCCTCAGGTAAGTATCTAAGGTTGGACATTGAATCTAGGTCCTCTGATCCCAGAGGCAATGAATGTTCTTTCCATTGTACTGCAAATGCCATGTATACAAAATATCCATAGGAACCAGATTTACTTGAGAATATCAAGAACTGAAATTCAATACTCTAATCAGTCAGCTACAATTAGGTGCTCCTCTTTACCTAATACATGTCCTGAAAAGTGGTATAAAAGGAGAAATTGTTCAAAATTATGTATTATTTTCCAATTACCCAACATTAGAATTTTGTACTTGTAAATGAGTTATAAACAGACACACAAATGTAACAGAGGAGCTCTGTATTTTGCTGTTTTTAGAAAAGAATATTTTTTATAATATTTTTTATAAGCAATCACCTCCTAATCATCTGTTTTATAAGGTCAGAATTTTTTTTCTTAAAGTAAGGCACACCAGTATTGACTTTGACTAACAAGTTAAAAAAATTGTAAGAGAGTGTCAAGTTTCTGTAACTGACAAGACACTGCAATTATCTAAAGCATGTATTTTACTGTCAAGGCCTTAAAAATAAAATTCCTCAGAGCATATAATTTTTAAAATGTAACAGGCCATGATACACCAATTTGAGAGGATCCACTGGAGTTCAGTTTTTGAAAACAATGAAATCCTACTGAATGGCCAACCCTGAGATCTAGGGCATATAAAGCATTCAAGTCTAATTCCTCTGCATACTAAGGTTACTTACTAGACAAAAAACAAAAATACAGGATTTATAGACTTAATCTGGGCACACAATTACTCTTAGCCCCCCCCAAAAAAACTCTACTATGTCCATTCTAGTTAGAGCACAGTCCCAAAGAGATGTTTATTTTCTCTAATGATAATTAGAAAGGAAGGAAATTTCAAAGCAATGAATTAACAAGTTAATAAAATAGAAAAGTGGCAGAATATTTTCCTTTTTAAATAATTATTGATATCCTAGAGCCTGATAATTATTTCAGGATTTTATTCAGCAAAGTCAAACATGTCTTTACACAGACATGTTTACTAATGATGTAATTTTAGTAGAACTTATACTAAAAAAAAAACAACTATAATTGCCATAAATTCTGTGGCAGCTTTCGTTGTTAATGTACAACTGGAACTCATTTGTACGCCTAAGTTCTGCCTGGAATCACATAATTCGAAAGAGACCTAGATCACCATGGAGCATGGCACAATTCTAACAATACTCTAATCTATCACGAGCATTAACTGCTCCCAGTCATAAGACTTTAATTGCAACAAGGCTACATGAAGCTCAAAGACTGAGGCCTGGTGAAGTCTTCTTTCAGCAGGCATGGGCAAGGACCACATATTTTTATACATGCTGGTGCATAGAAGACATTGTTCACTGCCCCAGCCACAAGCACACTAAGACAGGATTTGCACAGAAGTATATAATGCTTCAACTCATTACATTCTCTTTGCATAA
Source organism: Notamacropus eugenii (assembly GCF_028372415.1). Lineage (NCBI taxonomy): Eukaryota > Metazoa > Chordata > Mammalia > Diprotodontia > Macropodidae > Notamacropus > Notamacropus eugenii. The sequence continues at coordinate 26,290,123 of NC_092872.1, read as the reverse complement.
CTGGGAAAGAAGCCTATGAGACTTTTCTTTAAAAAGCAGACTTTTTTTTAAAATCCTCCAAATTATGTCTGCTCTATCTAATGCATTTTCCCCAAAACTGCCAATTCATGCAAATTCAGAGAAACTAAGTGACCAAATCGACAGCAGAGTTCTCAAAGTCACAGACTTGGCAATGGTTGAAGAATCACTATACCTCAGTATTGGGCATCACTGCTACTGAAGGCAAAGATGCGCTTTTAAAAGCTCCCTAGTTTTTTGTTTGGTTTTTGGTTTTTTTTTACTTTTAAAGTATTCTATTGCTCTAAAACACAGAGATGATGTCTTTAAAAAAGTAATATCTGTTTACAATTTCAAGTTGCTGCATGGTGGAAAACTTGATTTCTGTAACATGTCCTCGAGATACAACCAAATGCTAAAATGTATCCTGCGGTAGGTCTGCTTTCCAATTACTAGAAGTAAGCATACAAGAGATATAATTAGTTATGACACTGGGACAGGCATACATGTTTCAACACACAGCTCTGAACAAAGTTTTTGGCATTATATGACAGAAGATTTATACCAAAGATTCAAAGAGTGGGTACGCAGTATTATATGTGTGTGTACAAAAAACTTTAAAAGTTACCACACTAAGTCGTTTCTTTTAAGCTATAAGCATATTTTGATTTGTTTAAACATCCCTTTAAAGATTCCTCAGAAAAAAAAAATTGCCCTACAGCTTTAACTCAGGGTACATTACAAATTGGGAAAACGTTAACTAGTCTTCATATTCCTTTGGTGAATGAGTGTCGTTCTTCAAAACTACATGTTGACAAAACTCATTTGGGAAAAATCAAAGAAATAGTATTTTGACAATCAGGTTCCGCAATCAGGGATGAAGCACACTGCCTTCTAAAAATAAAAGATGCAAGGATTACACCAGTACTATTTAATTTTGGCAATAATAAAAAACAAAGTTTATGTCAAAAACATATCATCAACATACCTCCAAACCCAAAGCCTAAAGCAGCTTTTAAAACTAATCCACCAACCCACCATTAAACCCCATTCTGCTGGGTTATGCATTTGGTTTCACAAATGATGTTTTCACTTAGGGAAAACAAGCAAGAGAATCAGGATGGAAAGTCTTTTGAGACGTGTATTCCCTTTCAGAGGAGTGAGGCAAGTGCATCTCAAGGCGCCCCATTTCCAGGGGGACAGGGCAGGGAGAGAAAAACCTGGTCTAAAATGTATGGAGTCAAATGCTTATTTTAGAACAACCTTTCATAAGGGCATTAAGAAAACAAAAAAACCTTTTATTATGGAATATTAAATGCTGCCTAATTGGGCAGAATAGCAGACTTGGAAAAATTAGCTTCCTCTTCAACGTTATCTTATTAAGTTGATATTTCTGATAGGGCCAAAGCAGAGCAGAGGAGCCCCAAGAGTCCAAATATGACAGAAGCCAAGTGGATTTAGTACTTGACAGGTTGCCTATTACGTACGCGTCATAGACTGCACTCTATCTGTACATGCAGTTCCCATTGATGAAGTTAGGTGTAGTGAAGGGGAGGTATTGTAATAAGAGTGTTGGAAACATAAAGCTTGTAATTAAGTGCATTCTCAAGTATAATAATCTACCCTGGAACAAGATAAAACATTCAGGACCAAATCCAAGGTAAAGCAACTAGACCCATGTACTCCCACAGGAGCAATAGAGTACATGACATTGAATTATGAGCCAGATTCTATCTTGTAGGCCAAATGGTCCATGAAGACAGCACGTGGCCCCTCCCAAGAGAGGGTAGTGTTAATTGTGTACTCAGAGTTTGGTCAAGCAGAGTCCTCCATCTCTGCGATAGGTGCCAGGAGCCCTAACTTCAAAGCATGCCACAGGCGAGTCTACCAGTTCTGTAAAGTGCTCTAGAAGAATTTGGCAAAATGAAAATATGTAAGAGACTACCCTTAGAACAAGGAAAGTACATGTCGATACGTGCTGACCACAGTACAGGGTTGGTTTTAAATATCCTTTCAAGTCACAGAGAACCTGTAGGATTTAGAGAAGCCTAAAACTAGCATGGGAAAGTAGTTTGAAATTAACTCCTTTTTGTACATAAAAGACTATGACCAAACTGGCTTCATCCTTCTTTTGTTACCATCACTAAGATACAACATGGTGTAAAGAGTTGGTCTTAGAGCCAAGAGAGCCAGGTTGAAGACCTGACTCTGACTCTTACTATGTGACCCTGGGCAAGTCTACTATTAACCTTTCAGTGCTCCAAGTGAATTTGAATTGATATGACTTTCCATACTAGTAGTCCTCTTATACCTACAAAATTACAGATTTCAGACACACTTCACCCTCTTCTCCCTCCCCCTCCCAAAAAAGGTCTTTTAATACTTAACTACAGATCTCTTAGAAAAGGTAAGACTTTAGGAAATTATCCAGATTCTCATGGTTAATTTTGTTTTGCTTAAAAATTGCAATGACTTTAATGTCCATGCCTCCTGGATACGTATAACTTTCTGTGGGGTGGGAGAGGCATCAAGGCAGGCAGGGAAGAAAGAGTGGAAAAGAACTGCAAGAAAGTCAATCAACCCCAAGTTCTGGGTTTCTAAGCAAGTACTAACCACAGTACTAAACTGATAAGGGGACCAAGAAAGGAAAACATCTTGAGGAAGAGGCTGGGACAATCCATATTATCTGCCATTTTCTAGATCACAGATTTTCTTAGTGACTCATTCACTGCTCAAAAAAATATTTTTTAACATAATCTTTTTTAGCAACTCCCTATGCCCTTGGCTTTGTCAGCTCGGATAAGACAGCCATAGAAATAGTTATGTGCACAAATTTGTGCTTCACTAGTTTTCCCATTTCTTACATCCATGGTACCTTTCTATAATGTACACAAACAAATTTACTCAACCAGAAGAAAAATCATTATATAGGAAATGTACCAACACACAAGGTTTGTTTCTTTCTTTCCCCCTCTATTTTAAGAACATGAAGGTCAAATCACTTTTTAATATTGTGAGGCCCTCTTTCAGGCTCTCATATTTCATAATCTAACTTGAACTCTCCTTGGTCTCCATTTTTATGACTCCTTTCTGTCAGGTCACTTCTAAGACATAAAGCCCTACAATGCTTTTCTCCAAATTCAGGGGGATTTACTCTGACATGGTACTTACTTGGTATTTACTGGAAAGGAATATGTTAACTTTTACTAGGTACTCTATTGTATAATACAAGGTCTAACTATAAAGTGGTGAGGCTGGATTGTTTTTTAAACAAATGCACCAAAACTTGGACACCAAAATGAGTTTTGTCCTTCAAAGTAGCCACCTTATGATACACACTTATTTCACTGACTCTGCAGAGAAAACTTGGAGGGAACATGATAGCTGTATCTGAAGGCCTGTTACATGGAAGAGGGCCCCTACAGACCAATGGGTAAAAGGAGCAAAAAGTAAAAAAGTTCAATGTCAGGAAAAATGTTCTAACAATTAGAAGTATTCTTAAGTGGAATAAGCCCCAATGCTAAGAATGAACGAATGCTTTTATTGGAAATCCTTGAGCAAAAAGTTGAATGTTCAGGATGATGGGAAGGGAATTCCTGTCCTTTGCAACTCAAAGATTCAGTAATTCTGGCACTGCTTAAAATACACAAGAAAATCGGTCTCTATTTTTATGATCATTCCTCTTTCAATGAAAAAAAGTATTATTCAGCTTAATCATCTACCTTATCAAAACTGCTTCAAAATTACTTTTGATCCAAACGGTTATCTTAAGCAGCTAGATGGCACAGTGTATGACCTAATGCAAATCCAGAGTCAAGAAGACCTAAATTCAAATCTGATATCAGACACTGCTGTGTGACTGTGGGCAAGCTCCATCTCTCTCAGTTTCCTCATCTGTAAAAAGGGGATAACACCTACCTTGCAGGGTTGTTGTGAGGATCACAGGCGATAATATTTGTAAAGTGCCTCTCCCGGTACCCAGCACATAGTAGGTGTTAATATATTATTACTAATCCATCCTCAAAAAACAAAAATCTGCTGTTATTGAAGATAATCAGTATAATTCAGTAAATATTTTTAAGCTCTAACTATGGTTAATATACAGTGCTACATGCTAGGAGTAAAAAAAAGGAAACTAGACCATGAATTCAAGGAGATTAGAAGCTAATAAGTGGAGTTGGGAAGATAAACGTACAAAAACTAAAATATACTTTAGAATGTGACTAAGTATATAGCTGAGATTCAAACAGAGTGACATAAAAGATTCAAGGAGCAAGGGGTCACTTACAGCCAATCAAGGAAACATTCATACTTTAGGTAAATTTGCATTTTGCAAATTAAAAAATTCTGAAATAAATCCACATTACAAAACACACCTATGTTAGTTTTACTATACAGTACTATGCTCTTTCCCTCTCTTTCTCTGTTTCTGTCCCTTGACTAGAAACTACTGTGCAGTATCCCACAGCTCCACTTTATCAAAAATAAACCTAAAAAAAAACCGTTAATAAAACACCTCCAAGTGAAAACAGAAGAACAGACAAGCAGAGGGAAAGCCACCCCCCACGCAGGATAGTCCCGCTGAGCAGTCTTCTCCTGTCTGTGTCCATGTCCAACCCTAATATTACTGTATCACCAGCACCAGCACCCATGTCCCTCTTCTCAGTTCTGGCTAGGTCCTCACTAGAACAGACCACTTATGTAAACTCAGAGCTGTCTGGAGTTAGCTGAACTTTGAAAGGTAAGGTTTCAATAGGCAGTGACATGGACAGAATCCCTGCAAGACATAGGGGACAGTTAGTGCCAAGTCACAGAGGAAGCAAAGAATAGGACAAGATGGTGGAACAAAATTGTTATGTATTACTATTATCATTATTATTAAGCACAAAGCTTAATTAATAATTATAATTAATAATAATAATTATTAAGCACAAATGCCCTATGAGACATTATTATAAGTCCCCCCATATCTTGGTGAGAGTCAATCAGCCATCTCCCCACCCCTCTCCCTAGCCCACCATCTGCCTCTGGCAGGACTGTATCTGGCCAGGGCAGACTACCCATGTGCTTGCTGCCTGGTCTATAAAGACTGACCACATAGGACACACCAAGGGGCAGCAATGCTTTTGTCTACACCCATCCTATTTAACTGAATTAAAGGTGTCAGAATTCACAGTTGTAAACATGATATAATTTGTAAACATTTAGAAAAGGAATGGGTGATCACAAAAAGCATTATGGCATCATCAAAAATCAGTCTTGCCAGATTAATCTCATGTCATTTTTAACAGTTCGTAGATAGGTAGGTCAGGGGACTACTACAGATAAAGTTTACCTAGAGTTCTGAAAAGTATTTGATAAAGTCTCCTATCTATTATTGTAGATACAATGGAAAGATTGTGAGCTAGATGATATTAGGGTTAGTTGCTTTCAGAGCAGGCACCATTCTGTGTAACATTTTCATAAGTGACCTGGATATGTGCAGAAATGCCAAGTTTCTGGAATTTGCAGATGACAGAAAACCAGGAATGACAGTTAATGCATTAGATGATCAAGTCAAGATTCAAATCAACTTTACAGGCTGGAACATTCAGCTCAATCTAACAGGCTGAAGTCTAATAAATCACAACCCAAACTGTAAGCCTGAGGATCTAGAAGTAGCAGGCCAGAGACCTCCCCCTCCCATTCCCAACTCCCACTTCTCAGATCCCAGAGGCGCTGGTAACCACCTCCCGGCTAGACTACGCTCTCCCCATTCCTACCTATAAGGGAAGTAACTCAAGGGCCTCCTCCACATCAACCCTAGGGCCAACTAATCCCTTCTCAACATGGCTAATAACAGCACTTAAATAGGCATGGAGTTACCAAGCCTTATCACTTGCCCTGGTGTTTTCCCTTCAGTCCAACAGGTCTTACTACTTATCCTGTTGCTATGCCCTCCAGATCCCTGGGCATTGCCATCTATCCTGGAAACGAACCCTAAGGACCCTCCTAGCTGTACTACAAATAAACTCTCATCTGTATAAGATTGTTGTCTCCCTTAAGCAGAATTTGAGTTTCTTGAGAGCAGGGATTGGCTTGATTTTCTATTTGTATCCCAAGTGCTTGGCACAGTGATTGGCACAGTTATCACTTACTAAATGCTTTTTCATTTGTGTATTCATACACTTGGATTCAAAAAATTAAATTCACCAACACAAGATGGAGGAGATGGGGCAAGATAGCAATTTATATGGAAAGTGGGAGGGGGGTGATGAAAGAACTGTTAACTAAATATGAGTCAGAAGTGGCAGTCAAAAAGAAAAATTAAATCTTTAGCTACATAAAGAGAAACCTAGTCTCCGGGACTTAAGGAGTACAGGAAGGCCAGATCTGCTGTACTCCTGGTCTGCCCACATCTGCAGATCTGTGCTGACTGGCTTGCCACAATTTAGGAATGTTATTGATAAGCCCGACCCATGGTATTAACCAAGATGAATAACTGCCATAGGGCAATTAGGGGAAGAAACTCAAGATGCTTGGCCTGATGAAGAGAAGACCTCGAAGGGGCAGGAGAGCTGTCTTCACGTATCTTAAAGGTTGTCATGTGAAGAATAATTAGATCATTTCTTCTTGAGCCCAAATGGCAGAATTAAGTGGTTGGAAGAGGCCAAAAAAGCCAGATTAAGGCTTGCACAAAGAAAAAATTTCTAACAGAGCTATCTCCCAATGAAACGGGCTACCTAAGAATGTAATTGGTTCCCTCCTCTCTGGAGATTTTCAGTTGACCACTTAGAAGTTAGAAGAGTGATTGTTTGGATATAAGCTATACTAGATGACTTCTAAGATCCATTCCAACTCAGAGATGCTGATTCTAGTACAGTACAGTCTGGTCCTAGACAACACCTGCTAGAATCTGTGACTTTCTTATAATTCTGGTTTTGACCCTAACTCAAACATTATTTTACTGCCTCAGACCTGTCAGCTCCACTACATGTTTTCCTGGTTATATAGATTATGTTTTTTTCACATGACAATTCTATCCCTCGTATCCTGCACAGGAATTTCTCATCTATGATCACAAACTCCATCACCCAACCAGGAAAGTATCAGTGAGCACCTTGAAACCCACCAAGCCTGTAGAAGTCAACAAAAGAAAGCTGATATAGCGAAAGAGCACTGCGTTTGGAATCAGACACCAGAGTTCAAAGACCAGTTGTGTAATTGCTAGAAGCATGACATTGGCCAAGTCACAACCTCTCCAGTCTTCATTTTCTTCATTTGTAAGATGTGGGGGTTGGAACAGTTGATCTCTAAGTTTGCTTCCAGCTTGGTCTGTGACCATGATTCTAAATCTAACCTAAGCAAGTGAAAGAAGGGAGGTAGAGTAGTTACTAACTCCATGTATATGTGTGTGTGTGTGTGTGTGTGTGTGCGTGTGTGTGTGTGTGTGTGGGCAAATGCTTTGCCACAGGCACACACACATACACACATCTAGTACACAACAAGTACTTAATGTTTTTGAAATGACTCATTTTATGATATCAAAAAAATTTTTATTTTATTTACATCAATAAACTTTCCATTCGTTATTACCAAAATCTACAATTTTTAAAATTTCTAGAAAATCAATTAGCTGGAGGAAAACAGCATTTAAAAAAAGAATCAGGGGGAAAAATCTTTACATTTTAAGTATACTACTTCCTTATTTCCCCTATAAACTTCTCCAAAATTACAGACTATTATTACAAAATGAAATTGTAAAAATAAGACATAGGTGCCCTTAAGTATTCCTAATAACTCTACAAATACATCCAATTCTCCGTTATTCACCATAACAGAAAAAAGTTCAGTCATGGATTATTCAAACCACACATAATGAAAAAATATAATTATCAGGTACAGATTTCCATTTAAATAGCGATCTAAGCTTCACACACTTGTCGATGCAGATGCCAACATCTGTGCCAAGTATGCTGCAAAACAACTATTTATTGAAACAACTCTGAAGTTCATATAGGGCACAAGGGAAAAAGAAGAGAGGTGACTAACTTTCAAAATAAAGAATCTCACTAGAATATAAATTTTAGAGTGTTTTTTTTTTCAATATACAAAGTTTTAAAAATACTCCACAAGGGTGTACTCCAAATTCCAAACTGATGCAAGAAGACTCTGGGATTGTTGAGTACAACACTTTTTTTGTTTGTTTTCAGTGTTCTACAATCACTTCCATATTTTTTTTTAGACTTTTTCCCCCTCCCTCCCCTTTCTTCCCCCCTACCTCCCCACTCCCTCCCTGAGACAGCATACAATTTTATATAGGTTCTGCACATACATTCCTATTAAATACATTTTCACCTTAGTCATGTTGTATAGAAGAATTAAAATGAATGGGAGAAATCATGAAACAAAATAAAACATAATACAAAAGAAAATGGTCTGCTTCATTCTGCAATCCAGTTCAATAGTTCTTTCTCTGACTGTGGAAGGCATTTTGCCTTAAGAGACCATTGGGAATTTTTTAAGTCCTTGCAATGCAATGAAGTACTAAGACTACCAGAAAAATTCCTCGCACACCGTGGTTGTTACTATGTCCAAACTTCTTCTGGTTCTGCCTCTTTCTCTCAGCATCAGTTCATATAAGTCTTTCCAGGCCTCTCTGAAGTCTTCCTGTTCATCATTTCTTATAGCACAATAGTATTCCATTACATTCATATACCACAGTTTATTCAGCCATTCCCCAACTGATGGGCATCCCCTGGATTTACAGTTTTTGGCCACCACAAACAGAGCTGCTACAAATATTTTTGTACATGTGGGACCCTTTCCCATTTTTATGATCTCTTGGGAATACAGTCCTAAAAGAGGTATTGCTGGGTCAAAGGGTGTGCAGATTTTTGTAGCCCTCTGGGCATAGTTCTAAATTGCTCTCCAGAATGGTTGGATCAGCTCACAACTCCACCAACAATGAATTAGCGTTCCAACTCTTCAATATCTTCTCCAGCCTTTATCTACAACATGTTTTAACTGCTCTTGCTCCTGGCTTCACCTCTCTGAAAACCAAAAGTGCACATCTATGAAAGTGACTAGGCAAGGAACCAAATTTTTCTCCCTTCCTCTGAACCTCCCTAGAGTCATCTAGGCACCCATGACTACAACCTCATGGGTCCTCTTCAGCACCTCTCAATAATCCAACACCTCTCAATAATCCAACACAGGCAATCAGTTGAAATCAATTTCTTGCTCTACAGCGTCTCTCACAAATGTTCCCTTCTTTCCATTGAAACGGCTGTCACATCCTGGTTGAAGCCCTCAACACCTCTAGCCTGGACTATTACAATATCCTTCTAAGTGATCTTCCTGCCTCAAATATCTCCCCACTCCAATCCAACCTCTATGTAGCTATCAATGGGATTTGTCTAAAGCTTAGTTCTGATTATGTCAGATATGTCACATATCACGTACACACTAAACTCCAGTGACTCCCTATTACCTCCTGGATCAAAAAGAATTTAGAGCCCTTCACAACCTTTCTTGCATCTTGACTCCCCTCCACACAATCTACAATCTTGTCATTTGGGCCTCCTTTCTATTCCTTGATCACCCAAGCTGGTCTAACATGTACACAAATAAGCAGTCCATTTCCTGTCTGTTCCCCATGCCTGGAATGTGCGGAATCCTGGACTTCCTGAAGGACTCAGCTCAAGCACCACCTCCTCCAGGTCCTTCTTGGTTCCCCCAGCTGCTAATGTATCCCCTCTAAGAGGACCTTCCATCTACTCTCCATTTAGTTTTTGTTTCTGATTTATAGGATGTTTCCACCATTAGAAAGTTAGCCCTCCAGCTTCTAATGCAGAAACATTCTGTAGAGAATGAGGCACATTCTTCTTTGGATATGGCTAATGCAGGAATCTGTTTTGCTTGAACATATTGTGTTTACAAATATATAAGTTTATGAACTAGAGTTTTGTTTTTCTTGATTTCCCAGACTGAGAGAAGAGACAAAAGGCAGAAGGGAGAAAGCAGACCTTCATCTGAAAAAAAAGTGTTCGAAAAGATTGTCAGCTGCTTGAGGGTAGGGATTGTTTTTGTTTTGTCTGTGTATCCCCAGCACGTAAAAAATACAGTGGTTGGCACATAGTAAACACATGACAAATGTTGTTGATTAATTCCTTTTGGCAAAATAAACTGGCCTAGAAGAAGTTTCATCTCCCATTACACTCTAACCATACAGAAAGTCCACGGAGAAATAAGAAGCTAGCTGGTCTACCATAGAATAACCCAGGTAAGTGTGAATGTCCATGTAGCGGGACATTGAGGAGAAAAGGGAGAGGAGATAGAGAAAGGGCAAATCATACCTCAAAATTCTGAAAAGATACTTTAAAAAATCTGAAGCTAACGGCATTATTTTGCTGAGAGGGTAAAGGTCAAACAACATTTATTAAGTACCTACTTCTTAACATGTACATTGGGGATACAAAAGCAAAAATTGTCCTTGTCCTCAAGTACAAGTCCCTCAGAAATCCAACATGTACACAAATAAGCACAGTACTAGAGAAATTGAGGGGGAGTGGGGAGAGAAAGAGAGTACCAAAAATTGGGGGTCAGGGAAAAGTTTCAGGGAAGGGTTTGGGGAAAAGGTAGCCCAGAAGCAAGATAAGGATTACAAAGGTGAGTTGCAATAACCTCAAAGTCCCACTGGACAAATTTTAACCACAGTCATTTAAATTTGGTTTCCATTTATCTATTATATCCTCTCACTACATTTTTAAGTTAATGCTTAAGACTTCGTATCATTTCATGTATGCTTTCTTCCCTATCATCTCCCCTCAACCTCTTTTATCAGAAGGAAAATTTACTTTTAGCCAGTCTAGTCCTGGAACCTTTTCCGGTCCTAAATGTCAGTGTGGCTTTAAATAGCAAAATCCATACATTAATCCATACAGTCTCCAGACAATGTCTCTGAAACCCATATAAGCCAGAATTAAAGGCCTGGTAAATGGTCCAAATAGGGCCAGGTTGAGAAATACTTCAACTAGGCAATGTTTATCTTCAGTGCCTCCAGGTTCCCCAGTTTATGACCTTGCCCAGGTCTACCACTCACTACCTGTGGTGACTCCCTTCCTACCTTGATGATTAATCAGAAGCATCAGGGTCTTGGTAAAACCAACTGTGAGGATTAGTGACTTCTTCATACAAAGGTTTAGGTAGCAGATGACTTAAAGTCTCTCCTATTCCCTCAAGATATTTGCATTTAACATGATTCAAGGTCTCAAAATGTTTCCTAATTAACTTTGCCATGGGCCACTTTGAGGACTTCAAATACATGTCTGGAAGCCACAATTATCGGCTCTGAGAAGGTAAACATGGAATAAGGAATATCCTTGGGAAAAGGGGGTGCACAAGGGGATCAGGGAAACTTTGGTACAAAACAGAAAATAAATCATATTTTCATACTGAAAAATTGCCACAGAAGAGATATTTTTAACATATAAGGACAGAGATAGGGACTATTTTTCATTTCAGAGGGAAAAATGTGGCTAAGCATCAAAATGTCCTCACAGAACATGTTCCTACTATTACCCTGGCACCCCAGGGTTAACACAGAGCAATTTGGTAAATTGTTTTAAGTTTAAAGTAGAATTGTAGACATAGGTGCAAGGAGTCATGGGGGAGAGGAGTAGGCAGCAAGAAGTTCCCTGGCATCCTTCAAACCATAGCAAAGAGAGAAGTCACTTATTCTACTTTGTACAAGGGTTATCTTTGGATCAAAAATTGTTCTTTACAAAATCTGCTGCATTTGTTTGTACCACCACTCTTGGAATCCATCCTTTATTCTAGCTTCTTCTCTTACCCCTGCCAAGATCCAGACAGTTACCAAGTTCTTCTACCCTCATAGTATTTTTTGCATTTACCCACTCCTCTCAGTTCCTCCAGTAACCAACCACTGGTATTCAGGCCTTCATTTCTTCTGGCCTACAGTAACTTAACTGTTCTTTCTGTTTCCTGTCTATTTTCTTTACAACCCATCCCTCAGGTCATTTTTGAAGTCATCCGCTTAATAAAGTACCACCTTCATTTAAAAACTATCCCATTTCCTACTCAATAAACTCCCTGATGTATTCAGGTATTCAAGGCTACCCACAACCCATCTTCGCATTCCTACACAAACTCCACATTACTCTTCATCACCTCTCAAATCTCACCTTGCCCTCTCCCATGGATCTTCAATGTCCACAATAGACTCAGTTCTCTGCTATCTGAATTTGTTAAAGTTCCTCCCAGATGAGGTGCCAATTCTTCAATGACCTTATTCCCCATACCATTTTACCTTCATATTCAACAGAATGCAAGTTCCTAGAGGGAAGGGACTTTTTCTCTTTTGTCTCTGAATCCCCAGCACCTATCATGGAAACTGGCATACTGTAGGAGCTTAAAAACTGTTGGCTGATCATTCTTCAACATCATCCTCCATTCTTACCAAGGTTTTATGTTTACCATGCCCAAAGTATCTTGTTCATTTCTATCAGTGGGCCTTTGTCGTGCTGTTTCCCCTGCCAAGAACACTACTTGCTGCTGCTTTATCAATCCATACATATCACAATTTTAAGACCTGATTCAAGGTGACTGTAGGAAATCACCACAGCCTGGCCTCACTCAAAGATAGTCAGTCCTTTATTTTGGTATTCCCTCAACACAAATACAGTTTCAACTACACCAACCAAGATTTGCTTTTGTCCCATGGTTGTATAAACGTATACCTTTGTCTTCTCAATTAGAATGCAAACTTCTCAAGACTAGAGCCTATTGTCTTCTCCATTTGTTTCTTAATGGCTTATAATATGAACATGAGCTTGGACAGACTTGGGAAGAGAGTGGAAGACAGAAGAGCCTGTTGTGCTATGGTTCATGGGCCACAAAAGTCAGACATGACCGAAAAATTAAACAACAGAAACGGCTTATGATAGAGTACCATGAACATACTTAAGTGATCAAAAGTGGTCAATAAATGCTTGCTGAATTAAGGGTTATATCTTAAAAGGTTAAAAGTTACGGTAAGAATAGTACATTAGTTCTACTGCCATCGTAAAACTTCTATTTCTTCAACAACAGCAAACCTACAATATACCATGTACCATGTTAGGAACGGAGCTGGATATATTAATAAATAAGAAAAGACTTTTTTACTACAAGGAGTTCACAATCATTCTGGGAGACAAGCCAGTACAAAGACACATATACGTGCACAGATAAATTGTCAATTACATTATAAAAGTGCAAAAGAAGAATATGAGTCCTATGAAATTCAGTGAAGAAACAATCAATTTTAGCTAGGGAAAGATGATCAAGAAAGACATCGTGGAGGAAGCAGCATTTGAGTCAGGCTTTGAAGGATGAAGAAGCAGTATAATAAGTATAATATCATATAATATAATAAGTATTTATTATATATAGGTATATATAATATAATAATATAATATAACACAATATAAGCATTTCTTATATAGTATATTATATATGTTATGTATAATATAATATAATATATTAATATATATAATAAGTATTTCTTAAGCATCCGACTGTGCAGGATAAACAGGCAGAAATCAGACATAGCATATTCAGCCTTTAAAAAAATCTTGTCATCTTCAATTACATATGCACTTCCTTCACACTGTTATTTCTTTACCCTTGATATCTAGGATTTATCCTGATTTGCAATGAACTACACAGTAAAGCTCTTTTCTGAAATCATTTAAGGTCTACAAGGGACTTTCTTCACAATAACCTGGTGAGGTAGATAGATAAACATTATTCTCTCCATTTCACAGATAAAAAACTGAGCCTCTGAGAAGGAAACTGACTTGCCAACAGTCACTGAGCTAGCAAGGTCTGAGAAGGATTCAAGTGAGATTTTTTTATGCCAAGTCCAATTCTCTTTCCACTAAAGCCCCACTATGTTGCCACATCTGCATTTCTTTAGGGGCAGTTTTGATAATATGCTAATATTAAATAATATCTCAAGAGTAGAGAATGAAGATGTCAAATATTTAACGAGTCAGGTATACATATATATGAACCTGCAGAAGAATAACTGCAGGTTCCCAACCTCTACTGTAATATTCAGTGCTATGCAAAAATTACGTTTGTGGCCCAATATAGAAAATAATACTCCACCAAAAAAAATCCTTGTAGTTGAATAACATACAACTACGGCTTATTCACTAAGGATGCTTTTCTACCTCTAACCCGCCCTGAGTGCCCGCTGCACCCCACCCTCCAAGGAAACCCTCGTGTCTGTTGCAAACTGCTGCTCTCCCTTAAATGCTTCTAGATCCATTCCTTAAATCTCTGTGCAATCTCTTTATCACCATCCACTAAGCTGAAAAAGGCCCCCATCCACGTGTTGCAAGTGTAGCTGGAAAGACCAATGAAGGCCTAGCAATCTTTGTCACGCTGCATACACATAAAAGTAATTTCTAGTATAAACCTTGAACAGAGAGAAAAACGGCTCTTGTGAATTCCAAGCAGAAACTTTGGAAACATTTTTTAAATGTTTCTATGTGTCTACTATCTTTGTGGTTGGAGTTTTCTAAAGTAAAAAGCATGATCTATTAATTGTAGCAATCTGTCACACATCAATAAAAAAATTAGCAAGTTTTTACTCTAATTACCATTTTAAGTAAAAAGGAAAATCCCTAAATGAAGTTAAATATCCAACTGGATGGATTTCCATGAGTTTTGTGTTGATTTGAGTGTAGCTAGATAAAATTTAAAACCTCCCTGAAATATGTACTTCAGATTAAGATGCCCGGATGCATTATGTGTATGAAGCCATTTTATTTAACCTGATGTAGTTCTTTATATTCCTAGATTAAGAAAGATGTCACTTGTCATGTAAATGTTCATTTGCTTTTGCCCAGGGAGAAACTATGGGAGGGGATCAGTCTAGAGAGATTACTGGGTATGGATGCAGCAATAAAAATCCAAGGACTTTGGACTGTCCTAAAATATAAACAGAGTTCCATTTTCATAGCATTTAAAACTCTATAAAAGATTTTTCTCACAACAACCCTGTGAGTGAAAGTTGCACGAGTATTAAGATCCCAAAGATAGGTAAGGGACAGAGCCTGCAATTGACTCAGTCTAATGCTGTTCTTACTATACCAAACTTCATAATGTTCATTATATTATTTGTGGAGCCAAAGAGTGGACACAAAGCAGAATTACTTTGTACAGAATGACCTAATGTGTCATTTGGCATACTGAGAATTTACCTTTACCTGAGGCTGAAAGTCACTAGATAGTCAGGAAAGACAGAATTAATGCTTTTCCCCCTAAGGGGAAAATAATTTTAAGTTCTCTAAACGCTTCAGTCATTTCAATCAGAAAAAAAAAATAAACTTTCCAAGTGTAGCTTGAGACACGGAATTGACATCATGAATGTGTGTTGAGATTGGCTAACTGTCAATGGCTAAATAATTTTGACTTCCCTGAAGTCTTCCTCCAATGCCTCATGATGACCCAGAGACGACCCTGGGATCTTAGGGACTGTATAAATGGAACACAACCTCTGCCAGGTCCTACAACCAAGGGGGCAAGGCTTCAAATGTGGGTTCTGCAGTGAACTGTGTATCTGTTTTTAGGGAACTAGCCTAAGAAAATCCAGAGAGGCTCACTACCAGAAAGCAGGTAATCATTTTCTTTGAGGGTGGAAGGTCAAAAGGATTATCTACCAAAACATGAGGAAGTGGGAAAAGGGGAAGGAGTGACAGTGGGTGCCAGTGGAAGAAGTACCAGTGATACATTCCTTGTGTCTTGTTGAATATTAATGTTTTTGCATGAAGAGACAAAATATAATTCGATATGGACATATTTGATTAGAAATCATAATCCAACACAAGCTACTATGCCAAAATGAATAATCTTTCATCTAAAAGAATAGGAAAAATGCCCAAAAATTCAGTGCAGTTAAGGCAATTAGCAGCCTATCAAAAAAACTACAAAATTAAGTATGTAGTAATAGATATAGACCTGTATTATCAGGAATTCAAAGAAAAATGCAGCTTTCAGAAAAATAAATATTACTTGCAATTTAAGGACGATTCCACACAACGGCCCCCAAAGAGCCTTACCTTTCATTTATTTCCAGATCTTGATAACTACATCTTATAAAGTATTTTAATTACAAATTAACCAGTAAAATTATAAGAGGGAAAAGGAAGCAGTTCACATTAATAAATTCAAATACCAAATACCATAAACATAGATAAATAAATTAGATAATTGATATTTGTCACAAGGGCATGGATATTCAACATTAGGCAAATACCCCATTCACAGTTTCAATTGTTTCTCAATTAGGAATATATTTACACACACCAAATAGAGTGCCAAGTCATTTGTTTTTATACGCGGAAAATGTGTTTTCTTATTAAAAATCTTTTTCCAAACATTAAGTAAATAAGTGCTTTTCTTAAGAACGATAATCACTTATGGGAAACTTTGGCAAGAATAAGCCAATACAGTCCCAAGGCCATCATTTAATAATGCACATTTATTAAGTACTTTCTGAGTATAATTATGGTAACCTATGGTTCTCAAATAAGCTCTGATAGGTCTTAACAATTTGGAGAGATTTGAGGGGAAAAGGCCCAGAAATTGACTCGATATGTCAAAAGAGAACCAGCCTAGTTCAAAGAGACATATTACCAGAAAGTTGGCTATCAGGTAACGATTTTGAGAGACCACAGCAATTCAGGGAGGGCTACACTAATCTGTATTCATGAGGGAATACCCACAATGAGGACATCTGAGATCACTAAATGAATGAAAAAGCATTTATGACATGTCTAGAAAAGGCAGAGAAGCTGGAGGAATAAAGCTTTGGATAAAGGAAGAATTTAGTTCAAGTCTTGCTTCAAAAATATGCTAGTCATACGACGATGGACAAATCCCTGAACCTGTGGGTACTCCAAGCAACTGTCTGAAGATTACAAAGGTTCACCTGGACTGGTAGGGAAAGAATTTCATCTTCTGAAACTTCCCTTTACTAATGAAATCCCAGGTCCAATCCCTTTCCCTATTCCACAATTTACTCTGTGCTACGCATCTGCTAAACACCAGGGTTATATATAAGGACTGTCAAGGTCTCTCTTACTGAAATGTTAGAGACGTAGAAAGGCTGAACATCTAAACTACTTGCTAGAGTACAGTGGATATGGGAAACATCAAAGAAAAATTGGTTAATGCTGCAACCAGACCTATTTCACATACATTCTTCTGGAATTAGGGCATCTACTGTATTTTGGCTCCCACACAGAAGGTACCTCTAGACACATATCACCAAGAGAATTCTACACAAGCAAAATAACAATATAATGAGCTTACCCAATAGGACCTTTACAATTCTAATGAGTTTATAGAGGATTCATCTGAGTTTAGAATCGTCATGATTATTAGATTGTGGTATCACATAAACTTTTCTTTTACCTAAAGTGAGCATTCCTACTATAATAGCTGACTCCTTAGGGCATCATTAGATTGTTTTTCTCTTCCCCAATCTGGCACCAAAATGCAATCTTTTGATCTTTTTACGTTCTCAGAATTGAGTCTTTAGCTTTCTTCCTTTTGCTTGGCATTTAAGGCCCTCCACAATCTGGCATCAGCTTGCCTTTTCTTCCTTATTTCATATACCAACCTCTTTGCATTCTTACCTCCAGTCAAACCAGATAACTCTGTATTCCACTCCCCAACCCACAATCGCACGCGCCACACTCACTCACTCACTCACTCTATACTTTTCTACCTCCCTACCTTTGCTCACCCTGTTCTCTAAGCCCAAAATGTCCTTCTTCTTCTTCCTTATCTACCCTTTAAAGTACAATTCAAATGATACCTCTTCCATGAAGTCTTCCTTGATTATCTCTCAGTCCATAAACTTTATCACCAGATCTCCTATAACACTTTGTGCCACATCTAATCCATTTAGCTATAATATATTACACAACACATGTTTATGTTTGTATTGTATCCTTTTCCTAGACCACAAACTCCACAGGGGAAAGGTGCATGCTTTATCTCAACTCTGAATGATTCTTTACACAGTATGAACTTCATAAAATGTCTGTTGTTACCATTCCCTGACCTCCAGCTCGAACCTCAACTCTACCTATTGCTACGACTAAAGTACAGCCATTGCTGGATCACACATTGTGAACGGGGGTGCAGCACAGAGCATGCTCAAGTAGAGCCATTTCCAGGGTCACCAAAGTATGGATGCAATGATCCTGAAGTCTGCCGGTCAAGACCTAGGGCAGGTCCCTAAATGGAAAACCTGTTCCTTCACAATATAACGGCTTGGTGAAGAAGAGACTCCCCCTGGCCAGAAAATTCAATGAGAAAGTCAAAGAAAGGTCTAAGAAAATGATTCCTTTCTCCTTCATGCCCAAAGTTACATCGAACTGCATGATTAGATGAAAGAAGCCAAAGGAATTCTTTCTCAATTCCAGTCTTGGTTTCAAACCTGATATCGGCATTAGCAATCTATGCCTCACCTGCAGTAGGAAGGGTTGGTGGGGAGACAATGAAAGATGGTCAAGCTCTCGGGGACTTTGGTAAGACATCATTAAGATTTGAAAAGCAGAGAGAGAGAGAAAGAGAGAGAGACAGAGACAGAGGATGGAAGGAAAGAAGAAAGGAGAGAAAGAAAGAAAAGACCACCAAAGTTCATAGTTCAGTAGAAGTGCAAAAAAAAATCTTTTAAAGGAATATTTCTAGTTTGGGGAACTGCAAGGAAGATTGGGCAAATATGACATGAAAGATTTTACCATTTATAAATATTTGAAAATTTTCTTTAAAAATATATGTAAATGTTTTATTATGAACGTTGAAGCAAATACAGGATGCTCTCTCTTTCGATATTACTTTTTAAATATATTATTTTTGCTTACTTGTAAAAGAATGATATTCCCCCAGTAAAATATAAGCTCCTTGAGGGGAGAGACTCTTCCCTTACCACCTTCAGTGTTTTCTACATAATGCTGTTTAGTTGTGTCCAACTCGTCATGACCCCATTTAGGGTTTTCTTGGCAAAGATACTCAAGCGATTTGCCACAGATGAGGAAACTGAGGCAAACAAGATCACAGAAGTTGTGTCTGAAGCCGTATTTGAACTCATATTTTCCTGACTCCAGGCCCAGTGCTATATCCACTGTGCCATATAACTGTCCCACTTCTACCTATAGAAGTTTACAATAATTGCTGAACTGAACTGAATGGAAATCCAGTTTAGGAACATGAACAGAGAGACAAAGCATTCTTAAAGACTCAAAGCATCCATACCTGACAGGTCAGTGTGTATAGTGAGGTAAGGGGTGGGAAAGCTGTAAGAGGGAAAAGACATAGAGAAATTAATAACTGCATTCATTTATCTAATTGTTCCTTAGTATACCATACCTAAGGGACACAAATTCATCTCCCTTTATAATCTCATATTCTCATTCTAATCTAATGGATTTTTATTTTGGTTTGAATAACTTCATCCCTGACCCCCTCCCAAAATATACCATATTGAGGGAAGCATCAGAAACATACTGTCTTTATACTACTCTGTAAGGGGAAAAAAAAAAGAAAATAGGGCACTTTTCCTGGCTGTCAGAAATAGTTAATTTTCCCCTACAAATGAGGCTTATATGAAAACCATGTGATTGACAAGCACCTCAGAAGCAAACCTTGGCAACCCTTAATGCAGTCCATCTCCTTGGCCTCTTAGGCAAAATTCCTTCACAAACTGTTTGTCTTTGCAATAACTCCTCCAAAGCTCATTACCGCCAGCCTCAGTCTATCCCCCATGTTGTGCATTTATCCCTGGGATGCATTATCAACATGTGGCACATGTCCTTGACATGCACAGAAGAGTTGCACCCCAGGATAGCAGCATGCCCGACAATGGTGCTGACTCTCACTCCTTTATGGTTGCTGGGATGTAACCAAGAAATCTAATAACTGTGACAGTAGGGCCTTTAGGTTTTTCCTTGCTTTTCCAGACAGTGAAGCTGCACAGACACTAATGAAAGGTTAAATGAATAGGAATAGCTGACAAGAGGTACAATAAAGAAGGGGCTTGGTAATCCACAGACACTGAGCAGAGATCCTTGGCTCAAGCAGAGAAAGGACAGCATAGCGTCGAGTCACAATATTTAAAACAGCTTGCTATACACAGAGTCTTTTGTGTCTGGGTACATGTCTGGCTTTGGACAAAAAAAAAAAGATACTAAAAGGAATTTCAGCATGGGGTACTTTGGCAAATATAAGGTCATAATAAGGAAAAAATGTTTTGTGTGTGTTGTTACATCTTTGTATTCCATAGAAAAAGCAGTGACTGAAGACATATGAAACATAACTTTTAAGACAATACTGTACATTTTGACCACTGTTCCATAATGTATCTGAGGGGTTGGCCTGATGTGACTCCCACAACCATTATTAATATCTATTTTACACACACAGACACAGACACACACACACACACACACACACACACACGGATCTCTGCAGTTCATAATCTACACTCCATATATCCCACACCCTCTTAATAAAGAATTTTTGAGACTCATCTTACCGGCATTGAACAGTCAAGCTCTGTACTTTTAACTACACTTTCCAACTCTCACATGCTTGAGTCCACAAAACTCCTTAATGGTTAATGTAAGCAATTCTAATTTACTGAGCTAGAAATCTGTGAATTAGAAATTTTAAAAAATTTATATTTCAAAATGACTGCCACTTTGAAAAGGCCTGAGCTATAATTCTTAATTAGAAAAGTTAGTTTTTAAAAGTTTTCTTCATCCTCCCTTAGGGAAGTTTTCATTCTTTAGGGCAAAGACTTTAAAATAAATGGCAGAACAGTTTAATAGTAGAAAGCCATTAAAAATTACCAGGGGAACAAATCATCCCAAGATGACCAAAAAACAAAAAAAGAAAGAAATCCCACATGGTTACCTTTCCTAGATCCTCTCCATACTTTAAGCTTTTTGTTGTTTCTCAAAATAAAGTTCTAACACAGACTTTGAAATACCTGTAAAGTAATTCAGACAAACATGCACGGTTCACATAGGAGAGGTTCCCAACAAATGGTAAGACTGGACTATGGGTACGTTCTAAAACAAGGGAGCCTCTTTAAACAGCCAAATTGAATTATAACTGAACTCTGGAGTGTACTGAGGGTTCTAATAAGCAACAAATAAAGGCTTTTATTGGCTAGCGACATAATAGGAGCTACTGTGCAAGAGATTTTTAAAAAGGCCAATCTGCCAGCTTATCTCATTGGATTACATTATTTACTTAAATGGTAAATAAGTTTGTCCAAACTCATGCCCATAAAAACTAGTAAACAATTATTAAACAACAATTATGATCAATGGATCTCAAATGCAAACGTGTCTCAGAAGTTTTGTAGAACAAGTAATAAACACCACTGTGAAATTAAGCAACAAATATTGAATTGCATACCATTTAAGGCAGATTTCCTTAAGACCAACACCAGGGAAAAGTATGAAAGAGTGCTTATGGCTTCCTCACATAGCAGCTTTCTAAATGCCCTGCTTTTGGATCTTCCAATTCAAATAGTTCACATTAAAAGGGGTTCCTCTTCAGGGTAAAGCCATTTCTCCACAGAACGCCATGGCAAGCATACTGTGTAACAAGGGGGTTTTCCTCAGTGAACTGAAAGAATTCACAGGCAATGCTGATTTTGTGGACTAATTTTTAACTGAATTTTCACTATTGGTTCCAAGCAAAAGTGAAGCTAAGAAGTCCTTCAAACAGTACATTACTGAAGGACTCAGCTGAGATCAATGAAGGCTTAAAATGCATTTAGGGCTGCATTTTGGTTGGTCTAGCAAAGCATTCCACAGGTCAAGGGCAAGGTTCTACTGGGCATTCTCATCACAGTTAAAATGCCACAATAGCATTTCCATGCCTAAATGCTAGAACTGTGATTCCTAACAACTCCTTTTCTGCACTGGTCTGTTCTGCAAAGTATTTTCTACTTTTTCACCTTAGGCATATCTCATAAAATCACAAGGCTCCCTCTAGCTCTTCAGAGAGGAGTTTACTAACCAACGATCCCAATTCGATTCCCATCCATTTTGCAAAGCAATACACTAAGAGAAAGGAAAGGGGAGAGTTCTTGTTTTCATTTAGCAATGAAATGAATTCTATACTTTGGTAGGATGTTCATGGTAAATGAGACCATCTGCTAAGAGACAGAGAAAGTTAAGTATTACTTCATATGTGTACTCTAAACTAAAGAATCTCTTAATCACTTCCAACTTACATTTGACTTAGAAAATTCTATCATGAAACTTTAGCCTGTTAGAATTTACCCCACAAATAATATACATACGCATACACACATGTGTACATATACATTCAAAGCAACTTTTTTCCCCTCACTGTCCGCGATTAATTACAATTTTAAAAAATAACGTGAGAATAAGTAGTCACCAAATTCCAGGTCCTGAAAACCTGCCTTCAAATGCAGTACCTTGAAAGCAAATAGTGAACATTGAGTACTTTATCGGTGCATCAGCAGAATTTACAGGAAATTGAAACGCTGAAATTAATTTGTGGAATACATTTTAATCTACCATAATATTTATGTACAGGATTAGTAATGACTGTTTTATTGTCTAATCTTTTCTGCAACTCAGTATTGGATACTTTGGTATTCTAGTTATTTAGAAGATGATAAATAAAACAGTTGATGTATGTCATTGATATTTAGCATGTCTTACTATAACTATTAAAACCTCAAAATAGACTAGTAAATCATTTCTAACAAACTTATATGAAAAATATTAAAGCAAGTCTTTACTGTTCACTATATCTTTTGTGTGTTTTAAAATCTAGAAGTTAAATTAGTACTGAATCTAATGAAAAGATTAAATGGAAAGAAAACTAATTTCTAAGTTATTAACTATCTTGGACTCCCTTAAATAAGGAAAAATTTTCAGCAGCAACAACAACAAAAAAAAAGAATACCCCCCCCAGTCCACCCCAACCTTTTTTGAGCTAGTGTCCAATTTCTGCTTTTCTGAACAGCTGTATTATCCAACTTAAGTTGCTCTGCTAATTTCAGTCCCACAAGGACTAACTTGGAAGGCAAAAAAATACAAGAAAAGATCAATTTGCTGAGAAAGATCAAATGAGAAAACTGTGGGGACAGCACCAGGTCAGAATGTGGAGAACTAAGCAGACCTGTTCTTCATTAACTTAAGCTCTCCGGGGACGTCACACACTACCTGTCCATGGGCTTTATTGAACCGCCTAACCCTTCTCTGTGTTCCATTCTTAAGGGCCCAAGTGAATCATATCCTGCTGCTGACAAGTTAGCAGGGGACTGCGGCTGCAACATGAAAGTACTTTTCTTTCTTGTCTAAATCAGGCAGATTTTTGCAAAGACGACACAGCATTGACTCGTGACATGGCAAGATGAAATGAGAGGTCTGGGCCAGTCTTGGAGCTGTGCAGATAAAAGTAATCAAATGACACTCCTGGAATGCAAATTGGCATTCTTGACTGGAGCGGTTGCACAACCATGAAACATCCCTGACAGCGAGCAAGATTAGGACAAAATGTTATGTAAAGCACTGAACTCAAAAACTCTCACTTGGAAATTCAAACTGTAACACTTACATTTTAATAGAGCAACAGTCAGCTCAGCTTTTGTCTGCTCCTTTATTGCTTTGGTTTATGTAATCACATTTCCCTGTCTGACACATACACCTCGAACCTCAAGGAGGAAAAACACAGACGTTAGGGATGTATGTGAGCTATTAACATTTGGTAAAAATTCACCTTCAGAAAAATGAGCTGAAATGCCTTCTCGTCCAAAGTGTTAGGTAAAAGTGATAGCAGAGTTAATAATCCCAAAGATGGAAAACACAGGTTTCCAACTTTACTTAATAAGGTCATTAGCCAAGTTTATACTGAGCCTCAATGTGACTTCATTCAGGTGAACATACTAATGTGACCTTTGGTAAAGTGATTAGCAATCTGGATTTTAAATATCCTTTAGTAAGGAAAGTTTTAAAGAGGACAGACCTACAACCAAGAAAACTTCATTAATGCTGGGAGATTAAATGAACCAGCTGAAAAATAAAACACAACGCTGACATCCTACAAAAGGTTCACATGACGAGTTTTGTGATTGAAAAGGAAAAAACAATATCCATACACTTCCACAAGCTCTCACTATTCTTAAGAGAGCTAGAGATCAATCTCAACAAATAAAAGACGAAGAAATAAACTCCATACTTAAGGCAAGTGTATTCCTGAGACGCCAGTTAGTATTAATACCTCAAACTGGAATGCAAAATCGTGAAACACAAATGGCCTTAACCACTGTTTAAAAGTAATTCAAATAGAAACCAATTTGCAAAGTGATTGCTATGTAGCAATAACTACAAAAGTGAACTGTAATATAGATTTAGGAATAAGAGGGAAAAATGCTACCTTGTCTTAGTTTTTAAAGTTGAGAATAAAATACTGCCAGATGGATAAATATCCAAGTCCAGAAAGATTTCTTTGCTATTTTGTTTTGACGTTGCACTTAAAAACAGCCCCAAACAACAGCAACTGTTGGGGGAGGCCCACAAAAAAAAACTGGAAAAGGCCACTTTCTACCACTTTAATCCTGGGTACACAGGATTATTTTGATGTCTTCTGTACATCAGTTTTACAACAGCTTGACTCTAGGGTAAAAGGGAACCATCATAAATCGCATGCTGCTTTCAAAACCACTTTAATTTCTGTCAGCGTTACTGTAACCACAGTCCTGGGCACATGCTACAGTTTTTTTTTTGTTGCCTACATCTGACAGTCGCATCTCCTACACTCCAGTGGTGGCTTTGATCACTGAAACAAGAGATGTCACATTAGGGGGAAGGGAAGAAAAAAAGATGCCAATCCACTATCTCCCTTTTTCTTATATCGTCTATCTACATGCAGAGCACAAGACATCAAAACCCCAAGTAGGGGTAAGGAGAGCAAAAAGCTTTGCAGAAGTCAGGGAGTGGTCAAGCCACACTGCTCACAAATCGCTTCACTCAGTATGGACATACTCTTCCCCGGCTGGATGGACTCGACACCAGACTAGGCGGGCGTACCCGCTAGCATGCTGGGTACTGTATGAGCAGTCACGCTTCTTTAAAACGTACTTGTGGCTTGCAGCCGTAAAGTAACCACTGGGTATTTCTGCAAGTTTAAGTCATGGATCATCTCATAACCTGGCACCTACTAACCCCCGGCCCCCAAAATAAAACCACCTATGTCTTTGAAATGAAATCTACAAAAGAAAAAAAAAAGCCTTCACGCAATTCTGATGGAAAAGACCTTTGAAGGTCTCTTTTCCCAGGATGCAGCACCTCTCATGTTTTTCACATTCTTTCCCCAAGTACAGGGGCATTTTCTACAACTTTCACTTAGCAGTAAGTGATGGTCTGGGTCAAGGGAAAATAACTACGGGCAAAAAAGAGATGGGGGAGGAGGGAGGGAGGGAGGCTCGCTGATGAAAACTGGGTTTGTCCCTTCCGTGGCAGACACACACATATACACACACTCATATGGCAATCCCCTCTCACCCCTATGCAGCGTTCCAAAAGTTACCTTTACTGGGAGTGCGAAACGCTTCCCTCAAGTGTAGACAGCTACTACAGAAGTTCCATTCATTCCTCCCTCCCCTTTCCACCCATCCTCTCCCCCCCCACCTCCAAGCCCCCAATCCCAAACTCCCCCATCCTCACCAAAGCCCTCCCGTCCCCCTCACCTTTCTAAGGGCAGTCTAGGGAAGGTACAGATAAGCTCTTAGGGCAGCCCCTGCCCCCACCCCTTGCTCTCACAGAAAGTTTTGAGGCAAAGTTTTACAACAGGATTTCAGGAGCTCAGCATGAGCCAGGTTGGCTTAGGGTGTGTTTTTTTTTCCTTTCTTTTTTTTTCCCCTTCCCGTCCTTGAAGTTAAAGTAACAGAATCTCGAACCAGCTAGCTCCTCGTTGCGTTACTGCGCTACAGTAATTCCTGATTAAGTCTAGAATGAAAATGAAAGGATGTTGGAAACTTCTTACCATCTCCGCATGTTGGTTGTCAAGTGCACTTGCAGCCCCCGCCTCTCGGTCTCCTCTTAGCGGCAGCGTCTGGACCAGCCCCTCTGACTCCAGGGTCTCCTCTGCCTCTTTCTTTCCTTCCTCCCCCCTCGTTCCCTCCTTCCCTCCTTCCCTCCCTCCCTCCGCCGCTGCCGTCCTCCTCCTCCGCCTCTTTCTTTTCCTTCTCTCTCTCTCTCTCTATCTCTCTCTCTCTCTCTCTCCCTCTGTCTCTCTCCCTCTGTCTCTCTCTCTCTCTCTCTCTCTCTCTCTCTCTCTCTCTCTCTCTCTCTCTCTCTCTCTCCCTTTCTCTCTCCCCCTTTCTCTCTCCCCCCCCAGGTGACTGATTTATGCACACATCGAAAGTCTCATGCTCTCCCAAGTCAAATCCTATAAAACTTCTGGGATCGGGAGGAAGGAAGCCTCGGGATTTGGGAGGGCGGGGGGGGAGAAAGAGCCCAAGTCTCCGGAGAAGGCGGCTAAGGGGCTGCGCGGGCTGCTGGAGGGAGCCACGGGAAGGGGACCGGGGCACAGCCGGGGGTGCTCTGCAGAACTGCCCCAAGTTTCTCCCGTCTTCCTATTTTCTGCAAAGTCGTCTGAAGAGACACCGTTGTTTCCCGTCTCCAAAAAAACTAGAAGTCGATCTCCGCTCGTTGAGAGGGTCCCCTTTGGCTCCGGGGGGGCAGGCCCGGCGGAGGAGGGGGCAGCCTGCGGCCAGCTGTCAGGGGGAGGGGTACGGGGGGAGCGCCGGGGGGCCGAGCGCCGGGGAAACGGCGCGAACTTTATTCGGCCGGCTGCGATCTCGGCGTGGCTCGCTCCCGGAGCCTCCGGCTCCTCCTCCCCGGCCCGGCCCGGCCCGGCCCGGCCCTCCGCGGGTGGCGGCCGCGGCGGCGGCTCCCGGGGCTTCTCTTCCTGATCGGCTTCGGGCGGGGGGCGCCCCCGGCCCGGAAAGTGCGGGCACCAAGGCCGCGGGAAGCGAGAGGAGAAAGTTCAAGGCGCAGGGGAAAGTTTGGGTGCGTGTGCGTGTGTGTGTGTGTCCGTGTGTGTGTGTGTCCGTGGGTCTCTCCCGGGGCATGTGCGCCTTTCCCCCTCGCCCCAGACGCCGGCTTGCGGTGAGGGCTTCCTTCCCCTTCCCCCCCGGCCCTGGGCTTGGGCGGCTGCTCGGTGGGATGGGAAGCTTTTTTAGGGGGGCGGGGGGCTGGCCCGACACCGGGAGCCGTCGCCGGGTCCGCTCGCGGGGCGAGGACAAGAGCCACCTCCGCGGGGGACGCTCCGCCAGCCGGTCACCCTGCCCCGGAGCCCCCCGTAACGCAGGCTCGGCGCTCCCCACTGCACCGCCGCGGAACGGTTTTCCTTAATGCACACCCTGCCCAGCCACGGGGAAAACGGGGGGAGGGGAGGAGGTTAATCATCCTCATCTTTCTCAGGCAAAATATGTGCCAAAAACACATCCAAGTCCTTAAGATTTATCACAGCCAGAGCAAACTTTTTGCTTATCTAACATGGGAGAATGGCAGAGGCTTCATGCGAACTCCCAGAGCAACTGGGAAACAGAAAGGCTGAGACTGGCTTGGCAGATCCACAGGTTTGGTAACTGGTAACTACTGAAAATAGAAAAGCGTTCTCCCCCGCCCCCTTTTTCTCTTCCTCTAAAGTTAAGATATACATAGCCTGCTTAATTATTTTAAGCAGTCAGCAGATTAATTCCTCCCAAAATAGGGAGCCTTAATATTAAACTCTGATATCTTGTCTGTTTAAGATTTCTATCTTTGCGAAATTAAATCTGAGGTTTAGGATTTTGCAATAGCAAAAAAACCAAACTAAACTAAAAATTAATACAATAAAAAAGATGCTAGTACAGCAATGCCTCCATTTTATTAAGGTATGCGTGGATTGTTTTTAAATAGTTCCAAAGTAATTAATTAAATGTTTTGAATTGTAAGCATCCTTATTAAGGATTAGGGCGAATATGATTATCTAGTTTTCTCACTCTCAAGCAATCAAGAACTAGTTCTTTAGAACTGCAGATAAAATCAGCACTTTAGCAGGGCCTTAGGCCCTAACCAGAGCAGACCATTGGGTTCTTTACACTGTCACATTCTGGAAGACTTTGTCAGGTAAAACAAACAAAATGACTTCTACCATATTACATATAATAAGTGATGTACTTATAGTCAAAAGGCTTATGGTCAGGTTAAGAGGAAAGAGGTAATTCCAAGCAAGTCAAAAGATACTTTCACTATACGTAACAAATCAAGTAGGAGACCGAAAATCTAACGACCATTTGAATTTATTTAAAAATTTGTTATCTAAGGAGGCTCATCTCTTTCGTGATTTGATTAAGGTGTAGGGCAAGTTCCCTTATTCTGTAAACACAACTGTAATATCATCCTACAGTTTGTAGAATGTGATTACACAAGAGATAATGATGAACAAATGTGAGTTCTGAGCAACTGAGGATCATTGTAAGAATTTGGCTCCGGAAAGGAGCCAAGATCCAATGTGTTTTCCAGTAACATGGAGAGAGGAGAAAAGCTGGTTGCTAATTTCAGAGTCATTACCCATACAAATCCATTCACACACTTACCGCTTTGGACAAGTGACAGAGTAGGGACTTGCCAAACAATTGTATTCACACAGTGCCTTTTTGGCTACACACCTCCACGGACCAACATGCAGAAGTTATTCCACATCAAGCAACCTCTAATTTACATTCACTTGATTGGTTCCAGATCTGTCTGTTTTTGATGTTAGCACACAAACAATTTATGTGTCTCAAAGCCCATCCACTTTGGGTCCGACCCTATCCCTTTCTGAAGATACATCATCATAAAGATGGAGAATGTGTTGAGCTGAGAACTTGCACTTTAGGGAGGTGGAAAAATCCAGATGAAGCATCAGTGTGACCCCAAAGCAGCCAGAAGTGTCTACCCATAAAAGCAATATCTCATTTTGGGGAGCCACCACATAATCCTGGAAACCCTAAGGTCATAGGAAGTTCGCTTCTGGGAACAGGAATAAAGAGTCTATGCCTTTTTGTGGAAGGGAGAATAGCCCATTCTGTGATTGTCTCATCATAGGCTTACTCCACCCAAAGTGCTTAATTGGTTCCATGAAATCACAATGTTGGTGACATGGCATTACAAGCAGCTGCTAGTTCATAACAAAAATCTTACAAATGGGCAACTGATCAAATGGCATTACAGTGGGGGTTTGCTTATAATGTGTTAACGATGTGACAGCAAAAGGGGTGACTTTATTCAAGACAGACTCAAGTTCTAATTTTCTCACCTTCTAGGTAGGGAAATTCATTCATCATAGATCACCCATGAATAACTATATCTTAAATCCACTGCACTGTTTTCTGTCCTTGTTTTCCTTAATCCCTCTGCTGCATTTTACAGAGCTGCTCACTGCCACAGTCTTAAATTTCAATTCAGCCCTTCTCCAGAGCTGGATACGTGTGAGGTACTATGCTTGGCAAAAAGGATACAAGGCCCAGAAAGGTACAGTAGCTTTACTCATCAATTTTCATTTTATACACCTCAACTGAAATTGGCTTCCCATAACTATTTTTTTTCTTTCTTTTTGGAGGGGAAAGGCAAGGCAGTTGGGGTTAACTGACTTGCCTAAGGTCACACAACTAGTAAGTGTGTCAAGTGTTTAAGGCTGGATTTGAATTCAGGTCCTCCTGACTTCAGGTCCTGTACTCTACTCACCCTGCCACCTAGCTGCCCCCTTCCCTTAACTTCTATAACATTATATAGTATCCTGATCATACTCTCCCCTCTCCAGCTTTACTCATTTCTTTGCCACCTCTTCTATCCTAACTTTAGGGTCTACCAAAGGCTCAACCTTTAGCTTTCCAGGCTTCTCCCTTTATAATGGATCCCTATGAAAACTTACCCACTCTCAGGACTCTCATGACTCCACAGTGGTAATTTATATTCACTTTAGGATTTACAAAACTTTAGAACCCCAAGATTACAGAGCTGGAAAAGACCTTAAAAATGATTTCGTCCAACCTCCTCATTTTGCAGTTGAAGAAATTGACCTTGGGCGTCACCTCATCCCCCTGGTTTTGTTTCCTCATTCGTACTTTTAATTGCATCTTAAATACATTTACCATGTAACATGGTCGCATGTTATAGTTTCTTACATTTCTGTATTATCACCCTACTAGATGTAAACTTCATGAAGTCAAGGGCCATGTCTTAGTTAAACCTCACATCTTCCTGTGTAACACCTGAACCATAAGTGGTTAATGAATGTAAGGGAAGCAGTATGGTAATGTGCGAAAACCAAAAGACTCTAAGTCAGAACAATCATTTCAAGTTGAAGCTCTGCCACTTCCTCTTTGTTACCTTGGTCAGGTAACTGGAAGCAACATAACCTTGTGTAGCAGGAACAGTTCTAGACTGTGAACCTTAAAGATTCCAATTCCTAATCCACTAGATATACCTACTAGGTGTGTGACCATAGATGGGCAAGTCACTTAGCTTCTCTGGGCCTCAGTTTCCTCATCTGTAAAATGGATAATACTTGTAGAATCATGAGGATCAAGTGAGATGTGTATAATAAAGTATAAATCACAAAATATTTTGTAAATGGCAGTTATTAATTTCTATAAGCTTCAATTTCCTTCCGTGTCAAATGAGGGAGTAGGTTTAGGTTACCTCTGAGGTCTTTTTTGGCTCTAACATTCTAAAGTACAGTTAGTTAAATGAATGAATGTAGGAATGAAATTTAATTTACTGTCTTCTAATGTTGCGAGTCTCCCTGGCAGGGGTGTGCTAGAGCAAACTTGAGCCAGATGGAACCTCCTGGAAATGATTGTTAAATTATCAGTGTGATCATTTACACTTCAGAAATGGGCAAATGCTACTAATCAGGGTTTGATTTATTGTTTTCTTGATTGTCTAGACTTAAAAAATGATGGAGAAAGTATTTAATAATGTAGACAGCCTTAAAAGCATGTCACGTGTAATGGGTTTTTGGTAGAGCCAGTTGTTAAACATTCACCAACTCATCTCTGCCTGCAGGGTTTGCTAAGTACATCAAGAGCCTGGAGAAGATGCCTTACTGATTTGGCTAGTGATTATATTAATACCTCTGTGAATAATGAAGATGCATTTTAACAATAGGCTTTATTGTCATAAGCAGCAAAACCAGAGTTCGAAATATTGGGAGGCAAATGGCTACAGTCCAGAACATGGATCACCTTTCCTGCATTAACTTAACAGGACACTTGCTTTCTTCAATCTCTTCCCTTAGGATGAAAAGGACTATAGTTCCTGGCCCTCTCCCAAGACAGTCCCACCCAAAGAGATAAGATCCTAATATCTGGCATTAGAAGGGACATTAGATATCATCCAGTCTAATCCTTTCATTTTATAAATCTGGAAATTGACTACCTGGAAAATTAAGCAATTGAAAGTCAAAAGGTGAGTCAGCAGCAGAAAAAGGACCAGACCCTGGATCTCCTAATTCCCAGTCTAGTGTTTTGGTTTTGGTTTGGTTTCTTCCTTATACCACACTCTTTTATACTGATGAATTCCAAATCTTTTCCTCTAGTCCCATCCTTTTCCAAGAGTTAGTCCATTATATTTATCTAACCTCCTGCTGTACATTTTGATGTCTCTCCACTTCAAACTCTACAAATCCAAACCTTAAGTCATTTTCTTTCTTTCCAAATCAGCTCATTTCAACTTCCCTATCTCTATAAACAATACCATCATTCTCCCAACCACCCAAGCTCACAACCTTTGAGTCATCATTGACTCATCCCTCTCTTTTATCCCCCATATCCAGTCACCCACTAAGTCATGTTCCTTTCTACTTCAAAATGTCTCTCATATTCATCTGTCTCTCTCTGCATTCCCAGTGTAGGTCATGCTCTTATCAACTCAGGCTTGCATTATTACAAACAGCTTCTCAGCTGGACTTCCCGACTGCAGGCTCTCTCCCTTCATAGCCACATTAGCCTTCCTTAAACACTGCTCTTATCCTAACCTTCCCATTCTTAAAAACATTCAATGGTTCCCCATTTTCTACCACTGAAATCCAAATTCTCCTGATTTCCATGGCCCTCCCTAAGCTAACTTGACTGTACTAATACAATCTTATTTTTGAACACTCCCAAACAGACACCTGCATTCCAGCTAGGTCAGTTTCTCACTGTCCTGAGACCATGTCATGCACATTCTCATTTCTTTTGGGTCATTCATTCATTCATTCATTCATGTTCATTTCACTCTTTTCACTTGGATACCCAGCTCACCTCTCCATCTATCCAAACCTACATCAAGTTTAGCTCATCCCATTTCGTCAATGAAGACTTCTGCTTCATCTCTGAAATCCTTTAGTACATAGAGCCTGCCACATATGGTTTAGCAGATAATTACATGTCCTCTAGTATCCATTATTTTGTGCATTTGTCTTCCTTATTAGAGAGTAAGTTCTTTGAGGACAAAGTCCAAGCTTTATACTTCTAGATTTCCCATAGGATTTGGTGTAGTGATAAGGTGGGGCTACTAAATAAACTGATTGATAGGAACTCTCCAAGTGTTTTGGCTTCCTCATTATGGAACAGATCCAAATGAAGTAACAGATACAGATAATAACTAAGATTTCTATAGCATGTTACAGTTACAGTGTCTTCCTCACAAAAGCTCTATGAGGTAGCACAGACTTATAGGGTGCCCCATTACCAAAGATCCTAACTTCCTAACACCCACTAATGGGAAATTCTACATTCTAGACAAAGTCAGGTCAAGTTTAATAATCACTGCAATGGGAGGAGAGGGGAAAAGAAAGGGCAGAGTTGATGGAGAGATAAGTTTAAAAAACAAAAAGCGAGGGGGCAGGGAGAGGGACAGGCAGAGATCATTTCCACTGTCAAAATTTGAAAACCACTTGCCCAGGATGACACTAATAGCTAGCTACTATAAGTCTGAGGTAGCATTTGAATTCAGGTCTTCTTGACCCCTATCCCTTTCACCACTTAGCTGCCTCTCATACTACTTATATGATCATGAACAAGATGGTTATAAGCAATCTGAGGCTCAAATTTATCATTTGTAAAAGAGGGAAAATAATATTTGCATTACCTTCCAGGATTATTGTGAAGATCCAATACCATGTATGTCAAGGTACTTAGTAAATCGTAAAGCACTATAATAAAATCCAATATTATCATCATGAAGTCTTCCAGGTCTAATTTCTCTCATCCTATGAGCTGCTTTGCTAGGATTCTTCATATGACCACAAATCTGGGGGAAAACCATGTAACCTGTAGTTCAAAAACTGTGACTCTAGTTACAGGAAGACTGACTTCAATCTCAAAGCCTCTCAATAGCTCTGTATTTGATTACTTTGCTCCCTCCCTCTGTGAGTATCTCTACTTGCTATCTCCTACCCCTATCAGCATTAGAATCTGCCTTGTGTGGCTCCAAGGTAGTGTCCTCAAACAAACACACTGGGCTATTAAACCATATATACATAAAGACCTCTCCCTCCCCCTCCCATGGATCACATATTAATTTATAAAACCACATGTTACCATTATCTGTGTTCTACTGTATTTTTATTTATTTTGTTACATATTTCCCAATTACATTTTAATCTGGTTCCTGTCTTACCCAGGGGTATAGCTAACAACAAGCAGTCCTCAGACTTGGTGACCCCAACTCATACTCAAAGACTGACAAAACATTCAGTGCAAAAAACTCAAACCTTAGCACTTAATAGATCAACGCAATTGTCTCCAGTGGTGGCCCCTTTCTTTCTCAGGGGCTTTTACACAAGTCAGCCATATGACATCATCCTGGAATTGAGGCCGAATCCAACATACAACCCTCCCTTTGGGGGAGTCCCACCTTTCCGCAGAATCATACTGTCCTTGTGACTAGTGATGGAACAGGTTACAGTTGTTCCTCTATACAACAGCATCCAGTTATCCCTCTCTTTTTCCCCCTTTACAGTGCTATCTGGCAATGGTTCACTTTCTTTTCCATATTGCTGGGTGGCCACGTGGTTTTCTGGGGAAGCCATAGAGGCAAACAGGACTCTGTCCAAGAAATGAAGCTCATGTCTGTTTGTGTTTGTGTGTCCTACAAATTATCCATTTTCGAACTCTGACTTCCCTTTAAAGGCCAAGCTGAAAGATTAGCACAGATATGTGATCTAGCTACACTGAATCTGGCACAGAACTAAGGCCTCATCCCTGGGCAAAGACAACGTAGGACATGGAGAATTCACACCTAGATGAGATACCCAAGAGGGAGGAAAAAGAGGAGCTTACTCAGCTCCTCCTGGGGCATGCTTGGGAAGATTTGCCACGGTGACAAGTATTGGTCAGTCATTCACATGGCATTGTGGTATATCATGGCTCTGCCATTTACTAGTTATGTGACTTGGAAGATTAGTTCCATCTCTTAGACAGTTGCCTCATTTTTTTCCAATGAGAGAACTATATGATGCCAAGGTCTCTTTCAACTTGAAATTTATGGTTCCATACCTAGAAGTGAGTGGATTTTTTTCAGTCTCATATGGGAATCTGGATTAGAAAGAACTTTTTAAAAAATGAACAATAGTTAGTTGATATCCCAAACAACTAAGTAAATAGCACGAAGGAACCTTGCTGTCCTTAAGGAATTCAAATCACCCAGCCCAGATGAACTACATCATCGACTGGAGTATAGAAATACCTCTTTTATTGTGCTTGGTTTTAATTCACTTTCTAGATACTGTGTTTTTCACAAATTGAAGGTTTGTGGCAACCCTACATCGACCAAGTCTATCAGTGCCATTTTTTCAATATCACCTCTCCGTGTCACATTTCATTAATTCTCACAATATTTCAAACATTTTCTTTATTATTATATCTATTATGATGATCAATGATCAGCGATCTTGAATATTTCTATTGTCATAATTTTGGGGCTCCATGTACTATGCCAATATAAGACAGAAAACTTAATAATCAATAAATGTTGTATGTATTCTAACTCCTCCACCATTCCCTTGATTCTCCCCCTCTACTTGAGTATCTTTAATTCTCTGAGATACAATAATATTGGAATTAGGCCCATTAATAACCCTATGGTGACCTCTAAGTGTTCAAGTGAAAGGCAGCATCAATCGATGTGGCAAACTTCATTGGTGTCTTATTTTAAAAAACTGCCACAGCCACCCCAACCTTTAGCAGCACCACCCTGATCAGTCAGCAGCCACCAACATCGAGGCAAGACCAGCCAAAAGATTACAACTCACTAAAGGCTCAGATGATGGTTAGCATTTTTTAGCAATAAAGTATTTTTTAATTAAGGAATATACATTGCTTGTTTAGACATACTATTGCACACTTAATAGATTACAACATGGTGTAAACATAACTTTTATACGCACTGGGAAACCAGAAAATTCATATGACTCACTTTATTGGGGTATTCGCTTTACTGCGGGTGGTCTGGGACTGAAACCATATCTCCACGATATGCCTGTATGTCATTTTTGAACCATTCTTTCATATTTGATAGATCCAAGAGAACAGGAGTAGTACCACAGACATGGAGAAAGGCATGTGTCACAGTCTTCAAATGATAATAACTAAATAGTATCTATGTGGTATGTTAAGGTTTGTGAAACTGTTACAAATATCATGTCTTATCCTCACAATAAACCCAGGAGATGGATGACATTATTATCTCTGTTTTACAGATGAGGAAACAGAAGCAAAGGTTAAGTGCCTTGCTCAGGATCATAACTCACAGGAGTCCAAGGCTAGATTTGAACTCAGATCTCATTGACTAGTTGCCTAAAAAGTAAAATTAATTGAATCTTTAAGCTATAGGCTAGTGAGCTTGATTTTAATGCCTAACAAAATTCTAGGAGATATGATGAAAAAAATAGTTAAGGAATATCGAAAAAGGAAGTGATAATTATAAAGAGCCGGTAAGGCTTCGTCAAGACCAGGTCATATTAGACTAACCTTTTTTTATTTTTATTTTTTACAAATTTGTTAAATCATAAATAAGAGGAAAGCTATATTTTTACTAGATTTATTTCTTTAGCAAAGAGTTTTATACAGTATTTTATGTTGTTCTTATGGAAAAGATGGAGATAAGTAGGTTAGACCAGTTGTATCAAGCTCAAACAGAAATGGATCCCTAAAGTCCTCATGTTGATTTAGAAAACCACAAATTAACATTATTTGTGTTGTACTGTACTTATACTTATTTTGTCAAACATTTCTCAATTAAATTTTAATCTGGTGTCCCCTGCATGATCATGTTTAACTCTGGGCTAGACAACTGTATATAATTAGATGGATTTAAAACTAGTTGACTGGCCAGACTCAAAAAGCAGTCATGTCAACATTATCAACTTCAAAGGAAATCTAGAGTACCATGCCCTAGGAATCTGTGCTTGCCCTGGTACTGTTTAACATTTTACATCACAGCCCCTTTACCAGGTTTTTAGATGCCACAAACCAAGTAAGGAAAGGCCAACACACTAGATGTCAGAGGATCCAAAAAGAACTTGACAAACTAGAACAATGGGCCAAGTATCATAAGATGAAAAATAATAGAAATAAATGCAAAGTCTTATCAAGAAATTAACTTCACAAGTACAAGATGGGGGAAGCAGAGTTAGCAGGATGTCTAAAAAAATCTTAATGGATTTTAAGGTCATTTTTAAATCCATGATAAGCTGGTAGCCAAAAAAGCTAGCATGATATTGATCTACATGAAGAGAGACATACTTTCCAAGAATGAGGAAGCAAGGATTCTGCTGTATTATGCCCTGGTCAGTCCATATCTGCAGGATAGTGTTCAATTCTGGGTACCATACCATTGATAAGGTGGAGAGCATCCAAAGGAGAGGAACTAGTTGGTGACAGATTTGGAGTGCATACTTTTTAAGGATTCTATATTTAGCCTAAAGAAATTCAGGGGGGACATTAGAGTTATTTTTTTCATACTTCAAATGAGATAATATATGAAAAGTACCTTGTAAACCTTAAAGCACTATGTAAAATCTAGCTATAATTAGGTTATTACTTGAAAGTCTTCATGAAAGCAGGGTTAGAATTGTTATGTGTCATCCAGTGGGAACAACTTGGAAGTGCTGGATAAAAACTGGGAAGTGGGATATTTAAGCTTGATGTTAGGAAAAACTTCCTAACAATTAGAGCTGTCCAGAAATGGATGGGCTGCCTCCGAATATAATGGGTTGCTTGTCACTGAAGGCCTTCAAGAAAAGGTTAAATCATCACTTGTCAGGGGTCTTGTAGTGGGATATCATCTTTGGATACAGGTGTGCCCAGATGATAGCGCAAGTGCCTTCTAACTCTGAAATTCTGTGATTTTGTAAATTACCTACACAATCTAGTTTTCTGGACCACAATTCCTCATCTATAAAATAGGAGGAAAATTAGAGTATGTGGCTTCTGAGGTAACGTCCAGTTCCAAAACTATGATCTTAATATATACTTATTAAATCTTTTAGGCTAAGAAAATGCTGATCAAAGAATTATTATTATTAGTGTCAGTGGGGGACTGGCCAATGAAGACTCGGTTACTACATTATTCATAAAGTCCGTAGACAGCCGATAGACGACTTAGTCCATTCACCAGATGCTTTTCTTCCCATTAAACGTTTTCCCGTAGAAGTCAGAGCATTTCTGATTCTACCATAGTCCTGAAATCATGTAGTTTGTTCCTGAATAGCTGTTCTAGTTTTATTTAAAGATGCTTTCCATATATCGGAATGCTTTTCATGTGGGTTTTATCTGAAGTACAGTATAAACAAGATCATGAAGCAAACTGGATAAACATGAAATGGAAAAAAAAAAAGACACCATCGATATGTTTTTAGAATATATAACTAATTTAAATTATTGTAATTTTAAACTAAATAGCAATTTCTGAAGGTTGCCAAGAACAAAATTAACAACAATAACAATACCAGTTTTGTCCTACTTTCCTTGCAAACATCTACTCTCTTTAGCACCACTATGTATAGGCTAATACTAAGAGAATAAAACTATATGGCTCAAAAGTGAGTTAACAGTTTTCCCCAAAAGATCTGGAATAACCTTCAACATTCATTTACTCCAGAAAATGGGTAAAAAAAAAAAAATCTCTTTGGCATCATAGGCAAAAACAACCTGATGGTTTGGAGAGTTATTCCAACTTGCTAATGAATAAGCCAGTTGGGCTTTAGAGTCTAAGCCAAACAAGTTACTTGAGAGATCCAGAAATAAGTTATTGGTTTAGTTCAGAAGAAACCTGGGCAAAAAATAGCAAGCCAGCTTGTGGTTACTGTTGATTGTGTCCTTTCTCTGGCAAGCATATGTCAGATGTGGTATAAAATTCTTCCTCTTAGAAGTGTACACACTCCATCTTTATTTATCTCCTGATGGCCTTACAAATGGCTCAATTACTGGAATTATCTCTGTTTTCAGCCAGGACTCCTCAATTGCATAACATGAATCTAATCCCAGCATTTGCTCCCTGAAGCATATGACACCCACCCTTACATTGACTGTTAAAAAGTAGACTGAATTGAGGCTAAACCTACTTATTATGCATGCCTATCTGAATGTAAAGCCTTTTGCAATTTATTATATTCTGGTCTGTATCTGCATTCTTGTCCCTAATCATAGTAACTCATGCCCTTGGTCAGGTTATCTCAAGGTTTACTTTTAGACAAGACCTTGAACCTGACCATGGCCAGGGGAACTGGGCCTATTTATGACATCAGTGCTGATATTTGCATCATTCTGGGCCACCCTCTATCTCTCTGGACATTCATTTAAAGCCCTTTTGAGAAAGAAGGGTCTTAAAAAGGTCCCTGACATATAAGATGTCCTAGTTTGGGTTATCCTGAGCATTCCTGTATTCGAGTATTGTTTAAAGGAGACATCAAAACCTGGAGCATCTGTAGCTGACATTTAATAGCTCCAGGACATAGACTTAGAGACTAGATTGAGAGATTAATTGAGTACAAATTCACTGCGGACTACTAATTTATGATCCCTGCCACGTAGCGTATCATCCCCCCCCACCTCACAGACATATTTTGCTCTAGCTCACCCTAAGAAATTGCTGATTTAGAATATTAAACTTTAGTTTATTATATTTTAAACACTTCTATTGGCTATGCCATTTTTCATGTTTAATTTCATGTTTATTTAGTTTGCTTCATGACCTTGATTATACTGTATGTCAGATAAAACGCATGCCTGAAAAGCACCTTGATACATGTAGGGCACTATTAATAAAACTGCAGCAAATATTCAGTAACAAACCACATGACTTCAAAACTATGGTACAATCAGAAATGCTCAGACGTCTATGGCAATTAATGGGAAAGAAGCATCTGGGCAAATGGACTGAGTTCTTCATAGACCCTTCTACTGGCTTGCTGATTGAAAGTCACCCTGTTTGTCTATGTCCTAGCATATCTAATGGGCATCTGCCTCTGAGGGATACTATGTGGGCTAATCAACTAAAAGGCAGCATATTTGTGGTTAGTGCAGAGTGAACTGAGCCAGAAGTCAGAAGAGCTGGCCTCTATTCCCTGATCTGCCACTCTGTGACCATGAGCTAATCAAGTCTTTGCTGTACTTCAGTTTATACCCTTGAAAAAATGGAAAACATCATACTCTCACTATGTTCTATAGGAGTGCAGCCAAATCATATATAGGAACAAAACATTCAGAGTATCTGGTTTTCCAGAGCTCATCTACACAATCTGGAAAGTTATTTTTCAACTAGAAAATCCTAATTGCATAATTGTATGATGTTGAAATGGTCCCCAACAAAGAGAATATGGAGAGTTTAGGTCCTTGTGCAATTTGATTGTGCGCATCTAGGCTGCTCACCACATTTGGGGTCCTTTATAAATAAAATGGCCAGACTAACTATGGTGTGTTAGTGAAATTCCTTCTTTGCTCAGAGTGATTTGCTATGCAAAATGTCAAAGCATTCTAAATTCCTTTGGGGCATAGCTAATCAGAATTAGATTACACATTTAAACCCATGGGGAAAGGACTGAAAGTTACATATAGTACTACACACTTTGAGCCACAGCTAGTACTGCCAACAGTGTCATATTTGATGTGAAGAAGAGGATGCTTTCCAACATGGTTAGGGAATGGGATATTCTGGTTAATCAAATATTCTGCTTATGTTTGAGAATTGTGTAGCACATATAGATGACCAACTGCCAAATAATTAGAATATGATAAAACATATTTCAACATTAAAACTACCCTGATCAAAATTGAATATTTCTTTGATGATTCAGAATATACTTTAAGGTACACCTCAGGCTCATCATTATGACTATATTTCAACTAGTACACTGATGTGATCATTCTGTCTGACTTTGTTTGGCCTCTATGTGAGTCTTGTTCTTGTCTCCCTGTAAATCTAACATGGAGGACCCACCTGATTACCTGGATACCATCCTGGGGTCCTTCTAATATTCTGGGGATAAATACCAGTGGAACACCCTGCCTATTCATCTATATCTCTCATTTTTTGCTACGCTACCAGTCCTATCTCTTTTTCTGGTCATATATGTCCTTGATGAGGTGTTTTATGCTACTTATTAGTCAGTTCAATCCATTTCTATTTCATACAATAAGCATTTATTAAGTGACTCCAATTTGACTGAAACTATGCTCAATCTACAAAGGCATAAATGAAGACAGTCCTGGTACTCAAAGTGTTTATATCTGAGGGGGTGGGGGATTTATCAACACAGATAATCGGTGACTCAACAAGTATTTATTAAGCCCCTTAGTAGGAACCATGCTGGGCCCTGGGAATACAAAGACAAAAGCAGGATAGCCTCTGTTGTCAGAGAATTTGCATGATAATGGGAGGATAAAATATCTCCAGAGATAAGTAAACACAAATCATATACAAACTAAATGTAAAATCATCCAGTGAGGGGAAGGAGAACCAACACCTGGAAGGACAGGAAAAGCTTTGTGAGGGAGTGATGTGCAGCTAAGTCCTAAATGCAGCTAGAAATTCCCAGAGGTACTGGTGAGAAAGAAGAGTCTCTAGGCTTGGGAGGCAGCCTATTTGAAAGGAAAGAGATGGAAGCTGGAAGGGTGCTTACAGGAAAAACAAAAGGAAGCCAACTTTCTTAGAATTTACAATGCATGAAGGAGAATAAGAAGTGGTTGGAGTCAGATCATGAAGGGCTTTAAATATGAAACAAGGAAGTCTGTACTTTAATCCTAGGGCAATAGGGAGCCACTGAGGCTTCTTGAGCTGTAAAGTAGCATGAGCAGGCCTATCCTATCTTTTAAGAATATCAATTTGACAGCTACACAGACAATAGATGGAAAAGAGGAAAGGCCAGTCACAGGGAGACCAATTAGGAACTATTACAGTAGTTCAAGAAACAGGTGAAAAAAGCCAAAACTAGGGTGGGGACTGAGTGGACAGAAGGAGGAATAGATATGAAAAATGTTCTAAAAGTATAATAAATAAGACTTGGTTATGATGGGCTGTGGGGAATAGCAGGTAACTTCAGGGTTGCAAACTTGGCATGATCTTATGGGTGGTGGTGCCTTTAAAAGAAATTGAAAAGTTAGAGAATTGGGTTTGGGGGAAAGGTGAGTTCCATTCTTGAAATGTTTGATTTGAGATTGAGATGTCCATGGGACTTAGATATAGAAATGTCAACCAGAGGGAGATGGTAATTCAGGACCTGATCCCAGGGGAGAAATAAGGGGTGAATATGCAGATTTGGGAGTAATCAACACAGAGGTAATAACTGAATTCATAGAAACTGATGAGATCACCAAAAAGTATATATAGAAAGAGAAGGGTCTAGCAAAGGACCCTGTGCATAAAGAGTAAAATACGAATGGTGATCCAGCAAAGGTAACCAAGGAGAGAACATACAAGTAGCAGAACTAGGAGATAGTGGCATCATGACAACCCAGGAGGAATGGATGGTTGGCAGTGTCAAGTGCTACTAAGAATTTTAGAAGAATAAAGACTGAGAAAAAGTCATGCGTTTAGCAATTAAAAAATAGTTGGTAACACTGGAAAGAGGAATCTCAGTTGATTAATGGGAAAAGTCAAACTACAAATGACTGAGAAGAAAATTGTAGGTAAGAAAGGGATAGCAATAAATATAGATGTCTCTTTCTCGGTGTTTGGCTGTAAAAGAGAGGACAGATAGTCTGATAACTTGAGGCGGGGAGCCAGGTCAAAGGAAGAATTTTTTAAAGATGGAGGAGACCTGGGGATATTTGTAGGCAACAGGGAAGGAACCACTAGATCATCACTGATGTGTTATAAGCCACCATATGATTTTGAGTCACTTAACCGCTATAAAACATCACTTGGAGAATACTGGCTTTTAAAAGATATGCCTTTGTGGTCATCATCACTGTGAAACTCAAGCATCACTTTACAGTAATAAAATATGATACAACAACAATACAACTGTAATGTTCTGAAGGCTCCTCTCAGGTACATGGTCCTTAAGATAAATTATTTGTCTGAGTCACAGCCCAAAAGGCCCCCATAACTATGGAATCTCCAAGACTAAGCCAAAATAAAACTCTTCACATTAGAATAAAGCAAAGGTTCTTTCTCTAAAACAGAAAGCAATACAGATAACAAAGAGATAGTTCCCTTTTCCACAAAGGGAACATATTTAGCTCCAGATTCCCCTATCTCTAATGGGAAAGAGAATACTTATAGCCCAGACAATTCACACTTCCAGCTGGCACAAGCTCTCCCTCAGCAACTACCAATGACTACTTCCCTAAAGAATTTCTGAGCTTATATCATTTCCTGGCCTGTAGCTGCTGCTGCCACCACTAATTGCTACCTCTCCACTGATCTATTCCCTCTCAGATGAATTGTAGCTGCTAGGTGGCCTCACCCCCAAGAGGGTGATGTTCATGACTTTTGTGAGTCAGACCTCCTTCTACTATTTTTGAGTCAGACCCACAGCTGCACTCAGCCAGTATAGTAAAAGGTCTCAAAACAAGTCTATGTTTTTGAATGACTCCATTTCAGAACATTCTTTGGCCAGCTTGATATTTAGGTTGGAGTAAGTACCCCTCCTATCCTGCCCCTAGCATTAGGGCCATGCAAATTATCCTGGAACTTCATTAGCAACACCGTACAGGAAGGTTCAGTCACACAATCTTTGTCCTGTATTCTAACAATTGCACTCAGATCACTCAGCCTTCTTTATACTGCAAACATTTATTGAGTACTTATGGTATCCAAACATAACTGTCCAGAAGGTGGGGGAGGCAGAAAATTTAGATAAGATATAGTCCCTTTTCTCAAGGAGCATACAGTATAGAACTTCTATTTATGAAGAGAAAATATTACAGTAGTACCCTTCATTTTCAGAAACTTTGTTACCAAATATGGAAACAATATACAAGGCATAGATATGTGCTCTAAGGGATCACAAAGGTGGGAGGGAGAGAAGGGAACTATGAGCCTCTAGTTAGGAAGACCTGAATTCAAATGCAGCCTCATACACCTAAAAGTTGCATGACCCTGGGTAAGTGTCTTCACCTCTATTTACCTAAGTTTCCTTAGCTGTAAAATGAGGATAATAATAGTATCTACCTCCCAGGGTTACCATGAAGGTCAAATGAGATAATATGTGTACAGCACTTAGCACAATGCCTGGTACACACAGGAGCTATATTAATGCTAGATATTATTATTATTATTAAATATGACGCCAAAATGACTAAATATTAACTAAAAGCAAACATACTGGAAAATAAAAATATTAAATCAAACAGGCCAGAAAATATAATAAAATGCCTAAAGGAGATGGGGCAGAATAAGTTTACAACCAAAAAGAGAATCAGGTTCCAAACTCCCTAAATATCCTATTCTGGAGAGCCAGCTCAATATAAACAGAACATCAAAACTAGGGGTCTGGTTGATGCTCAAGGAGAAATAGGGAAGGAGGGGACAAAGCGAGGTTCTGAAAGAAAATGACTTGCTAAGCAGACCTGTTGGAGGAAGAACCTGAGCTCTACACTCTGCAATCGCTCATAGATTTTGGAATAGATATTTAACACCAACAAAGCAGCTAGCTCCCTGCTTCCCTTTTCCTTATACTCTCTCTCCCCGCCAAAGAAAAAGGAGCCATATTGTGGCTTGCTCTTTGCATTGGAATCCCCACCCAATCCTATCCCACTGGCTTCATCCCCAGTCACTCTAAAAAAAATAAACTTGATTTACCTTCAGGGCTGACCTTATGCATAGTGTAATCTCAGGTGTCCCCTTTAACCTCCTTAAATTTCTTTACCTACTTATTAACTTGTCAAGTTCCCTT
This sequence comes from Notamacropus eugenii, assembly GCF_028372415.1. Classification (NCBI taxonomy): domain Eukaryota; kingdom Metazoa; phylum Chordata; class Mammalia; order Diprotodontia; family Macropodidae; genus Notamacropus; species Notamacropus eugenii. Next base: position 26,245,648 of record NC_092872.1, on the reverse strand, counting down.
AACTACAAGCAAAATCTTTTATTATAATAGAGAAAAAGGCTTAAAATGCAAACACCAGGTTGGTAAAATCCATTAATTGAAACCCACTCAAACTAAAGTATAATAAATCAATCAAACGTATAAATGCCACAGTATTTCTTGTTTTGAGAGATGGGGGATGAGGGTTAGAGAGGAAAAATAAAAAACAACCTCGCAGGGTAGTTAGAAAAGAGAGTAAAGAAGGAGAACTAGAGATGCCGAAGATAATCGTAAAGAACTGAAACCATAATTCAGATAGCATTTAGAGATTCCTTAGTATAAGCCTCTCCTTTTACAGATGAGGAAAATGAGATTCAATGAGCTGCCTAAGTTTCTCATAGGTTAACAGGTGGCAGAGCTTGGATTTGAACCCAGAGCTCTTGCCTTCAGACCCAAGGCTCATTCCACTACACAGCCATTGCCTTCCTTTTGTCCTCTTGACCTGGGCACAGGCACAGCTTAGTAGGAACATTCCTGTTAAGTCTCATGATGGCAGCAAAATAGCTGTACATGATTACAAAGTGTATTTTTTAAAAATATTGTTACAAAGAAGTTTTGTTCTCAAAGGATTTATTAATCAATATATGACTGTACTCTATATGTGCTGAAATAGTGATGAATGTAATAGTGGATAACAGAAAATATAATGTATATACATATATGTGCTTAAAGAATTACGGTATAGATTTCTTTTGGCCACTGCTATAGCCTTGGGAGTGGGCTGGGGGTGGTCTAGACCTCTTGTTTTCATAGGTGTGGGAAACTGCCCGAATCTTCAAGTGAGAGAGTTGCCTGAAGTGTTGAGAGGTTGAGTCACTTGCTTGTGGTCACATAGTTGACATGTGTCAGAGGTATGGGTGTGAACTGTTCCTTTGATTCAAAAGTTGGCCCTCCATCCATACTGCCTCTCCTATAACATTGTACAATACTACTGTGGAACTATTACTAGTTTTAGATGCTCTCTGGTATTAAAGAAAACATTGTCTTTGGACACATAAAAATAGTCAGAGATCGTAAAGAGACATTTGCTATTAGGAAGTAGAAAATAATTAAGCTGCTTTTGTTTCTAGAAGTTTGCAGTTAACTCCAGAAATGTTTAAGCTGGTATCTCATGCATAGGATCTAGAGCTGAAAGGGATCTTAGAGGTCGGCTAGTCCAACTCTCTCATTTTACAGATAAGAAAACTGAGGTCCAGAAGGGAGAAATGGACCCCACACATCACAGATGACCCAGCACTTGAATCACTCCAAATTAAGGGGCTCATTTCCCTGAACCATGAATCATGTTGCCTTTACACAATAACTTAGTCAGCCATTTTGTTATGTGTCCATCATAGGAAGATGCACTGTGTAGAGTCACCAAGAAATCCACAGATGCAAGTTCTTCACTTAAAGAACTTGAAAATTTGCTATTTAGAATTGTGCTTATATCAGCTTTCAGTATCAGAAAAGCAGTGTTTTCCATTCCTTGTGGTCACCCAGTGGGCACCTTACATGCGCTTCATCTCTCTAGCGTCACCCAGACTCGAGGATTTGGCTGAACCTGGGAGGTGTGCCCTCTTCCTCCTATCTGTTGCTCAGAGATTGATAACCAAATCAGCTTAACAGTTTCTCCTGGGAATGGAGGGCAAGACCTTTTTGGTTGTACTCAGGATCCCTGTGATTCAGAGCTCCAGGCTGCCTAGGTTGAAATTCCCTTTCCTGACCTTCCTTCATACGCATCCATGACACCCTACTCCTCTTGGGTGCTTATGCCACTCTACCCTTCCATTGTGCTCTTTGGAAGCCCTTCAGATATTGACAAATTGTCCTTCACATTAGAACAGCCCAGAAATTACTTTGTATATATTTTGTATTTAATTTTCTATGTACCTGTTGTTTCTACCCCCTTCTCTTATGGGTTTAAATATCATCTCTATGTAAATGACTCTCCAGTCAATCCATCTATCCCAAGCCGGCTGCTCAGGAAATCCCATAGACATCTCAAACTCAACATGTCCAAAACTGAACCCCTTATCCTTCTCCCTCCAAACCCATTCCTCTTCTAGACTTCTCTAGTTCTGTCAAAAGTACAACCATCTTTTCAGTCACCCAGTGGTGCCATCTTGGAATCGTCTTCAACTTCTAACCTCCTATGACCAAATCAGCTGCAAATTCTTGTAGATTCTACATCACCATTCGTCTTGCATATGTCCTTTTATCTCTGTTCACAAGGCCACAACATCATGGCTCAGGCCCCTTGGCAGCTCTCACTTGGACGACTGCAATAACCTTCTAATTGGTCGGTCTTCTTGCCTCATCTCTCCCCATTCCAATCCATCTTACACACAACTGCCATCTTGATAAAGCACAGGTCTGACCATGTCACTCTCCTACATAATAAACTCTAAGGGATCCTTATTAACTCCAGATGAAATACAAAATCCTCTGTTTCGCATTTAAAGCCCTTCACAACCTGGTTCCAACCTACCTTTCCAACTTTATTTTATGTGTGTTTATGTGTCCATATGTGTGTGTTTATATTGTTTTCCCCATTAGAATGTAAATTCTTGCAAGTCAGGAACTGTTTAGCTTTTGCCTTTGTACCTCCAAGTCCTAGAAAGATGCTTGGCACATAGTAAGAGCTTCATAAACGTTCACTGAATTTAACTAAAATATTCCCAATCAATGACTCAGAAAAAATTGAAATAAACAATCTGCCTTTTTTTCTTTGAACCATGAAGCTGAATAATGGCACAGCACATTCATTCACATAAATTCTTCTCTTAATGACTAAATAACATAAACTGAATTTCCAAAGAACAGTGATCATATCTAGAAGGAAGCTAGAGGCAGTCTAATCCAATCCTTTCATTTCAGCTGAATAAGGAAATTTAAAGGTTTGTAAAGCCCTTTATTTACATTATGTGAGGTAAATGCTAGAGATTTAATAAATAAATAAGGAATAAAAAAGTAAGGAAACTGAGGCTCAGAAAACCTGTGACTTGCTAATTGAGTCTGACGGACTCTAGGTGCAAACCCAGATTTGTCATCTTCACTTTGAGCTTATATTCTTTCTTTGCCGTTCCTTCATCTGTGCCTATTGCCAAAATGAAGTAGGCACTCAACTAAACATTTGTTAACTAACCCCAAAACACATAGGAGCCTAGGGGCAAACTTGTATTTATAACTGCATTAAATTAGAAGCCACTGAAAATCAAAACAGTTATTAAAAAACTGTATTGCTCTGACATCATCAGCTAAACTACTGAGTGCAGGATAAGGGTTTTACAGCCTTGACTGATAATAACAAAGCAGGCTTACCAACATGAAAAAGAGCATACGTCTTCAAATATATGTTAATAGTTAGACTAATACAAAGCCATAAGTGTGACTTCTAAAACTTTTTTTTAAATTGTTGCTAAAAATGTACTGGGGAGAATCATGGAATCTAAGCTCCTTGAGGGCAGGGACTACAGTATTTTGTTTCTGTCTTTTTGTCCCCAGTAACTTAGAGTGATGAGTGCTTAATAAATATTGGTTGCATTGAAATGAATCAGTGTATTTAGGCAATAGAACATTTGACAAAACTAAAAATACCATCAGACATGTTAATATGGGTTTCCAACTTGATAGTAATATCACAATAACCAACACAATAATAAATATTATTACTGTCATGATTGCCTCAAAGAGCTGGGATTTCATGGTTGTGGGTAGGCTTCCAACCAACACAGACCATGGACCTAAGATTTAATAGATATGAGTTCCTGTGTCCAAAAAAATTACATCATCTGGGGGCTGAGAGTATGGTGATGGAGTTATGTGAACTTAGTTTGACTGACCCTCAGACAAGGGACACAAAATTGTTGTTGGGGACATACTCAAAAAACTTTCTAACATGACGGAAAATGCCAGATCTTGTCCTGTGCTGGCATAACTTTTGGGAATTAAGGGTCACTGTCATGCTATGATGAAGCAACTGAGTAGGATTTTAATGGAAGAGTATTATCATGATCATCAAAATAAATGCCATTATCTAAGTAACTAGGAAAGTTTCACATAAATTATTTGGCCACCTTACCAAACTGGTCATCAAATCACTTTCAGGCACCAAATTAGAAGGTAGCTTATCTTGAAACTTGGCCTATCTAGAGATTTTATCTCAATAATATATGTGGCCAATAAAGCCCACTCTATTAGCAATTACCTGAATTTACATAGTGCCTTTATATTAAGTCAATTTCATCATCTCACTTTTTCTAGTCTTGTGAGGTCAGTTAGAAAAAAATGTCATTATCCATAGCTTGTAACTGGAGAAACGAAGGCATGGAGATTAAATTATGCTGCCAAAGGACAGTGAGTCAGTAGCAGTTAGCACTAAAATCCAGGTCTCCACATTCATAGTTATGTCTGATTCCAGAAATGATGAAGCCAATTGTCAACATACATGTCACAAAAATATTCTAAATGGAAACACAATTTAAGCTAGAGGAATAGGAACTTAAGTTGCACAGATGGTATGATATATGTGTATGATATATGTATGGTATAATACATGTCTAATACTTTATAACGCAATATTATTTAAAATATAACTAATGTATATATTATATTAGTATATTATAATATGCAGTATGTAATTATTTCTATTCCATGCAAGTTTTCCAGTCCCCATTGAGTCTTTGTTGTTGAGTCCCAACAATCAGGAAGGCAAGGCAAGTTCTTTGGGGACAGGGCAAGTGCTGCTGTTGGTTGTTTTTCAGTTGCGTCCAACTCTTTGGGGTTTTCTTGGCAAAGGTGTTGCAGTGGTTTGCTATTTCCTTCTCCAACTCATTTTACAGATGAGGAAATTGAGGCCAACAGGGTTAAGTGACTTGCCTGGGGTCACACAGCTAGTAAGTATATGAATCTGGATTTGAATTCAGGTCTATCTGACTCCAGGCCTGGGGCTCTTTCCACTGTTTCACCTAGTGGTCCCCAGATGAAGTGAAGGCAGTACATAAAAGTAGGAAGGGACTGAAACATCTGGGCTGGTGTTCAGGCTGGTCCTGAACATACAGCTTAAGCTGTATGATCTAGAAGAAAAGAATTCAAGAAATACTACTGAGCTACCAAACTCAGAAAGAAACAAGGGCCACTAAACCGTACATAAGGCTCCTTGCAGGGCATGTGTTGACTTAGCTTTGAAATGTAAAGCTGTCTATGTTCTGTTGTATTTTTTACTGTTTTGTCAGGCTGCACTGGGAAGTACTACTGTGTTTTTAACACCTCTACCTTACCCCTTGGGCTATTCTGTAAGCTATTTATTTTATGTATCTATATCTTAGATACAGATACACCAAAGGGCTTGACAGGGATGACTCTGTGTTACAAAGTTACCAAGATGTAGCGGTGTCCTGAAAAACTAAGTTCAAATATGACCTCAGACACTAGTGGTGTGACCTCAGGGCAAATATCTGTTTACCTCAGTTTCCTCTAATGTAAAATGGGGACCAAAATAGGGTTGTCATGAGGATCAAATGAGAAGATATTTGTAAAAAGCACCATCACACTTTTTGAGTCTTTTCCTATTAGCTATGTCTACATCAGAGATAATGAATGAATGAAAGATAAAAAGCATTTATTAAGCACTAGTTGCCAAGCACTGTGGTTGCAAATAGAAAGGCTTTCTAGGTGCTCACATCCTAATTAGGGGAGACAAAAAGGCCCAGTGTGGTCTTTTGTTGTGCCTCTTTGTTTCTGCTACAGGAAGGTGGACAGAGACTCCATCCTCCCTCACCCAGGGGTCTCTGGCAGTCAGAGGACCCTGGAGTCTACAGTTTTCAGCTCAGATTTAGCCCTTTGACATCTGACCCAGATACCACTCATTTGGGGACTTTTGCCCTGAACATCTAGGACGGAGGATGCAGAGATGGTCTCAAGGTCTGGAATCTTGGGGTCCTGCCTCTGACGGGGTGACCCTGGGCTAGTCACGCTCCGTGTGTGATAAACTGCCCATCAGACTTTAATCTGCCTTTGTCCCGAAGAGCCTCACCCAGATGAGATCACAGGTCCAGCGTCCCCACCCTCCGCCCCCAAAGGCATGAACTTGTGCAGAGCCCGGGCTGCGAGGTCGCTGTAGGACGGGAAGGGGGATCCCAAGTCAGTTAAACCCGAGCTCAGGCCAGCCTGGGACACTGCCGCACTGCGTGGCCGCCCTGCCACGCGGGGATCCTGGCCCGGGCGGGGGGGCGCAGCCTCCTCCAGCCCGGTCAGCCCTCGCTCTCGGCAGGGGGCCGAGTCCTGGGGGGGGTGGGGGTGGAGGAAGGCCTCGGACTGGGGGGGCGGGGAGGAGTATCTGACATCAGATCCCGCCTCCGCCCTCCCAGCCTCAGTTTCCTTATTTGTAAAACAAGGGGGAGGGGCTTTGGAGACGAGCTCCCCCTGCCCCCGGGGGTTCAAAGCGCAGTCCGGGAGAACTTCGGCCCGGACAGCTGTTCCTGCTGGGAGCAGCGTGGCTGAGCAGAAGGGCTTCCTTCACTCACTGCCATGGCCACCGAGTACTGACGGAGAGCTATAGCGCCCCCTGCGGCCGGGTCTGGCTGGTCACGGCGCCCCCTAGCGGAGGGAGGCCGGAGGAGCAGGCGCTCCACGTGCGCAGGGTGTGCGCAGAGTGTGTGCGGAGGTTATTCCTGGGCTCCGAGACAGACCCCCAAGGGGGCGGTAAAGCTGCAGGTTAGAATTCCAGACATTCCAAATCAGAAGATAGTTGTTAAGAGTAGTGGAGATGATTATGGTTCATTTCGTTTCTTAGGGACCGTGAAACAAGATTTTTAAAAATTTTATTTTATTTTTCCAATTAACTACAATTTATTTTTTCTCTAAAAGATCATGGTTTCCTGGAAAGTAAAACATTATTTATGAAATTTTCCAAGTTTTTGCCTACTCTAAGGGAATATCAGCCTTTAATTATTTTTTTAAGAGCTAAAACATTCTAGAGGAGAACATACAGAAACTAGAAATCTGAATAGGTAGATAGAGGAGAGGAAAAGCCAAGGGATCCACTCAAAGGCTCTCCTCCAACTTGCTAATCATAACCCTCCTGGGCGATACTGGATAAGGCATTTGGGGACCCAAAAGAAAGCTGGGTGGCTGAGGACCAGCTGGAGCAAAGATGGAATTTCCAGCGGGAGCTGTAGAGAATCAGGACCTGACTGGGAGCAAGTCAAACCGAGAATGTAAGGGTCAGCTATTCAACAAACATGTATTAACCACGTCCTATCTACATTGCCTGGCCCCGGGCTAAGTGCTGGGGATACCAAGAAAGGCAAAAACAGTGTGTCTGCCCTCAAGGAGCATTGTTCTAAAAGAGAGGACAACATTTAGATGGAAGGTAATATGGAAGGGGAAGGTACTCACACCAGGGAAAGGCACTAGTGCCAGATGACTTCCCCAGCTCTAGCATGAGAAGCAGGAATTGATTCTTGAAACGTTCACCGTGTGTATCCCCTGACTGTGCACACAGGTGCCCTGGCCATACGTGTTCCTAGTGACTTTGCGCTCCTTATGCATGCCCGTTCTTCCCAGGGAGGTCGGATGTACTGGTAGCAGAGGGAGCCCAAGGTTAATGGTGAAATGCTCCCTTGATACTTTTATTACTGTTTTGTTAAATTCTTTGCTTTGAACTACGGGTCCTCTAGCTAACTAATAGAAGGAAACAATTTTGAAGCATAACGTTGCCTTATGCTCCATGGTTTGAAGAGGTGTGTGACCTAGAAAATACCAAGAACTAAAGTAGCATGGGGGGAAGGGGGCGGAGTTCAATGGGTCAGGGGTTCCAGGGGTGACTTATGTCCTAATGGATACTGTAAGTTTGTGAAGGACAGAAACCATAGTTCGTTCGTTACAACCTGTACAACATTAGCACTTGCTGGGCCTTTGGTCAATACTTGTTGAGTTAATAGTGTGAATAAAGGTAGGAAATGAATTTGTTCGTATCAAAGCACTTAGCACAATGCCTGGTATATAGTAAGTGCTTAATAGATTCTCTATCCATCTAAATCTAATCTAAAGTGAGTCTCCTAACATGGACAAAAGATGATATCAAAAGTTCCAGGTTCTTAAATATTATAAACAGGACATAATTTGACTTCTATGAAAGATATGTAACAGATACCATAATTTATATTTCTCTATAACAGATGAATCAGAAGGTTACATTAAAAATATTCCCTGAAATAGCGAATTGTTGAAGATGATTTGAAAAGCAAAGAGTTCATTGAATTCTGTTGAACATCCACTAAAAATGTTTAAAAAAAGATCCCACGTTCTGCTAAGTTTAAGTCTTGTGTGTTTAATGAAATCTAAAACACAGGAGCAGTGAACGCAGAATTCCTCACGATGTAAAGCGGATTGCAAGACAAAGTTGAATCCTCATGTTTCTACTGCTTTTTCTTTACAACAAGTTTTCATTTTTATCATTCATTTTTATTCCTCAGTCCATTATATGAAAACAAGCATTTCTCCATCTAAATAATATTAAATTATTGTTTCTCTATTATCGATCCTTTCAACAGTTATTTATTAAGTTCTCACTATATAGCGAGCATTGTGGCACATTAAATGTTGAGGTAAAACATGGTCCTGCCCTCACAAAGCTCACCACGGAGGCGGGTGATGAGGCACAAAAAGGGGTAAGTGTAATATACAGTGTGACATGAAAAGTGCATTAGCCGAGTGTGGAATAAATTGATATATGAGATCTCTTGGGAAAGGTCCACTTTGCCAATATTCTAATGAGTGGATCAGATACAAAAAGATAATTATATTACACAAAATAATCAACAAACATTTACAAGTGCTTACTGTGAATTGAGCACAGTGGTCTGACCTGATGATAGGAGTCCAAAGAATGGAGCAATATCTGTTCTCAAGGACCTTACATTCGAATGGGGGACTTGATGAGTGTGTGTGTAAATGGAGAAAGCATAGATATAAAGTCAATGCAAATAAAATAATAAAGTAAATAAGAAGTAAAGTAAGTGTAAAATAAATAAATAGAAACGTATACAAAGTAGTTAAATGCAAGGTCATTGGGAGGCACGGCCATCACAGCTTGGGGTGGCAGGGAAATCTTCAACAGAATGGCCCATGAGGCACATCTTAATGGAAGAGAAGGATTCTATGAGGCGGAGGAGAGAATATATGCCAGACATGGAGGATGACCAGTACAAAGGCAGGGAGAACAGAGATGAAGTATCTTGTATGAAAATCAGAGAGAAGGCAAGTTTGGCTGACTCGTAGAGTGCAGGATGGAGAGTAATATTCAATGACGACAGAAAGGTAAGTTGAGAATCGGTTATAAAGGACTTTAAAGGCTGAACAGAAGAGTCTGTATTTTATTCTAGAGGCAATAGGAAGCCATTAAAGTTGATGTAGTAGGGGAATCACATGGTCAGATCTATACTTAAGGACAATTACTTTGGCAGCATGTAGGACATGGCTGAAGTGAGGAGAGACTTGAGGCAGAAAAACTACTCAGGAGGTTATGGCAATAGCCTAGGCAGGAAATGATTAGGGTCTGAACTAAGGTGAATAAAAAAAAGGGATGGGATGTGAGAGATGTGGAGGCAGAAATGGTAAAGTCTGGCACCTGTTTGAACGTGTGGGGCTGAAGGAGAGAGAGGAGGCAAAGATAATGCCAATGCTGCAAATAGAGGAGACTGGAAGGATAATAGTAACTTCAACAGAAACAGGAAAGTTCAGAAAAGGAGTATTTTTGGGGGGCAGATCATGACTTTCGTTTTGGACAGGTGGAACTTGATATCTCCATTTTGAAATGTTAAGGAGGCAATTGATATGAGAACAAAGTTTAAGAGAAAGATTGGGGCTAAATATATAGACTCAGAAGGTATCTGCAAAGGGATGATTGTTAACTCCATGGGAGTTGATGAGCTTACCTAGGGATTGGGTATGGAGAGAGGAGAGAAGAGAGTGTGGGACAGAATCTTTTTTTAAAATTTTAATTAATTAATTTTTAGTCTTCACTATTCACTTCCATAAGATTTTGAGTTTCAAATTTTGTCCCCACCTTTCCCCTTCTCCCCTCCCAAAACAATATACAATCTGACATAGGCTCTACATAGACATTCATATTGAATTTTTTCACATTAGTCATTAAATATTTTCACGCTAGTCATGTCATAAAGTAGAATTAGAACCAATAGAAGAAACCATGAGAAAGAAGAAACAAACAAAAAAAAAGAAAGCAAATAGTCTGCTTCAATCTGCATTTAGACTCCTTAGTTCTTTCTCTCCATGTGGATAACATTTTCCATTGTGAGCCATTTGGAGTTGTCATAGATATTTGCATTGTGAAGCAGAGATAAGTCTATCAAAGTTAGTCATCGCACAGTGTTGCTGTTACATGTAAAATGTTCTTCTGGTTCTGCTCACTTCACTTAGCATCAGTTCATATAAGTCTTTCCAGGTTGTTCTGAAGTCTGCGTGCTCATCATTTCTTATGGAACTATTAATAGTATTCCGTTATGTTCATATACCATAACTTGTTCAGTCATTCCCCAATTGACGGGCATCCCCTCAAGTTTCAATTCTTGTCCACCACAAAAAGAACTGCTGTAAATATTTTTGTACCTGTGGGTCCTTTCCCTGTTTTTATGATCTCTTTGGAATACAGACCTAGAAGTGGTATTGCAGGGTCAAGGTTGTGCACAGTTTTATAGCCCTTGTACATAGTTCCAGATTGCTCTCCAGGATGATTGGATCAGGTCACAACTCCACCAACAATGAATTAGTGTTCCAACTCTCCCACATCTTCTCCAACATTTATCATTTTCCTGTTTTGTCATGTTATCTATCTGATAGGTATGATGTGGTGCCTCAGATTTGTTTTAATTTACATTTCTCTAACCAATAGGGACTTAGAGCACTTTTCATATGACTATGGATAGCTTTAATTTTTTCCTCTAAAAACTCTCTGTTCATATCCTTTGACCATTTATCGATTGGGGAATGACTTGCATTCTCGTAAATTTGACTCAGTTCTCTATACATTTTAGAAATGAGGCTTTTATCACAGATATTACTTGTAAAAATTCTTTCCCAGTTTTCTGCTTCCCTCCTAATCTTGGTTGCATTGGCTTTGTTTGTATAAAACCTCTTCAATTTAATGTAATCAAAATGCTCTATTTTGCATTTCATAATGTACTTTTTCTCTTGTTTGGTCATACATTCTTCCATTCTCCATAAATCTGACAGGTAAACTATTCCTTGCTCTCCCTGGGACAGAATCTTAAAGAATGTCCACAGTTAGGGAATATAATATAGATGATTTATCAGCAAAAAATAAGAAGGAGCAGTCAGACCAACAGGAGATCTAAGATAAAGTAGCATCACAAAAATCCAGAGAGGAGAATGTATCCATGAGCAGAGGGTTATCTAATGTCATAAAAGCACAAACGCATTAGGTGCAACATAAAATGCAATTTAAGCTATACAGGGAAAAAACTACATGTTTCTTACCATAGCAAAACAAAAAAATGAGGTCAGAAATAATATCATTTGGGCTCATTTTATGACTAACAGTAGGATTCAGGTACATGAAAAAACAGAACCCAAATATCTGGCTCTTGTTCCAATCTTCTGCCTTCCTTCTCAATCTGTTTTATCCAATTAATAGATGTTATCTAATTTGTAATGTCATGACATTCCTTACTGGAAGTAGGATTAAAATGTAAAATGCAAGCTTACAGAAAGAGTTATTCTAAGGAAAAATCATGAGGAATTTAATGACTCCTCAACAATTGTTTGAAAGATGTAGTTTGGGGAGGACATAAAATTTCGAATGTTTGTCCAATTTTACTAAAAAAGGGAAGGCCATCAATAAATGATCACCCATGTGGCTTTTTTAGAAAGAAAACACAAGAACTTATTTCAGATATCAAAGTAAAGATGAGTTTTTTGGTATACTTTTATTTTTAGCATATATTTGTCACAGGGGTCTTGGAATACCACAGCTACAAAGGAATCAAAGTTCCTGATATCCTAAAGGCAAGGTGCTAGGGAAGTTCATATTTCCAATGATGACTGATATGCAAGGGGTATGTAAAGAAAAGCACAATCAAAAAAATGAGGTAAGTCAGTCCTGTGGTGAGAGCAAGGGAAAAGCCTGAAATAGAAAATATAAAACACAGTAGCCTAGAAGAAGACCGCTGGCATGTTGAATGAATCCTCTATGGAAGGTCCACCCACAAGCATGGAGAAGAATCACACAGTATTGGAAGATATGTATGTAATGCTGTTTAATCAATGGAAGGACTACTTGCATTAATGAAAATACAAACTTACTCAAGTATTAAAATCTTCATCACAGTAATGAATCTCAAGTGGAACCATAAACTTGGAGATTTATAGCAACCTTTAACCTGAAAATTAGTGTTTTCTGAACTCAGCTTCAGTAGCCGATGTTTACTTTGTTGAACTGTATTTTATCTTGGTATCTTTTTCTAATTTTCTAAATAATAGAAAAGTTGTGGGTTTAAAAAAAAGTCTCAAGTTCATTTGGCATAGTGTGTTATCTACCCACATTTCTGTTCTGTAGGAATCTTATTTTTTGCTACAGGAATGGAACATGCTCAGAGTTGCCCTGCCTGCTTCTGGTCTATCAAATGTGACTCAGTGCTCAAAGAACTTGGAGATATGACAAAGTCAAATCTGGGTGATGATTTGACCCTTTCTCGTGCTCAGTAGCAACCTATGTCAGTTAAAAAGAAGGGACAGTTTCTGTCTTATAGTTGTCATTTGACTTTCCATGGCAATTGGCAGATAATTCTTCCATAATGTGCTTGGGGGCGGGGGGGGGGGGGGGGGTAGGGAGGGGCAGAGAGGAGAGTCATCTAGGTGAGCTTTGACCTGAACCCCTGGCTTCCCTTTTTGCCTTGTGTTCCTCTTTTGAACATAGATGACTTAACAAAGATCTTGAGATGGACATGACCATACTTGGAGGCAGCCTTGTGAGTCTGAGAGGTCCAGAGTTCCCAGGTTAATTCATTGATAAGAGTTGATTGGTGGAAGGGGGAGATTCTTCATGAGAGAGGATATGGGAGAAGTTCTCCAGTTCTCCAATGGGAGAAGTTCAACATCTGTTTTGGTTTGCCAAAGACATAGACCTGTAGGTAATTGTTTAGACAATGCAGAACATAGGTGAAAAACAAAAATGCCTATTCGGCAATTCTGCCAATTATATTATCTTGATATTTTAAGGATCAACCTTCCCAGAAATTGTTAATAATAGTTATGGTATTAAGTTATGCTTGTTAAGTTGTCTGTCCCTGAATGCTCATGATTCTTGTAGGTATTAAGCATTTCTTTTGTGTGGATGAAATAGCTTTCTTATATCTGACTCATATATTTGAGTACTTTGGTGCTTTCCTCTTTGACAAGGCTGGAACCCAAACCTAAGCTATAAGTAATTCTGCCCGAGCTTCAGGGTAGGGTATTAAAACAAAGGTAAAGAGCAGGGGTAAAGGAGATTAATCCCTCTCATTAAAGACCTGGTTTCTCTAGGACTGAGCCCAGTCTACCTTTCTATGTGAGTTGGACACAGGAATCCAGAGGGAAGGAGGCCCCTTGGTAGATGCAGAAAATGTACAGTGCCCCCAGCCTGCTGCCCCACCATTTTTTGTTATTGTGAAATTTTAATTTCCAAGGAAGAGTATGGTATGTATGCCCATATGTTAATTTTGTTTAATGTCTTCCATATTTACATCACAATTTTCAACTTTTTCTCCTTTAATCTAGAGTTATGAAGACAGAGAATAATTTGGAGAAAAGGAGGAAAAATGCTAAGGTTAGCACATATAAAATGTCTTTTTTTTTTTTAAGAGTATGATTTTTAGGTCAGGAAAACCTAAGGAAGTATTAGAAGTACAAAGCCACCACATTTTCAGGAAGTCATGTATCTTATCGCAAAGAGCAGGAAGTCTCAACAAGTAAAAGAGATTTGATCTGGGGATCTTTGTGATGAAATAGAGGCCACTGCTCTAAGAAATCTTACAGTCCCAGAGATCTGTTGTGGGGTAAGGCTGAGGTTAGGGGGAGGGCTGTGTTTCTAGATGAAAAGACAAATGGAGAGGACTCCATGGTCTCCTTCACTATTCTGCACACACATCAGACCACTTCAAAATGTGTCCTTCAGTCTAGTCACATGCATAAAGCCCATTAAAGCTGGTAGAAGTTTGATGCAGACAAGAGCTGTGCATCATTTTCCATGTGCTTTTTGTTAAATAATATGTCAGAATATCAGAAGTCCTGAGTTATAATGGTCCGCGCTGGAATGCTGAATCTTCAGCTACATATGCCTAGCAGCTACAGTTTCATGTTTTTTTGAAAGACTAATCCAGGCATTACATTATTGTCAGTGCCTCCCAAAATATTCCCTGCCAATTATTCTGCATGTTTTCAAAGGTTCTCTTAGTACAGGTATTTCCTGTTTCATTTCAATATTAATGATAAATGCTAGGCTTTTGAAGGTTTAGAGGATGAAATGTAGTCCAAAAGACTTTTTTTTTTCTAAAATTGGATAAGCATTGCCTAAACTGTTCCAACAGTTTTCTTTCTTTCAATTTGAAAAGGTAATTATTTTTTTCCATCATCATACATTCTTGAGGACTTGAAGAATCCATTCTGAGAGGCTCTGCTGTGGGCTAGGAGTCTATGATGCAAACCCTGGACAGCTTGAGTTATTTTCCTTCTTTCTTCCTTGCCCCCACCCCCTATTGTGAGTCTGGTCACTGGGCTATGGGCTCATGGAGGCTTGAATTGGCTCATCTCTAATTTTCTCCTGCCCCAGAGTTATTGTGAGACTGGATGCCATGGAATGGACTCTGGGGCCATTTGAGTTAACTTTGCCCCCAGGTGGATTGGTCTGAAACCAAGCTGTGGGCCTTTTAAGCCAGGAGTATATATGGACTGCATTATGTATTGAGTAGTGGTCTTCAAAGACCTCTTAGTACCTCCCTGCCCTCTCCCTTTATTTCCTTTTGAGTAGCCTGGTAACTCCTAGAGAGCTGCCCTTACCTCCTCAAGGGCTGCTTTTATCTGGGAGTATGGTTTTACTAAGGCAATGGCTTATCTGAACCCTTAGGCTACAAATGATCCATTACCCCTGCCAGGATAGGTTCACTTAAAGTGAATTTACTTTCAAACTGAAAACTTTGCAATGATTCTTTTTTCCCCCTTCACAATGAATAAAGCCTCTCCAAACTAAAGGATTCCTGCCCACTCATATTTATTTTGTTTTTCATTCCCCTCCCGGCCCTGTTCCAGACTTAGAATTTAGAATCATGCATCTCTTATCCAAAGCCTGCCTCCTAGCCCTTCTCCTATTGGTGAATTCCTCTTGGAGTCTCCTTTTTGTGAAGGGACTATGGACTGTTATTGGCTTTCATTCCCCTGCTGGCCCAATTCCTGAATTTAATCCCCCCCCTCCCTTTTCTGTGAGAACTATGAGTTTCAGGGACACACCTGTTATTCTAGTGAGCAGTGAGGCATGTACAAAGAAGTTAGGACATTGGTGGGGGCAGCTAGGTGTATAGTCTTATCTCATTAGAATCTGAAACTGGGATGGGGATTGTCTCTCTGTGACACTGTGACATGTACATAGTAGGTGCTGTATAAGTGGTTCCTTCCTTCTTTTCGTTCTTCTTCCTCTCCTATCCATCCACTCATCCCTCCCACATACCTAGGCACTTTGAAAGGATCTTTTTTTAAACAGTTGAAAAATAGGTTCAGTTGTTGAGTTGCTGTGACCAAAATAAAAGGGGGGAGGGGGTGGAAATCACTAAAACTTTGATAATGGATCTCTCTGAAGTTAACTACACTTGTCCTCTTAGGACTCACACTTGTTCATTGCCTGGTTTACCACTGAAACCTTTCTAACCTGGTAGGATCCCCCAGGGTTTGTATTTCATTAGCATAGACTTTAAGAATTCAAGGTCACTTCTGTGCCTTGATGAATTTTCTGAGGAAGAGGAGCAAAAATTCAAGTTTTAAAAAAATTGACAATAAAGGAGGGACTCATTTGTTCAAAGTCAATGCAGTTGCAGATATGATGGTCCACAAACCATTGTTTTCATATTTTCCTCTTAAAGAGATGATGTGTATAAAAAACATGGAACCTTGGGATACTCAAGATCTTAATAACTAGAGAGAGTATTCTAGTGCATCGAGTGGCTGGATCTTCTATGGAACGAAGGCACAGAAAAGGGACACAGAATGAGAAAGTGTGTAAGGACTAAGGCTCATGTTGTTGAGATTATTGTTGTCTAGTCGTTTTCAGTCATGTCTGACTCTTCATGACCCCAGTTGGGGTTTTCTTGGCAAAGATACAGGAGCAGGTTGCCATTTCCTTCTCCAGTCCATTTTAAAGATGAGAAAACTGGGACAAACGTGGTTGAATAACTTGCCCAGAGTCACTCAGCTAGTAAGTGACCTCACTGAGATTTAAACTCAGTTCCTTCTAACTCTAGGTCCTGCACTCTACCCATTGGACCACCTGTCTACCTATAGATGAGATTAGGGAGCCATCCAAATGTTAAAGGAGATTATAGTATTCAGAGAAAGAATGAGATTAAATTGGGGGTAGAGAACAACTACCATTTTCATGTACTGTAGTTTTGCAAGAATCTTATTTGACAGCCAGAATGCTTGAAATTTATTGCTCTGAAAAATCGAACATGAATGAACTGTTGTGTTGGGGTTGGGTTTTTTTTTCCCCTTAATTTGGAAATATTTCAAGTCAGATGGAAGGAAAGAAAGTCCTGAGAATACCCCTCATTTTATTTACAGAAGTAAGTCTTCAACTCTTGTTGTTTCAAGGCTTTCTGCTCCCAGTGCTTCCTTCTGGTTTAAGATTGGATAGTCCTTCACTTTGCTAAGGACTGGTGGTGCTCACTGACTCTCAGTGACCGTCCACCAGCCCAGCAAGGACAAGAACACAGCCAGCCCAGGTGGGACCATGTTTGAAACTTCCTGGGTTCAGGTCCAGAGGATTCAGGTTTCTAGGTCCCATCGAGACCAGAGGCTCCTTGTCTTCAATGTAGATTCTTTTCATTCGGTCATCTTCAATTAGAGGCAGCTAGATGCCGCTGTGGATAGAGCACTGGACCTAGAGTTGGTAGGACTTTCTGAGTTTAAATCTGACATCAGACACTTTCTAGCTGGTAGTTAGACCCAAGGCAAGTCACATAACCTCTATGTGCCTTAGTTTGCTCATCTGTAAAATGGGGATAACAATAGCACCTACCTTTCAGGGTTGCTGTGAGGATCACATGAGATCATAATTGTAAGGCACTTAGCACAGTGCCTGGCACCTAGGAAGCGTTATATAAATGTTAGTTATTAGTTATTATTTAATTAAAAGATGGATTATATTTAATCATGGCATAAATCATTCTGTTTTTAATACTTTTCTAGTGGTCACCTCAATTCCATGGAAGAGTGAGGACAGTCTACAATGTAGGTGATAATAGAAAATGAATTTTAAAAAAACATTTTGTTTTATGTGGAATAGTTTCAGAAAAAAATTTTTAAAAATTAGAACTCTCTATAGCATTTAGGTCACAAAGAAAGAAGACAACTTTGAACAATATGGTATGGTAAAAAACAGAAGTGAAAGAGCCATAAATTAAATCTAGAAACTAAACTAAATGAAGATTATTTCATGCTTTTACTATATGTAGGACTCTGTTTCTTCAAGCATCATTTAGAGATTTGGAGGCGGTTCATTGTAGAGATGTTCCTGTGTACAATGAAGTTACTTGAATAGCTTGTCTTAGCCTGGTCCATTGGCAAGGACTTTTACATGCTGAGAATTAGGAAGAAAAGTAGTAATGATTAAAAAGACATTCAAGCGCTGCTCCTGCCTCGAGCTGGTTTACTTTGGACAGCCTGTGTCTTTTCTTCCTTTTTTCAGCTCCTAATATTTGGGAGTGTGCTTGAGAAAATAGAGCTTCAGGAAAAGCTACGAATGCCTCTTTTTGCCTGAATCATTCTGACTTTTAAATTGTATGTCTTAGCAGAGTATGGTAGGAGTTCAGTATTTGTATTCCCTTCACCCTTCCTTAATAGTAAGGAAAAATAGGATTATGTTTGTTTTTATTCCTATAAAATAAATATTGTATCCACTTGCCGTACAAGAGTGATGTGCATTGGGTGACCTCTGGGGTCTGCCAACTTTGAGGTTTGTAATTCTTTCATACGTACATCATTTCTCCCTCTAAGGATCTGCCTGTTTTCACATTCTCCTTCATTTCCATGAGGCAGCAGAAGATCTGAAGTTCTCTAGTCTCTACTAGGATTGTCCCAAAGATCCTATCCAGATACATGAGAACAATTATGGGAGCAATCAACATGTTATATATTGTTAACAAACACATCACCACACATTCCCCAAGTTATTTCAAAAGGCAAAAGCTACACAACTGAATGAAGAAAACATTGGCTTCAGAGTCAAAGGACCCTGCTTTTGGTGCTATCTGTATGACCTTGGGCAAGTCACAACCTCCGTGGACCTAAGTTTCCTTTTCTGTAAAATAAGGGAATTCAACTCCAAGGTCCCTTCTAACTCCACATCTGTTGTACCTCTAATTAGTTTTCTTCAGCTTCCCCTCTCAATTTGTAATGACATAACCCTTTATAGCTAGCTCACTTCTCTGCTAGGTACTTCCAACTCTTTTCAATGTCTCTAGTATCTGAATCTAATGAACTGTGTCCCCCCTCCTCTCCAGACCTGGTTTCCTTGCCCAGATGTCTTACCTCCTTGGCTCTGCATAAGCCTGGAGCTGTGTATCACTGCCACTCAGATTCCACTGCTTCTGTATGAGCACAGCTGCTTAGGACAAAGCAGATGCAAAGCTAAGACAGCTCATTATCGTCTTTCTCTCTCTCTCCTGAACTTTGCCCTAGGTAAAACCAGTTGGTTTTACTAGTGTGTTATTATACACTGAAATTTGTTGTTCCTTCTTTCAACTTCAACTTGGCCTTCTCTTATTACTAAGGCTCTTGTTAGATTTTTCACTGAAATTAAAAAAAAAAAAATCATTAGCCATGATTCATGTATTCCTTCCTCTTTCTTTCCTTTGTACACTTAGCTCCAATTCACAAACAAGACATCACCCCATAATGTCACTGGTCTTCTTTGAAAACAAAGGACCACCACTACCCACAACCACCACAGAATAAGAGTCATAACTAGGGCAGGACAATAGGGACTCTGTCCCAGGATACCCAAATTTATAGAACTCAGACAACACTCAACTCCTTTAGCATATAGAAATAACTGATCTTAGCATGGAGTTAGGAAGAATAATTAGCTGAGACAAGAAGCAGACAATTGACTTCTCGCCATCCTGGCTGGCTGCACCACGCCATAATTGTTAGTGAAAGTTTTGTGTATAGTGGACTCTGTCCTCTACTTCAAGGATAGGTCCAAGCATAAACATTTCTTACTTTTCCACCTAAAAATTTATACTTGTTCATGGGACAATATTTACTTTAACCTACTGCACAGCTTTGCCTTATGCTCATCTCCTACATTTCGTTTCCAGAGGCAGGATAGAACGGGAGAAAGAACACTAGCTTTGGAATCAGAAGTCCTGGATTCGAGTCCTGACGTGACCACTTTCTAGCTGTGTGAATATGAGCAGTCACTAAACATCTCTGAGATTTAGTTTCTTAATTATAAAATGAAGATAATAACACTTTCATCACCAACCTCACTGGGTAAAAAGATGTAACACTGAAAATGATATAGGAATATGAGGTGTGTGTGTGTGTGTGTGTGTGTGCGTGTGTGTGTGTGTATATATATATATATATATATATATTCATGCAAGAATTATGGATTTAGAGCTAGAAAAGAGACCTGCCATCCAATCCACTGCCTGAATTTCAGATGAGAAAACTGAGGCTTCGAGAGATTAAGAGAAATGGCAAAAGTCATTTTGGATTCAAAGTAGGATTCAAACCCAGGTCATCTGGGCTCCAAATCTAGCATTCCATCTACTATACCATGCTGCTATTAATGTAACAGAAATCATTTGTGAGAAAGCATTTGATAAACCTTAAAGTAAAATATAAACGTGATCCCAATCGACGCAACCCAATCTCTCTCCTCCACCTTCTTTCCGAGCTCTTTGGAGGAACTGTTTATTTCCATTTCATTTGGATCACCTCTAGTCTGGCTTCCTCCCCTAGTACACCACAGAAATTCAGCTCAGTTGGATTTCTCAAAAGATCAGTTTTATTCATTCAGAGCTTTTAGCCTTATTTGGTCTTACCAACAACTTTCTTCTTGACATTCTTTCTAGCCTGAGTTACTGTAGTGCTATACTTGTTGGTTCTTCTGCAAAAAGGGTTCAAAAGCCTAGGCAGGACTTTGGGTTCTGTTGGGTTCCAGGTCTGGCCTCCATCCTTCCCTCTCCTGGCAGGGCTAGCCATGAAAGTATGGTCATTGCCAGCTGCTTCTGTCTACCAGATTTGCGGAGAAGTCAGTTTGTTCTAGTTTCAGACATGGTTGAAGAGACTGAAGTCCCCTTTAGCCGTTGGCTGAAGCTAGTACGATTTCTAAAATGGCTTTGGGGGATGGCTATGCATTTCTCCTAATGTTCTGGATCTTTATGCTAAGGGAACAGATCATCATAGTAGCAAGATTCCCAGAAGAAGTTATTTAAAGGAATAAACGCTGTTGTGGAGTAGTTGAAATCATTTTTACATATAAGTTTTTTTACTATCACCTATATGCAGATGATTCCCAAATTACATTTCTAACTTTGATATGTCTCCAAGTTTCGGTTCCATATCTCCATTGCCTGCTGGATACTTCCACTGGAATGTCTTTTGCCAATTCAAATTCAGTTTGTCTAAAACTCAACAACATTTTCCCCCAAAGTAGTGGCCTTTCATGACTTCCCAGTTTCTGCCAATCATTTCCCCAGGCACAAAGGCCCTCAGTCATGGGTTATTCCAAAGTTTTCCCTCTCACTCAAATCTGTTTCCCTTCATCTCTCCCTCTCCTCCATTCAGTCACCAAGTACTGTGTCATCTTCCTTTGTAACATTCTGCTTACTTTCCATTCTCACTGCCAGCAGCATCCTTGTCCAAGCCCTCATTAGAAAATAGCCAATGTAGAGGTGTGTGTATATGTGTGTTTGTTTGTGTGTGTGTCTAATTTGTCTCTCTCCTTCTAGTCTTGTCCTTTCTGATTCATCTTACAAATTACTGCTGTACTAATCTTCCTAAATCACCGCACTATCTAAATGTCTTATTGCTCAGAATGGACCATGAAACCCTTTGCCTGAAAAATTATGAAGTCTTGGGAAGGAAATAGACACCTTAGAGGTACAAGTTTTATTTTCACTATTGTTGATGTAATGTAGGGTTTCCAAAGAACAAAGGTAGATTTAGAAAGTGAATAACTGCTTAAACTGAAAATAGGATTTGGATAGCCTGACTACAGCTTAAGATAAAGAATGGTTGTTCAGGTACAAGAATGATTCTTGACCAGGGATGGAATACTGCTAACAAGGGCAGGTAAAAATATATCTGTGTACAGATACACCCTAGATTTGAAGGAGAGTGGATCTAAAGTAATTGAGAAAAAGCATAATAAGAATTCTACAGATTACTATTATTTGAAACAATTGTATTGGTACATTTTGCCTTGACGTTATAGATGCATCTTAAAAAATATCCAACAAGTCTTCACAAAATATATCTTCTGAAAACATTCAAGTAAAACTGCCTAATAATGATTTCAACTGATAGTATGTCATTTTCTACCAATTATTATCCAAAAGGAGAAGTGTGGCTTTAAATTTAATCCTTTGCTATAAACATTATACATTGCCTTTGACCAGAGTTTTGGTAACTCTTTAATTTGTCTTTATTCACAGTTTTATTCGTTGTGTGTATTGATTTTATGGCTTTATTCCCTTTACATCATTTCATCCAATTCTGCCAGTATTTTTCCTGAATTCTTCATATCTGTCATTTCTTTTTGGTCTTGTTGTCGCTCAGTCATGTCTGACTCTTTGTGACCCCTTTTAGGGTTTTCTTGACAAAGATACTGGAGTAGTTTGTGATTTCTTTCTCCAGCTTATTTTACAAATGAAGAAACTGAGGCAAGCAGGGTTAAGTTACTTGCCCAGGGTCACATAGCTAGTAAATGTCTGATGCAGAATTTGAACTCAGAAAGATGAGTCTACTTGACTCCAGACCTGGTACTCTTTCCACTGTGCCACCTACCTACCCCTTGTCATTCCTTACAGCACACTAAATTCTATTACATTTCCATTCATATAAACATACTTTGGTTGACAATTTTTCAACCACTGAATGTATAGATTGTTTCCACCTACAACAGCAAGGACCCCGATATATACAGGAGGGCTGTATAGATTCTTAGATCTGCTTTTCTAAAAGGAAAGCAACTTTTGAGGGGTCAACAATCTACTTTATTCAAGCACATATATCATTCTTTTAGTTCAGGGGAAAAAGTCAGCTCCCTGAACTTCAGAGAAAATACAAACAGAGAAACAAAGATCAACCAACAGACAGGGCTGCCAACTCTCTGACCATAAGCAATATATACATCACAGATCAACAGACAGATCCAGCTATCTGACCATACATTGTTGGTTGGTTGTTGTCCTTTGTGTTTGAAGAGCACCAAAATGACATCACCATGATAAAGTGAAATTTCAGTGTGTCTGACTATGGCTGATCAGATTAATTTGAGCTCGGAATGCTCTACCACAGGTTGGGCACAGATAATCCGTGTGAATATTTGGGGTGGATATCCCAAATTTATGTATCCTGCATTTACTTTGTGCTGTCTCAATTCTGCTTTGCTCAGAGCATAGCACCCTTTCTGATGTGGGCATGCCATGCTGAGTGGTCCTGTGCCAGTGTCTCTCATGTTGCACAGTCAAATCCAAAATTCTTGAGAGAGACCTTGAAAGCGTCCTTGTATTGTTTCTTCTGGCCACCATGTGATCACCTATCTCACGCAAGCTCTCCATAAAATAGTCTTTTTGGCAAGTGTACATTTTGCATCCAAACAATGTAGCCAGACTATTGGAGTTGCACTCTCTGAAGCATAGTTTGAATACTTGGCAGTTCAGCTTGAGCAAGGACTTCAGTGTCTGGTACCTTATTCTGCCAGGTGATCCTTAGAATCTTCCTAAGACAGTTCACATGGAAGCAGTTCAGTTTCTTGGCATGGCACTGGTGGACTGTCTATGTTTCACAAGCTTATAACAATGAGGCCAGCACAACAGCTCTGTAGACCTTCAATTTGGTAGTCAGTCTAATACCTCTTCTCTCCCAAACTTTTCTCCCAAACACTGAACTAGCTCTGGCAATGTGTGCATTAACCTCATTGTCAATGTGTACGTCCCTGGAAAGTTCACTACCAAGGTAAGTGAATTTATCCACAGCATTCAAAACTTCTCCATTTCTTGTAACCAATGGTTCCACAGATGGTGTGGTGGTGGCTGATGAAGCACCTATGTTTTTTTGGTGTTAATTATTAGGCCAAAATCATCACAGGCACCAGAGAATTGATCCATACTTTGTTGCATCTCAGCTTCAGAATCTGCATTGAGTGCACACTCATCTGCAAACAGAAAATCATGCCCCAGCACTCCCTCCACTTTGGTCTTGGCTTGCAGCCTTTTGAAATTGAAGAACTTGCCATCGGTATGGTAGGGGACCTTGATGCTGCGTTCATTCTCATTGAAAGCATTTGTCAGCATGACTGAAAATATTATGCTAAAAAAATAGGAGCAAGCACACAGTCCTGTTTCACTCCATTAGTGACTGGGAAAGCACAAGAGCATTGCCCATTATCCAGAACCCAAGCAAACATGCCATCATGAAATTGACGTACAATATTGATGAACTTCTCCAGGCAACCAAATTTTGACATAATTTTCCATAAGCCATCATGACTAACAGTGTCAGAGGCTTTGGTCAGATCTACAAACATTGTGTACAGACCTCTGTTTGGAAGTGTTTGTTTGGCCAGACATGTACATACATAGTTACCAGAGAGAAGCACCAACATCTGAGTTTTCAAAGACAGAGCGGGGTGGGGTTTGGCACTCCTTAGCAACTGCCCAGAATCTCATCTGGCCAAACAAACTCCAGAGAGTAAACCCCAAAGTAAAACCTCAGCTCAAAGTATGTATACACTTTTCAGAACCAGAGGGCATCACAACCCTTGAGAATCAGTGCCTCATTGGAAATTGACAAAAGGTGTGGGCCTCCCCTAATCAAGCTTCCCTTAATGGGCAAACCCATCAATGGGTGGGGAATATCTTTAACTCTCTAATTAACATTACACCACTGAGACTTAAAATTGTAGTGAAAGTCAGTCCAAGAGGAATGGAAAGTGCTCAAGGATGAAATTCTAATGAGACAACTAGACATGATTCTAATGAGGAAAAATAAGGGAACCTGTCCAAGCAGACTGATATATAGGAATTCCACTGACCAATTCAGATCTTTAAAAGACAAGCAGAGAAAGACCAATAATAACTAATAATAGTTAACACTTACGTAGCACCTACTGTGTGTCAGGCACTGTGCTGTTCTTTGTTCTTGAAGAGGACCGATGACATCATGGTGATGTCTTGACTTGCACATCAATATAGAAGTCAAAGTGACTGGCCCAGGAGGCAGTGGATGACTTTGGCATCATCAATGCCTGACCAAGCTCTAAATACTCCATGGTGCCTGTGACAGCCACCTTCATGGCCACTGGAACAAATTGTTCTCATCCACCCATTCTGCTGGGAGACATGTTCACATGCTTGGGGCAGACATCCCCCCAACTCACAGATGGGTTTGAGGGCTGTCCATAACCCTAAATCTGCAAACAGGTTTATCTTGTTTGCAGAGAGGGTTTTACAGGGACATGGCCGCTGGGCATGCTAAAACTTCTTGGATGCTGTTAAGCACTTTACACATGTTGTCTAATTAGCTCCTTGCAACAACTCTGAGAAATAGGTATTATTATTATCATCCCCATCTTACAATTAAGGAAATTGAGGCAACAGAAGTAGTTTGCCCAAAGACACACAGCTAGTAAGTGTCTAGAGTCACATTTGAACTCAGATCTTTCTGACTCCATGTCTAGCTAGTACTGTATCCACTGTTCTACTCAGCTACTTTTGTGCTAGTCCAAAATATAGCACAAAAAGTGGCTACCACAGAAATCAATTAACAAAAAGCAGTGATTTTGCTGCTGTGAGAAGTGAGGCAAAGTTTTCAGGTTCTGCCACCCAATACAGCCCCTGTGAGTAGCACAGACTATGAGAACCTGATGTAGATTTGAAAGAAATTTCATTAGTTTTGCTTAGCTTCTGTGCAGTTTGCTAAAGTGGAACTCTGGGTGGTTGCTGTTGGTGGTGGTAATGGTGGTCCTTCATTCTCAAAGAGATCCATGACATCAGGAAGGTGATACTATGACATGCATGTGAATTGGATTTAAGTGAGGGAGGGCTGTGCCAACTTACCAACCTCACTTTCTCCTCTGGAGCCATCTGGGTCCAGTGGCAAGATATAGATCAGGATGACTGGAGATGGCCCTGGATACAGTGGGAGACCTTGGCCCTTTTAAGCCAAGGTCTTTAACAGGTCTCAGTTTGACTGAGGCAGTGTCCATTCAGTGATTAAGCCAGGACTAGGTATAAGTATTTAAAGGTGTTTCTAATCATAACTTAGATTAGAATTAGATTTAGAAAGAGGAGGATCAGAGGATAGCAGAGTAAGGTCAAAGAAAAGATTTAATTTTAGCCTGAGACATTATGCTGGCTTTTGTTGGGTTCCTGGTTACTTATGGTAATTCATCTGTTTGTCCCTTGTTAGCCGCTGTTGCCCACAGATGACAGCACAGAACAGCTCATGACACTAAGGTGACCAGTAGCTAAACTATGCAGATGGTAGCATGGAACAGCTCAGCAACCAATAGGAAGTGGAGATGGCAATATTCTATGTGATGGCCAGCAAGGGACAGGTCAGCGACAGCCTCAGAGGATATTAGAGGCTCTTCAGGACTAGAGATGTGATTTTCTTTAGCCATCCATGTGCTCTGGCCACATTGTTTCCTGGAGTCTGTGCCCTTTCACACAAGTTCTCCATATGTGTTTCCTGGCCACTGATATTCTTTGCTTATATGACCTCCCTTTGGTAGGAGGGTGACCTGGGGTAGAGTATATTACAGTTAGAATCTGTTCTTATTGCTTAATTTGTTAATTGTTAATTTGTTGTTGTTAAGTTGTTTGATTAAATTTCTTTTTATTTGAATTAGTGTGTTTTCTGGCTTTTGGGGAAAAGTAATCACATCGGCAAGAGCTCAAGAACTCTTGTTTTGAGTGGTTTCTGAGCTGTGTTAAACATGTGTAGTTTTCTGAGATCCGCAGATGAAAGGGACCCAGGATGCTACACATATATAGAAGGAGGAAGCAAGGGGAGGTGACCGACAAGGAATACAAAAAGCTTTGGCATCTTATTATAAGAAGCATAAAAGTGCTAAGGATCAGAATAAGCTGAGGTTAGCAAGAATGCTAAGGAGAAAAAAAGGAAACTTTTGATTATATGGAAGGGCAAAGCAAAGACAAAATAAGGTATAGGATTACTGTTTGGAATGGATGGGAAAATAATAATGGAAAATGTGGAGAAGATAGTACTACTCAAGTATTATTTTTATAAAAATAATCAATGTTAGAGGGAAAGACAAGATCACTTATCCATTGTTTATGTAGCTGTGAATTGATCCAATCATGCTGGGAAACAATCTGGAATTATGCCCTCATATTCACTACCCTATTCTTACCAAAGAATTCATAAAGCAGCATTTATGGTAGCGAAGAACTGGAAATGAAGTGGGTAGGTCCACATTAAGAATGACTAAATAAACTGGGGTGTAGGAACATATTAGGATATAATTCTGCAGTAAGAAATGAGGAATATGGGAGGAATATGAAACATGGGAAGATCTGTGTGAACTAATACAGAATAAACTAAGTTGAACCAGAAGAAAAATATTCAAAATGACTCCCACAAAATAAATGAAAATATCACTAACAGGAAGCCAAACTTGCTAATAATAATTGAAAAATCAGTAATGATGTCATAAAATAGCTAATGAAACAGATCTCTCTTCTCTTGGTGGTGAAGCAGGGGACTACGAGAAGGAAGAGTTCAGGCATTATGTGGTACATACATTGTCAGATGCAGTCACTGCATTGGGGGTTTTTTCCTTTGTGACATGGGAACATTCGGTTCTCAGGAAAATGGGAAAAGAGGGTATATATCTAAAAGTGGCTGTGATATAAAATAAAAGGCATTAATAAAACTAATTTTTAAAAAAAGAACCAGTTGGATTGCCAGATCCATAGAGTAGTCATTAATATCCTTTAGGCTTTGTGGTACAGTGAAAAGAGCCCTGGTTTGGGGATCAAAAGACATATGTTGGAATCACCAACGTGCCACCTGCTATCTGTGTGACCATGGGCAAATCATTCAACCTCTCTGAGCCTCAATTCCTCATCTATAAAATGAGGGAGTTGAATTAGATGGCTTTTTAAGATCTCTTCCAGCTTTAAATTTGCAGTCTAATCTTGGAGGGAACTCTTTATTGAAGCATTCCAGAAATCTGTTCTTAACCCTTTTGTGTTCCACGGTTTGATCATTAAATTGGATGAAGGTATAGATAGCATACTCAAGAAATATACAGATGATACCAAGTAATAAGGATAGATAGTATACTTAATGATAGATTTGGGAGCCAGGAATCCTGATAAGATAGCAGAGTAAGGAAAGGCCTATGTCCTTAGTTCTTCTGCATCATCACCACATGAAAATATAAAAAATTCATCCCAGTACATACATGTATACATACAACAACATATCAAACTGAGAAGAGAAAAAACAGAAGGGGCAGAGAATAGAGATTAGTAATTTGAACAGGAAAGGGTCAGGAATTGAGCAAGTCAGACTGTAAACAAAAGTCAACAACCTGGAGAAGGCGAGAGAAACTGGGACCAAAGGAATGAAATCAATGGAAATAAAATTCTGAAAATAGAAGGCAAATTGGCAGGAGAGAAAATACAACAAAATAAGATCAAACACAACCAGGTGAAAAAAGTCTTAGCAATTTACAAACAAGATGATGGAACTATAAGGCAGAATTCAGAAGTGTTGAGAATCATCAGATTACCTGAAAAATGCCAAGAAGGAGCAGGAACCTCATTTTTCAGGAAATCACTCAAGAAAAATTTCTAGAAATAGCAATATCAAGGGCCAGCTGTACAAAACAATATAATTTACTGGACACCCTCAAAGAGAAATATCAGATTCAATTTACCCAAATGCATTGTTGTAAATTCCAAAGCTTCATTGATAAAGAGATTTTATAGTTAATTAGAAAAAAACATCTTCTATCAGTATGAACCAATCCAAATAACATAGGATTATTCTACCATTATGAAAAAAAACACACACAGGAAAAGGTTGAACACAATTTAGTCAGGGGAAATGGAATTTCAAACCAGAATCTTTTAACCCGCTTTACTAAAAATATTAGAAGACACAAAATGCAGTTTTGACTCCCTACATGTCCAGACTTTTCCATATGAATAAGAAAACTTCATTGAAATCTGTGAGATACAAAGCAGCCGATTTCTAGAAAGGTTGTGCCGGGTAGTGACATCTAATCTACAAATAAGCAATAATATAGGGTGTATCAGTTTTAAAATTCTAAATCACTAAATCACAAGACAGGAATTCTATATAAAAGTTATTTAGTGTTAGCAAAACATGAGTGAAGTTGTCTTAAGGGGTGACCTGACAGCACTAGCTGGGAGATTTATTATGTTATTCAGGGAAGGCAAAAGTCCAGAGGCATTATAATGATCTACTGGGATCTCAAAGAAGGGGGACACAGACAGGAGGGGGGAGTCTTACATAAATGTGGTACTGGTGTAGCAAAAGAGACTGGAGATATATCTTCAATTTTTTCAATGTATGGGATGATCAGACTCAGGAAGGGGCATCAGAGTGGCAGAAGTGTTGGTATGGATCCCTAGTGAAAACATCATAGGGGAATGCCAACAAACATAGGCATTGATTCAATAGCAATTCTTCAGCCTCAAGGTCATTTTGATGAACAGCTATGGGTCAGAGACTGCATGGGAAGTGAGAATAAAAATATCAAGAAATAAATAACATTTATATGTTTAAAATACAACAATAATCAAAAGTAAGAGGAGAGAGATTCAAGAAGAGAAATTCTTTGTGATTGCCCCAAATATTGGGGCAAGACAAGGGATAATGTAGAGAGAGAGTGGGTAATCTTAAAAGTAATATTTCTATTTAGAAAAGAGGAAGGTCATGGGAGGGATCAGCACTGTAACAAAATAAAACCTATAGAATTAATCGAAAGTACAGAGATAAGGGAAGGTGATAGTTGAATCAGCCAAGAACCTGGGATTAGCATTGTTGGTGAATGTGAAAGGCCAAGAATTTCTATATATTTGTAAAAACCAGGATCCAAGGAGAATTATAAATAGGTGTCAGAATAAGCCTGTAAGACCAGGATTGAACTAAGAGGTAAAGCACAGCTATAATGTTATAAACAAAACAAAATCCAACTAGTTTGTAGAGGAAAAACTCAAATGCAAGTTATCATTTGAACATTAATGTGTTGAATTCCCCTATACAAAGAAGATGAATGACAGAATGGGTACACAACCAAGACCAAATAGAAATGACATTGCCAAACTAGAGAAGTCCATTAGGCAGTGACCAAAATGGTTAATAGATTGGACACCATGCCAAGGAATTAAGAATATTTAGCCTAAAGAAGAAAAGATTTGAAAGTCATATAATGGTTCTCTTTAAGTATTTGAAGGGTCATAATGGGGAAGAGGGATTAGATTTGTTATACATGACCTCAAAAGGCAGAACTGGGAGTAAGGAATTGATATTTTAGGGGGAGATATTGGTTTAACATAGAAGAAAAACTTGCTAACAGTCAAACTGTCCCAGATTGCACTGCCTTGTGAGATAGAGAATTTCTCATTATTGCTGGATTTCAAGTGGAAGCTGGTAATATTGTTGGGGATGTTGCCGAAGGAATACTTGTTTAGGTACAGATTGTAAAAGATGACCTGAGTTTCCTGCTAGTGTTAAAATTCTGTAATTTTCTATTGCCTGCAACAGTGGTTCTCAAACTTTTTGGTCTTAGGACCCCTTTTTTACTTTTAAAAATTATCAAGGACACCCTCAAAGAGCTTTTGTTTATATGGGGTATGTCTATTAATATTTACTGAATTAGGAATTAAAATGTCTTCGTATCATGAAAAAAATCATGTTTTGACCTCATAGACTCCATGAAAGGGTCTCAGGGACCTCTAGGGATTTCCAGCCCATAATTTGAAAAGAGCTGCCTGTAGGAATAAAATCTGATCTCCTTTTCCATACATTCAAGGCTCTCTATGATCTGACCTCTTCATCAGTATCCAATATGATCTCTCACTACTTTTCCATGTAAACCCTTGGTTCCGGATAAACTGATATATTCATCCTTGAACATGTGTATGTCCACCTCAGAACCTTTATTTATACATTTCCCCTTCACCATCTTATGCTATCATGTATAAGTTCCTTACTTCCATGAAGACCCAGCTCAAATCCTACCTCTTTCACTAATCCTTCCTTTCGTTCCTGTACTACTTAGTCACTTGGCACTAGCTTATCCTACCCTGAATTGTTTTGTTACTTATAATCTTACATTCCCCAAGTAGATCACAAGTTCCTTGAGAGCAGAGACTGGGTCTTATATCTCTTCTAATTGCCAGATGTCTAGCACATGCTAGATATTCCATAAATATTGTTGATGGTGATGACAAATGAGCCGGCATTTGGATGATTTCTATAGAGTATACGGCTAAGTGTCTCAAGAATTTCCAACCCAGCATCTTAATATGTGGCAGAGATTATTATTGTGGTTATTGTGGAAGTTGTTGCCCTGGTTGTGCTCACTTCAGTCTGCCCTAGCTCATATGAGTCTTACAAAGTTTCTCTGAATTGTTCATATTCCTCATTTTTTATGGTATACTAATATTCTATCATATCCATACACCACAGTTCGTTCAGTCATTCTTTATCTGATGGGCACCTACTTTTCTTCTAGTTCATTGCTACTACAAAAACATGTTGCTATAAATATTCTTATACAGAGGAGAACTTTCTAGAATGGAACTCAATGAAACATTTCTAAATTCTCTATAAGTAAGAAAAAAGCTTACTTATCACCGTTCTTCCAAGAAGGTAAAATCACTTTCACATATTATCTCAATTAATTATCTGATGAAAGAGGAAGGAAGGAAAGAGGTATCCCCTAGAGCTTGGCACTATGTCTAGCATATAGTAGGGTTTTAATAAATACTTTTTGACTTATTACTTGATAAAATAGAGGGTGAGAGAGGTTAAATGATTTACTTGGGGTCACATACAGTAAGCAGAAGATCTGGAATCTGAGCTCAGGTCCTCTGACTACAAACTCAGTTTTTTTTTTTTCCATTGTGTCACAAAGTACTGAAATCAATCAATCAACGAATGTTTACTAAAGGCCTACTGTGTACTAACTAGACATTTTACTAGGTGCTGAGGATGCAATTACATAAAAAAAAATAGAAACGCATCCCTTCTATAATGGAACTTCTACTGGGGAAGGTAACATTTATATCTTTATCGCATAATTACAAAATAAATACAAGGTGGTTGAGGGTGGAGGGCACTAGTACTTAAGGGATCATGAAAACACTCATGTAGAAGGTGATACTTGAAGAAAGTGAATGATGGTATGAGGCAGAGGTGAGAGGAAAGTGCATAAGAAACAGTCCATACAAACTTATAGCGATCCGAAATGGAGTGCTGAGTATAAAGAGCAGACAGACCAGCTTTGTGTACAATAGTGTGTGAGAAGGGGAGTAATGCATAATTAGGTTTTGTAGAAAGATATGTTAAGTCCAGACAAATGAAGCAGTTTATATTTTATCCTAGATGCAATAAGTTACCACTGGAATTTATTGAGTAGGGGACTGACATGGTCAGCTATGCTTAGAGAAAATCATCTTGGACCCTCCTTAGAGGATGGCTTAGAGGAGGAAGAGATGAGGCAGGAAAACTACTTAGGAGGTCATTGAAATAGAATAGGCAAGAAGTGATTAGGCATGAACTAGGTAGTCATTGGATGAGTAGAGAGGAAGGGTGAGATTTGAGAGATGTTTTAGAGGCAGAAATGGCAAGATTTGCTAACTGAGTAGATTTGTAGGGTGATGGAGAGTGAAGAGTTGAGGATGGTGCCAAGGTCATGAACTTGGTGGAATGGAAGAATGGGGATACACTACAGAAAAAGGAACATTTGGTAGAGCAAAGATCCTTTGGGGAAAGAATGAGTTTTGTTTTAGACATGTTGAGTTTGAGATGTCCAATAGATAGCTGGTGACATGAGATTAAAATTCAGTAGAGAGATTAGAACTGGATACATAGATTATTTAAATAGAAATAATATTGTCACCTATGGAAGCAGATGATATTACCAAGAGAGAAAATGTGGAGGGAGAAGATGGTCCAGAACAGAGCCTTGGGGGACACTCAGTTAGGGAACATGAAATGAATGCTGACCCAGCAATGGAGATTAAACAAATACCTAAGTATTTGTTTAATTTCATGCCACACTTGACTGAATAAATTATTCTTCATTCATTTCTTTTCAATTCAATTAAAAACTATATTAAGATTGGTCCATTTTGGGGAAGTCCTATTTTGGATCATTGCCCAAACCTGTTGTAATTAAGCTTTTTCCCACCCTAGAGCTCAAGTTATAGAGCATCTCTGATTAAATACATTTTACAAATTAAGAAACAGAAGCACAAAGATGTAGATAACTTATCCAAAGTTATACAAAAAAGAGTCATCTATGAAGGCGTCATTCAAAGGGTCATAGACTTGAGCTGAAAAGGATTTTAGAGTTCTCATCCAATACATTTCTATAGATGTATAATAATAGATGCTTGGGATAAATAGACAAGATGAGATACAGTCCCAGCCCTCTGAATTATTCATCTAATCCAACCTCATTTTTCAGATGAGGAAACTGAGGCCCAGAAACGTCTTCTTACCAGAGTCAACCCCAGGTCTTTCAACTCCAGATTGTATTGATTCTACTGTATCATGCCACTTCTCTAAAGTAAATGAAAGAATGTGTCATTCTGATTCTTGACCAGTACTAGTATGGAGATTTCAGTATGGAGACTAGCTACCGGGTCACGTTATTTATTGTTGTTCAGCTGTTTTAGTTTTGTCCAACTCTTCATGACCTCATTTGGGGTTTTCTTGGCAAAGGTACCAGAGTGGTTTGCCATATCCTTCTCCAGCTCATTTTTTAAATGAAGAAACTGAGACAAACAGAGTTAAGTGACTTACCCAGAGTCACACAGCTAGCAAGTATCTGAAGCCACATTTGAACTCATGATGAGTGTTTCTGATTCCATACCTGGCACTCCATCCACTGTGCCACCTAGCTGCCCCAGGGTCATATCAGTAAACTAGAGTGAATGGTCACAAATACATGTTTCCATTGCATTTGGCTTAATCTATAGTCTTAGTCAGGTTACAGTAGACACTGACATTCTTCTTCCATACCTATTTATCTAATAATCCCACTAGTCTAGAGCTAGAAGAGACCTCAGAGATCATATTGTCCCCTCGTTTTACAGATGAGAAAGTCAGGCACAAAGCAGTATAATGACTTGTGCAAGGTCATACAGTGAGTGTAAGAGGCAAGATTTGCAATAAGGTATTCAGATTCTAGAGTCTTCCCATGATTTTACACATGCCATGCTCCCCACCCCGGAACTCTACATTCCCCCACAATGGTCCTTCCCATTTCCCCTCTCTGTGTCTTTGTATTGGTTGCCCCATGCCTGGAATGCTCTATTTCTTCACCACTGGTTCTTGGAGTCTTAGCTTCATTCAAGGCTCAGCTCACATACCTATAAAAGGTATGTCCTTATCCCCATACTGGTTCTTATTACCTCCCCTGAAATTATTTTGTATTTAATTCAAATGTATTTCACCCATACTTACTATTGTTTGTATATCCATCTGCATATCTAAATGGATTCATGTTGTATTTGCTTATCTATATACATGTTGTTCTCCCCAAGAAGAATGTAAGTCCCTTGAGGTTAGACACTGTTATCTTTTTTTATCTTTGTAACACTAGCACCTAGCACAGTGCCTGGCACAAATTTGTTGCGGTAACCAGGTGCCACAATGGAGAGAGCACCGGACGTGGAGTCAGGACTGCTTAGCCTCAGACACTGCTGGGTCACCCTGGACTTGTCACATAACTTCTGATTGCCTCAGTCTTTTCAACTGTGAAATGGGGATAATAATAGCACCTATCTCGGGAGTGGTTGTGAGGATCAAATGAGATAAGATTTGTAAAATGCCTTTATAAACCTTACAATGCTGTGTAGACGCTAGATATCAATTATTGCTGTTGTCGAACTGAAATGAATTGAATTGAATTCTTTGGGATCTAAGTTTTGAAAAGAAAGCAGTCTGAGTATTCTTGACCTTAGACGTTCCTAAGACTTAGGAGATCAACTTTGGTATTGAAAAAAGACTGAATTGCTGCAATCCATAAGGTACCCTTAACTAACTACATATGATTCCCGAAATGACTCTTTTTTCCTATTACAGAAAAGAAAAAAAAATAATTCCGACTTATCTTTTTGGTGGGATGGTGGTAATTATTCTTTCTTTCCTTGAGATAACATTTTTTTTCCCCACAAGGTAGTCGAGGTATAATTCATAAAGAGATGAGAGGCCAGCACAGGGAATACCAGAGGCCATCAGAGTGTGGGCCTCCTGATTCAACAAAAGGGGTTCTTTTGAGGATGAAAACCGAGGCAGCTTTTCTTAATTGCACCTACTTAATTTCTACAATTTATTTTCTTTTAAAAATATCATTCAATTATTTTATGTTAATCAGTAATATGGGATATTTTCAAATGCAAATGAGTTGAGCAGAGCAGCAAAATGGAAAGATTTTTTTTTTCTCCTGCGGAGATGGAGCATTTTCCCCTATACTTTTTGTTGTTATAACTACAGAAGCAGGGGATTCTGAGACAAAGGATCAAGGTGCACCGGCAGAGCATTGTGGGAAAACTTCTGCCGAGGGGTCTGACTAAAGGCTAATATTTTAGACCCTTTGCTTCTCCAACATAGCATCTGACACATTCAAGAAACAAAACCGAGTAGTAAGTTACGTGGGGAAAAGAGCATGAAGCTTCTACAGTTTCTTAGCACACTATAAAATTAGCTGGATATCTCTCAATACAATGAAAAGATAAAAA
Organism: Notamacropus eugenii; assembly: GCF_028372415.1. Classification (NCBI taxonomy): domain Eukaryota; kingdom Metazoa; phylum Chordata; class Mammalia; order Diprotodontia; family Macropodidae; genus Notamacropus; species Notamacropus eugenii. Next base: position 26,210,153 of record NC_092872.1, on the reverse strand, counting down.
AAACTCCCAGAATAATAAGGCAGAAGGATATTGGAAGCAAAGCATTCTAAAAGTTGTGCAGTAATTACTTAATTGAAAGTAACGTCTCTTATCCCCCTTCCAAAATATTAACTATTCAGGGAGTATATTATTAGGTAATATATTCTTATTGGCTAAAGATATTATCCTTTACCATCTTCACCTCTATTTAAAATGAAATTAATATATAATAAAATAATTTCATTATAAGACATAAAAGTTTATGTCTAATTATGTAGTAAATTAATTGTTATATAGGCAAAAAAATCTGTTATTTCATCACTCTGGAGAATGCCTTTCATTAAAGTAGATAAAAAGTCAGCTGTGATTTAGGAAATAAGTTCCAGGGATTTTCCTGAGTCACACAGTTAATGAATTCAATTAAGTGAGTTTTCTGGGGCTACACAAGTAATAAGTATTAAAGGAAGGATCTGAACCCCCACTGTCCTAAATCAAACCCAACACTACTCCCTGTCCTCTACTGCCTCTTCAATGAATCATATAATTATTAATAATTTTTGATTTTAAAATAATTATGTAGTAATTAAAATTAAAATTTTATTATAAAATCAATTATTCCCTCAACCTTCTAGATACAGAAGGCTTTACAGAAATACAACTTTAAAATGACTCAGAAGGGTAAGGACTCAACTAAAAACCTTAAGGATCCATAATCAATCCGCCTCAAAGCGTTTCAATTAGGATCCCACCATTTTCTAAAAGTAGATATGCTATAAAGCTATCACTTGGTGGAATGCTCCCCATCTTTTGTAGATAGCTTTGTGACGCGGTTCATGGTAGAGTCTCCCACCCTTTGTATTTAATTGGCATTTCAGAAAGCTGAAAGAATCTGAGTATGTTCCAGACAGTAAATAAGGAAAGGGACGAATCTGACACCCTGAGTTCATCAAGTTAGTTGAGGTGAAAGAAGAAATAAAAATATCAATATCAAAAATAAACTTGATGAAGAACAGGACAGAAAAAAACAGGGAGGATTAGTTGTATAAAATAATAGGCTATTTAGGGAACCAGGTAAACCTCCCCTAAGCTAAGTGGGGCAACAGAAAAAAAGCAAATTGGGGAAAAGATTATCAGAGAAAGTAGTTGATTTCTTGAAGGGCCGTTACCCAAAGCTGCAGGAATGGGCACATGATGTGAACACCACACCTTGTTTCCATAGCGTTGTGGACAGTAACGTTTGTAATGTCTTCACGTACAAACTGAGATGAGGCTTTGAAAGATTCGGATTGGCAACAATTTGTCCTACATGTTTTTGTTCAAATTAGAAAGATCATAGGATTTAGAGCTGAAGGGCATCATAGAGAAAGTCTCATTCCAAGCTTCTCCATGTAGCTGAAGAAACTAGGGCTTAGAACGGTTTACAGATGGCAGGTCACCAAACTTGTATTTAAACTTCAAAACCTGTGGTTTTTCCATCAGTGTTGAAATAATCACCCAGAGCTGAGATTTCTGTGTCAAATATAGCCTTTGTCCTTATCTTTATATGTCATGATCAGTGTGTGGAGGAAAAGGTATTGTCTTCAAATTACTGATAGATCATAAGATCATAAGTGCTAAAAGGGACCTTACAGGTTAAATTGTCCAACCTCTTCCTTTATAATAAATGAAAAAACTAAGACCTGGAGAAGGAAAGTTCCCTGCCTAAGATCATGAAAGTTCTAAGTAGCAAATGTTAGATTTGTACTTAGTACCTGTTTCCAAATCCAACATTCTCCCGTACCGCACTTCCCTGTCCCAATGATACAGATAAGGTAAGCCCCCAGAAAACAGACCCTTTTATATTGTCTTTGGGTGCTAAATAATATCACTTCTAACTTCTCATAGCTCCCATTTTCTAAGGAGACACTGAGTTAATTTTTTTATGAACACACCTATTGGTCAAATTGTGAATGCTAGAGTCACAGTAAAGTATTAGAAATGGCTCCATGCATCTTCTCGAGCTTTCCTGGAGCCCCCAAATTAAGGAAGCAATGTGTTTTGATCCTTCCCACTGCTGTAGAGAAATCACCTAGAACTCTTAAATCCATTAATATAACATCTCCACCCATGTTCTACTCCAGGGTTTCATCATTATGGGATAATCCTGGATTCTTGAAGTCTCTCTCAGAAAAGTCTTCTGCCATAATGTGGAGACTTCAGATATAGTCCCAACGATAGACTGTCTTTCTAGGAACTGGCATAGCGCTCTAGTAGATTGACCCCTTGGCAATAAATTCTTTGAATATGGTAGCTCATAAAATAAAGAAAAATACAAAATTGCTCAGTCTTGTGCAGACATCCTAAGGATTGTACTGTTTTTAGGCCATCTTTAAACATCCCTGTCCAATAATCAACAGATTGACATAGTACAGGGCAGTACAGGTGGCACAGTGAAATACAGCACTGGTCCTCCAGTCAGGATAATCTGAGTTATCTACGCCCTACCCAAAACAAAACAAAAACAAAAACAATCCCAAACTAAAGGAAGACCTGAATCATATATTGAAATTCTTACTATAAATGAAAACAAGGAGGTGTAAAGGAACTGCAGCTAAATAGAAGGAAGGTTGACAGAGTTACCTGGGAACTGGTAGAGTTACTTTCATCAAGCTTAGGAAGGCAACAGGAAATACCTTTTCACAAAGTACTTGGTCATTTCCCTTTTGCATGGTTCTTGATGAGCATTAAAACTGTCTGACAATTTACTGATGCTTGTGGAAAGAACTATATTGATTTTATGTGGATTGCAAATGGAGGGCTAGAGGGTTGTCCTTGGGGGAGAGCAACAGGGCTGCCCCATGCCTCTGCATTTCTGAGGGAAGAGCTGTCTTTGTGCTCCTACAGGGCTGTCTATGGCTGGAGCTCTTTCCCCTCCTTTCCCTTCACTGTCTTTCTCTTTTCAGGTTTCATACCATTTTTAGGCCATCTTTAAACATCCAATAATCAACAGATTGACATCCTACAGGGCTGGTAGGTAGCACAGTGAATAGAGGACCTGAGTTAAAATCCCGCCTCAGACATTTGCTAGCTAAGTGACCCTGGGCAAGTCAATTAATTCAGATTGTTTCTGCCTCTCCCCCACCCCCCAAACCCAAACCAAAACAAACCCAAAGGAAAGGAAGACCTAAATTATATCTTTGGTTTTGCCAGTTGTAGCAATAAATGAACTAAGTTGGCTGGTCTCTTAAGAAGGTGGAGGTGAAATTGCTCCTTATGGTTGGTTTGGGGCTAGGGAAGAGGGCTCTGCTGTCAGAATGGTTCAGAAGATCTGCTGCCTGCTTCTGCCCTATGGATTCTACAGGTCGAGCATATCAGTATTTTATTTTAATTGTGTATCTTTTTAAGGTATGTTTTTAGTTCTTAAACCTTATGGTGCTTTTTAGTGGGACTTTCTGGTCTATGAATATGTATTGTATTTTAAACTTTGAACCTGGTGGACTAAGCTCAGTTTAGGTTTGGCCAATAATAATGTCAAATATAGGAAATAAGCAAAAACCTACTGATATGATAAACTAGCGCCATATCCTGTAGAAATTTAACGGATATAAAGCATGTTCATCATTCATTGCTGAAGACGACCACGCCATCAGAGAAATAATGACATGACTTGCACTTGACTTTGTTCTGAGTGAGGGAGGGCTGTGCAGGTCACCAGCCTCACTTCTCCTCCAGAGCCATCTGAATCCAGTGACCAGATATTCATCACAATGACGAGAGATGACCCAGGTTGAGGCAGTTGGAGTTAAGTGACTTGGCCAAGGTCCCACAGCTAGTGAGTGTCAAGTGTCTGAGGTGAGATTTGAACTCAGGTCCTCCTGACTCCTGCACTGGTGCTCTATCCACTGTACCACATAGCTGGCCCAATGGATATAAAGCAATCAGTGTAACAAGGAAGTCAAAAGATGCCTGAAATCCCCTCGTCTAGCAAACACCTGAGCTTCTTGTCCAGCAGAGAAATATAGCAATTAATAGTAACAACAATTTCTAATACAAATGGAGGCTGGTGGAAGAAGATCACAAGAATATCTCCTTCTAATTACACAGCAAGAAGTAAAGGAGAGAAAAATGAATTTAAAACAAAGCTTGGTGTGAGACTCAATTAATCTGGGTCATCCCGAGATCATAGCTGGAACTAGAAAGAGGACAGCAGATAAATGAAAAGTAGAACAGATCTATTAACATTTATTAAGTGATAGAATCAGTTTATTTAGACTTCCCTATCATAGTCCTTAATATACTGTATGAGAAAGTGATTAAGGCAGTAAAGAAAATGAAAACAGGAAGTACATCAAGTATATATAGAGGATATCACAATGTTGAGGTCACTGAAGGGTGAATTATCAAAATAAGAGAAGGCTGGAAAGATGCTTTTGGAATCACCTCGTCCTTGCATAGTGATCACATACTACAAACTTAGGCCCACTCCTTCAGCCCCAAGCATTATAAGAAATGAAGATCTATGAACACATATTGGTTTTTAATATTAAAAGCATAACAGGAATGGGACATATTTGTATATGCAGATATTCATTGCTTGGTTCCAGTCCACTAAATAGATGTTTCAGAAACTACTCCAGGTCATACATGACATACGATGTTGAACTGTGTGATGATGAAAAGTCCTCTAATTGGCTGTTGAGCTGAAAAAATTGACTAAGAGGTTTGCAGTGGGAAGTGATGGCTGCTCAGTTAGAACTTAAGTGCATATACAAAAGAAGCAGTCCATTCCTCTTCTCTTTTCCTTCCTTTTGATCTTGAATAGTGAGGACTTCTTTGAGTTGTATCCGGAGAAACATATGTTTGTGTGTGGGGTAAGTACAGCTGTCTTGTCTCCTCTGTTGCTATGGGCATGATGGCTTCTCTGTCTTGTGTTTGTTCTTTCCTGATCTAAATAAATCCTTAGATAGAACTGTCTAGCCAGTGACCTTCTTCTTCTAAGAGGTGATGTCTTGACGTGTGCATGAACTGGATTTAAGTGAGGCAGAGTTGCACAAAGTCATCAGCTGTACTCTTTCTTCCTGAGTCAAGTCCAGTGGCAGAACCAAAGTGAAGATGAATGTCCGTGACTTGGCATGCAGTATATGATCTTACCAACTTTGATGCCTGACCAAGCTCCAAGTGCTCTGCCTTCATGGCTTTTGGAACAAATTGGTCTCATCTGCCCATTCCAGCAGGGAAAGTCTTCACATGCTTGGGGTAGATATCCCCCTAACTCACCTACAGGTCAGCTACAGGGTCACACAACTCGTAAATGTCTGAAGCCAAGTTTGAATTTAGGAAGATGAGTCCTCCTGACTCTAGTGAACTCTATCCACTGCACCACCTAGCTGCCTTCTGGCTGGTAGTGGTAGGTAGTTAAAAAATAAATGCTTGTGGACTGAATGGAATTGAACTAAATATATTGTTAAAGTGGGATTCTGTCTACAGTAATTTTATAGCCATAAAAATTCAGTTATACTAAAGGCCTTCTCCTACCCTTGCTTAATAATAATCAATACTTCCTCTGACCAAATTTCCTGCAAAAGAGGGATTTTTTTTAGAATCATCCAAAAATTTTACTGTAATCTCAGGATACGAGAAATTCACATACTATACTAACGTTTCAAATGGAGTTTTAGCCCAAGCCCATGTTACTGTCTCAAATATCTTATAGCAGTAAAATTTTTACTTACCTGGTGAGTGATCATATTTTTAGACTCCAAAATCAAACACATACTGTCAAGTTACAACTGGGCATGTCTACCCATACCTACCCAAGGGTTTTGTTAGTATTGATTACTTTGGAGTAAACTGAGATTATTTTATAATTCAAGGTTCATTGGGATCAGTGATATCTCAATATCAGGCAGGTACCCACAACAAAGCTATTCATAAAAAGTAAGTACTGTGAGTGATGGGGGGGGGGGCACCTTTGACTTTACCGACTGTGACATAATAATGATCAACTATCATCTGTTGGTTTGTTTGGATCATTCAGTCTCAACCTAGTACCAATTCACCACCATGTTTTCCTCAAAGAAGAACCTTCTTCAAGAAGTAGATAATTAAGGAATCTTTAAATAGCGGAAGAGGAAATTACTACCACCGTTTTTCGATGTCTTTCTTCAAGTTCCTAAACATATACATTTTGTATTATAGCCCCAAATGAGATATTCACTAAGACATTTACAGGAAAAACATAATTATGCACACTTCGTCCCCAGCATGTTTCTAGGACCTTGGCTTGATTTTTAGCAACCCCAGTTTCAGCAACAAAGAATTTCTGTATTTTTTTTTGAACAAATAAATATGAGTTGAAAATAAATAGCGTGGTCATCATCATGTACATCTGAGCAGTGTGTAACCCAGAAGATAAACCTGTTTATAACTTCTAATACACTCCTAATTTCTGTTTTGGTCTGCTGAGGCCCATTGCTGAATCCCTTTCTACATTAAAAACACTCTCCACACTCTCCACTCATCTCATAGACTGCAAAACAGCAGAGAATATCAATTCTGCTTGGGTATCATGTCTTTACTGTAGGTTCAGCAGTCACACACAATGATGGCCTGTAATGACTAAAATATGGTACTAAACACAATCCCCTCCTTGTGAATTGAATTAATTGATTTATTAGGCACAAAATAGCCAGGTGGGTTAGGCTAATTAAGAATTTGATTGCTAATTGCCAGCAAGGGGGGATAAAAAAAATTAGCAATTTGAAGGAGAAGGGATGTATTTGCAGGGATTGATGTACTGCAGGCTGCCTCTGGCCGGAGAGAAATGAATGGAAAATGTCTACAAGATCATTGAAAGGGAGGAACGGTAGCCCTGGCCAGTGGAGACTAGCCCATTCTCCATGGCCCATAGATTGGGGTTCTTATGTCACATCTTCTCTGCAAATGCAAAACAATAAAATTAAGAGTTCTATTTTATAGGCAGAAATACAAAGGGAAAATTTATGACTCAAACTGAAAGAGAGAAAGATGAGTTGTGAATAGTAAGGAGAATGAAAGAAGTCTGCTCTACTACTGTGAAAGAAACCAGGTTGCTTTCAATATAGAATCAAGGACTTTTAGTCTGAAGAAAGTTTTAGGGATTTAAGCCCTCATTTTATAGGCAACAAACTAAAGTTCAGGAGATTTACATAAGTTCTATAAAATAAGGTTTAAAGCTGGAAGAGACCTTAGAGATCATATATACTTGTTCTTAATTTTTGTCTTTAATGGAACACTGACATTTTGGAGCAACCTCTGGGTGCCTTCTCACAATAATGTTTGTTGTTTACATTCATAAAGAAAATGCCAGATTTCAGTTAGAAGTTAGCCAAAATACAATGGGGTATAGAAATCTATCTTGTCCTATAAGAAAATAGAGGGGATGGGGATAAGAGAAGGGAGGGGTGTGATAGAAGGGAGGGGTAATCAATCAGAATGCACACTATCTTGGGGTGGGTGGAGGGGAGAGATAGGGAGAAAATTTGGAACTCAAAATCTTGTGGAAGTATCTGTTGAAAACTAAAAATAAATTAATTAATTTGAAAAACGTTAGCCAAAATAAAGATGTAATTTTTTTTTCCCATGAAAGTTCAAGGACCCTTGGAAATCAATCCACAGACTCCTTAAGGGACCCCCTTAGGGATCTTAACCTCAGTTTAAGATCTTCCGATCTAGTCCCACCAGCTTCTCATTTTTCAGATGAGGAAGCTGAAGCTCAAACAATGAAACTGTAGAATGTTAAGCAGAATATAAGCTCCATGAGGTCAGGAGCTGTGTCAATTTCTGGCTTTCATCTTTATTATCTACCACGGTTCCTGGCTACTAGTGGAAGGAAGCTTGACAAGTATTGCAGCAGCCAAATGAGATAAGGTACATAATAACATGCTTTTGTACATTTCAAAGCTCTATACAAATACATATTATTAATATTTATTCAAGGTAATCTGGCCCAAGGACATAGAGCCATGACTAAAACGTCTGCCCTTCCTGTGATACCTGAGTCCTCCATCATATCTCCACATCCAAATAAATTACAGTTAAACAAGGGTCTAGGTGCTTCTGACCCTTTCCTAGTGACCTGAACAATCAGGTTTTCCAGTCTATTTTTCCCAAATTCTGAAAAGATGTTACCGCCTTCCGGAGTCTCCCTCACATTGTACCCATTGCATCTATAGACAAAAGAAACCATAACTAAGGAACGCTAATTTTAAAGGCTACGGGAGACTAAGGAACGCTAATTTTAAAGGCTACGGGAGAGACCGCAGGGATTAGAAAACTGCAGGACAAAGGAAGAGTCCTCGAGGCTCAGGATAGAAAGAATTGATGGTCTGTTGCTCTGCCTGGTTTCAACTTTATGGAGCAAGAGGGTACCCCCTCCTTTTATGTGTCGTCTCCTCCCATGAGATTGTAAGTTTCTTCAGAGTAGGGAGTAAATTTCTTTTTCATAAACACCTTACTTAACACATAGTAGGAAGTTAATAAATATTGGATTGAATTGGATTGGAACACTGGGAAAAGAGCCCAGAACAAAAGAAAGTAGACTTGGATTATATAGAAATAGAATTTAGCATTCCAACATTATCTTGGGAATTGGTGTGTACGGGGGACACTGTGAGACAGTCACAGGCTATGGAGTTAATGGAATATGTAACTGATGGTGATTTTGGACAATTGGCCTTTGAGTAGAGTTTTCGTTTTGTTGAGCGAACTACTTTGCCACATTATTTTCTATCCTGATTGGGATGTATTTCTTACAGTTGTCAGAAACTACCTCAAAGTGAAACAAGACTGTCTGACACCATCATGCTCCCAGTCTCATACCACCTCGGATCCTCAGGGCCGCTCTTCAGTCTTCTCTCTTCTTTTCTGCCTCTCCATAAACAAACAGCAGCTAACATCGTCTTTCTAATGCAGGGGTTTGACCAGGTAACCCATTCCCTGATTAAATAGGTAGAGTGCCTTCAGTGGTACCATCCTGCCTGGCTCAGTATAGTTCTAATAATACACCTTTCTGGCCTTTCACTGCCTTTCATACCTCAGCATCTTGCCCTCCTTGGAATTTCTGCATTTCTGCATGCGGTCCCCCAGTATTAGAATGGACTGTGATAAATCTGCTCATTGATATGTATCTTCTCCTAGGCAGATTCCATTTCCTCCACTGAACCTTGCCTGACTTACCCAGCTAAAAGCAACCTCTCTCTTCTTGAACCTTTCCCCACCATTCTGTGTGACCTTTTCTATGCACTTAAGCATGGAATTACATGAGTTCATGAAAGTGCTATTTTCAGCATTCAATCAATGTTAAACCATAATGTTCCTATGGCTGATAACTTTCTTAAGAAGGAAATTCAGGAACTATTTGTACTAAATGGTGAACATGAACATAGTCACAAGTTCAGTTTGTTTGGCTTTTGATTTTAATTATATAGATAATTATGTAAATATATAAATTCTATAAATAAATGCTATGTGGTTACGTAAAGTTTAGGGAAATTTCTCACGTGGTAGCTTGAACCTTTGTTGCAATCATTTTGATGATTTAACGTAAGACATTTTTCTCAAAATACTTGGAATCTTATATTTTTATAAACCTTAAATAAAATTATAAATTTAGTTTTTATACTGATTAATTTAGGGACTTAACTGACAACTCTACCTCTGTTTTGTACCCCAAACTGGGAACTGATTATACAAGTAAGACATTTGGAATAGAGCTAAAAATAGAGAGTTTAAATTTTATTTTGCAAAACTTGAGTCATTTTGTTTCTCCATTATCATAAAAGTCAACATCTCCCTAGTTTCCTAGATTTCTCTTTATGTCATTTTCTTTCTTAATCCCACACATGTGCTTTTCTCTGCAGAGGTCCTGAACCTTTTCACCCACTAAATCACCTGAAGAACACATTTGAATCCTCTCCGATTCATCTTTTTTCTTCTCAACTCCTTGTTTCTTTTAATATAAGGAAGGAAAACTCACAAAATACGAAGACAGTCCATGTAAACTGATGCCAATGAAACTTTGGGATACTTGGCTCTCTATTTTTAGTTAGTTCTTTGAGGTTGAATAAGATGGTATCACTTAAAATGTCGCCCAGGCACCAGGCATTCTAAGTTTTGCTTCATTACATTTGAGCATCTTATTTTCCTTCTTTACTTTTATTACCTTTCACTCTGGAGGTTGTTTATGACCCAGCCAGTACCACTTGTTTCTTTATGTAAGAGTTCACTGGGTTTGTATGCGATCTTATCTTTACCAAGTGTCACCACCTTTCTACCTCATGCTGGGTGATTTAACATTCACTGTGACATTATCTCCACCTCTCTTGTGACTGAATTCACAGCCAACATGCAGTCTAGATACTACATGAGTTATACCTGATAGGTTGCTCATTTGACCCACATCATAGGTTAAATTCTTTATCTTTTCTTTTCTTCTTTCCCCCTGCTACTCCATGTGACTTTTTGTTTTAACGGACCACTTTGATCTTTACCAATCTCCCAGTGATTAAACAATTTTAAGGGGTTTCCTACCCCCGACATTATTTTTCCAATATTATAGATAATCTAAAGAGTGGAAGCATTCCCTGTTATTTGTCTCAGTTGTTTTTTCCTTTTTTGCTATCCTAAACTTAACAGACACTAGAAAAGAAGGTCATTTCCATATGCTAAGATCAGAAAAAGAATTGTACATGCAACCGCAGACCTCCATTACATGTAGCTTGTTTTTTTACATATATTTGCAGCTCACCACATTAGTTCTATCGGTATCCTATTTCTCTGCTTCCTTCAACCTCCTTCTGTTCTCTTCATTCATTTCTAAATTCTTCATGACATGCTTATCCTTCTTTCTTTTTAATTTTTTTCATCACTGTCAGTGCTCCTTTTCCCTCCCAAGTCCCCATTCCCCCACATAATCTTGGAACCAGTAAGTGTAGACAAGCAAAACAAATCTACATATCGTTCATGTCCGAAAATGTCACATTCTCCACCTAAAGTTCACCACATCTCTACCAAGAGCATTTATTCGTTTTTGAGTATGTGTAGTTCTTTCTAAATACCCCAACACATACTCAGATTTACTTTAATCATTGTAGGAGAAATCAGTAATTTCTGGGTTAGACTGAGTGATCTCCTCCCCAGTTTGTACCACACTGAGTCTCAATGTCTTTCCTTCCCTAGTTTCAGTTACTGTGCTATTTCTGGTGCCATTTCTAAATGCAGAGTAGCAATTCTTTTTATTTTCAAAATGCATATCTCATCAATCTCCCTCAGAAAGGTTTTAAGTTTTGAGTGACTTTAGGAGAAAGACTGCTATGTTATTCAACAGCGATGTCTACAATATACCTTCCCACCATCTTGGACCCATCCTCTTCCTTATTCATATTTTAATATGGGAGAATAATTACTGTAGAGAAGACTCTACTTTTTATTTTTCAGATTCTTAAGTTTCCAAAAAAGAAATGCATGTATGAAGTACAACTGCCCTAGTAAATATGTTAAGAACACATATCTCTACCTACTGGTGATCTCCCTATACCCCATTATTAACGCCTACCCTCCAAAAATTATCTGGTTTTCATTTTATGTATATGTTTATACGTCCATATTTATGTGTATACATACACACACACACAAATTGTCTTAACAAGAGAATATAAACTCCTTGAGGGAAGAGACTATTTCAGATTTGTTTTTGGATCCCTAGCACCCAGCACAGTGCCTGGCACAAATAGGTGCTTAATAAATGCTTGCTGATTGATTGGGTGCCCTGGGATCTTAAAGTTCTGCCAATTTTTTTTGGAGCTCTTTCAAGGAGCAGACGAGGGTAATTTGCATAACCTAAACCAGCTGAAAAGAAAGCAAAAAGGGAAAAAAAGGAAAGAAAGGAGCAGCCCTGGGTAATTTCCTTAACCCAAACCAGCTGAAAAGAAAGACAAACGGAGAGAGTGTTTCTCCAAACCCCAAGACTCGATAGGAATTGCTGATACAAATGGGAGGTGTAACATCCAGGTGCTGGTGGTGGCTAATAGAATGGATTACCATGAGCCAGCCCAAAGTGGGAAACAGACTCATTTAAATGTCCAAGAAAGAGATATTCATTCTCACAGATATCTAAAGAGACCTTCTCTGGGATCCAGGTGTAAAAAAAAAAAAAGACAGAAAGGTAATCTGACTTGGAGGTGTGAAAGGACTGTGAGCCTCTCTCCCCAGGCCAGAAGCTCAAAAGCAGGTCCCCTGGAGAAAAAATACTAATCACAGTCTTCTGAAGGAGAGATGCACAGTGAGTGGGGAGCCATAGTGAGAGAAGCATGATGCCATTTGAGAGTATAGAACAGTAACAATGAAACACTGGGAAACAACAACTAATGGGGAGTAGCCAGTGGATGGGGTGATTGTTCAATTATTTCAGTCATGTCTGACTCTTTTTGACCCCATTTGGGTGCTTCTTGGCAAAGATACTGGAGTGGTTTACTATTTCCTTCTCTAGCTCTTTTTACAGATGAGGAAACTGAGGCAAAAAGGGTTAAATGACTTGCCCAGGGTCACACAAGGAGTGAGACCTGATCTGAACTCAGGAAGATGAGTCTTCCTGACTCCAGACCTAGCACTCCCTACCTGCCTCCAGTGGAGGGGACCCACTAGCAAAAGAGAGTTGCTGGACACACACCTCTCAGAAAGGGGTACCAGTGTAGAGGAGCAAAAGTTGTCCTTTACTCTTTACCTTGTTGGGTGTCTACCCATGGTAGTACCACTGAGTCAAAGAAGATATATAGAGAAAGAGTAGCTGACTAAGGAAGTCTCTTGACAATCTATGAGCCAAGAATTGTTTCTGTTTTATTTCTATGTAACATATATCTATGGTCTATATGCACAATGCATGTATATTATTATGCATATATACAGAACGTATACATATATTTATACAAAGAAGTGTCTCCTGAGCCATTCCCTCATCTCTCAGGCATGTTTGTGTCAGAGGTCATTGTGTTCTGACAAAGTGTGCCAAGTTATGGCAGGAGAAGGAAGACAAAGCAAGGGAAGGGCAGACATATAGTGAGGTCTGAAGCAAAGAAAGTTCAAAGAGTCATAAGGGATTTAGAGCTGGAGGGGGCTGTGAATGCCATCTTGTCCCAGAGTGGTAGAATGGAGATAATTGTCTCTCTAAAGTCAGAGGATGTGGGTTCAAACCTCAGCTCTTTTGCCCATGACTTGTATGATCATGGACAAGTCATATAATCTCCCTGGGCTCAGTTTCCTCATCTGTGAGGGGAGGGTGTTGAATTAGAGAGACTCTGAGGTCCTTTCAAGCATATATGTATGTGAGTGCACACATATATACATACACATATGTACACATACATACATGTGTATATGTATATATACAAACACATATGCACTCACACATGTATGTCTATAGCTTCTACCCTAAAGAGGCACGTCTATATATGTACATGTGTGGGTATATTTGTATGTACATGTATATAGGTCTGTGTGTCTGTGTGTGTGAGAGAGAGACTGGATCTCCATGTTCAGGCTGGAAATACAATAGCCTCTCATGTTGCTGATCTCCATGTTGAATAGCAGGAAACTTTGACCTGCTCCATTTCTATCTGGGAACAACTTGTGCCATCTTATGCATTCTGTTCCCCATTTCCTCTCCACTCCAGGGAAGCACATCATAATGGTCCTGAACTCCTGTGAATGCCTGTAGTCATACTGAAGCTCAGAACTCTTGAGCTCAAGTAATTTACTAGCCTACCCAGCAGCTAGACTAATGGCATGTGCCAATGTGCTTGGTTAAAATTCTACATTTGGTGCACTATTGGTGGAGTTGTACTTTATTTTTCTTGAGTTTTTTTCTCTTTTTTCTTTCATAACATTTCTATTATATGTTTTGCATGACTGCCCATGTATAACCTATATGGAATTGCTTGCCTTCTCATGGAGGAGGGGGGAGAGGAAGGAAAAGAGAGAATGTGGAACTTAGAGTTTTAAAAATCAATGTTAAAAATTATTTTTACATGTAACTGGGGAAAATAAAATACTAAATAAAGACACTAAATACACGTTTTTATTTTGAAGCCTTGTGAATCTGAATGCTTATAAGGGGAGCTAGTGGCTCCCTTGTGGGATTACCAGGTACTAAAGTTTCCAGGCTCCACTTTGGTGGATGTAACATAAGACAGAGAAGTTAGAGCTCTCCAAAGTGTTCTCTGACACAAGAGCTTTTTGTTATTTTTGCTTTTTGAAGGTGTTGTGACCATTTTTTCTAATCAACTTTGTCATTACCCACAAGAATATTGTCATATTTTTCTTACTATATGACATAGCTTTGAGTGATTCATGTGTCTTTCTTTTCAGAAACAATAACATGTTAGGTTGGCACTAAAAATGCATCTTCAACTATTTAACTAGAGCTGACTTTTGGAAAATTTCCTGTTTGTAACTTTTGGATTTTATTTGGTGGCAGTTCAGTGGCATCTTCATGGATGAAGTGCCATTTGACTTAAATTTTAAGGGAAGGTTAGTAATTCTATAGGGAAAAGCATAAGCAAAACCATGAAGTCAGAAAAAGACCATATGTGTTCTGAGCCATACGGTAGTACAGTTTGAAGGATAGAAAACATGGACTAAAACTGGAAAGATAGAGTTGTGCTGTATTGTAAAAGGACTCAAATGCCACATAAAGTAGTTTGAGTTTGACTGAGGCAATAAAGAAGTATTGAAGATTTTTGCTAGGTACTGTGAGAGATATAACCACACACACACACACACACACACACACACACAGATATATATATGTATATACACACACACATATATATACACTTATATACATAAACAATACTATACATACATATACATTCACACACATATATAGACTATACAAACTCCTTAAGAGTAGAGGCTATATATAAACACATACATATATGTATATAGCTATCTGTCTATCTATGTATCTGTCTATCTATCTATCTATCATGTACACACACACATACAATATATACACATATACCAAAAAGACATACACACACACACACACACACACACACATATATATATACAAAAATATATATACATTCACATACACCCATGTTATAAACTCTTTGAGGGTAGAGGCTATAAAAACATACATATACGTATACCTACACATATATGTACATACATGTATGCACAATACAATAAATACATATTTGTTCATACACATATAGATTGTAAACTCCTTGAGGGTACAGGCTATATACATGTATGCATATACATGTGTGCATGCATGTGAGTGTGTATGCTTCATGTATGTGTGTATGCAGTGGTGTGCTAGAAAATGTTTAACAATCGACACTCGAAACTTAAAAGTACACTTGACACATTTTTATATTTATTTTGCACTATTAACATTTTCTCCATCATTTTGCTTATTCCTGAAGTATAAATGCTCAAACTGAAAATGTAGCAATGTAATGTGTACAACAGCATGAACTGGTTTCAGCATAGCCCTAGAATGTATGCATATATGCACATATACAGGTACACATATACATGTGCAAACATGTAACCTCCACACACTTTAAGGAGTTTACAGTCAATCTGACTGAGAAGACCAGGGACTGAGCCTTCCCAAGTGCTCTGTCACAGTCACAAGGGCAGTGTTATTGAGTCATGGAAAAAGGAAGACAGCAGCTGCTCCCAAGAGTCATAACAGAGGCACCTGCCCCTCTCCCTCTCCAAGGTTGCTTGCAGAATATAAAAATTTGGATAAACTGGGCTTCTTTGATGGTATTATAATCAGGTCCATTATAATTCTAAGACAAAGCTTTGAAGGAGGGATAATGAGGTAGGCAAGAGAGAGTGACTGAATTTTAACTGGCTTTCTGTGATTGGGTTGCCTAAGGCATGGTATATATTTTTCGGAAGTCATGTGACATGCCGTGCTCTGAGTGGACCCAAGTCTTGGCCAGAGAGAGCATCTGTGATGCAAGGATAATCCTGGCAGTACTTCTTGAGTCATCCCCTTGATTCTGAGGCATGCTGGTGTCAGAATTCACTTCATCCTGAAAAGGTGTGCCAGGAGTTCGGAGGCAGAAGTTAAAAAAAAAAAAAAAGCAGGGAAAGAGCAGACATGTATAGTGAGGAATGAAGCAAGAGAGAGTTTGCAAGATCATAAGTGATTTAGAGCCAGAAGGGACTATGAGCACCATCTTGTCCTAGGTTGGTACAGTGGATAGAATTCATAGGCAACTTGTTTATCTATGACTTGTATGACCTTGGACAGTCATGTAATCTCCCTGGGCTTCAGTTTCCTCATCTGTGCAGCGAGAGTGTTGGATTCAATGGATTCTGAAGTATCTTCCAGCTCTATATCTATGACTCAATGGACCCTTCATTTTATATGTAAGAAAATTGGGGTCCAGAGAAGCAAAGTGATACCAGGGTCACCTAGATCATAAGTAACTGAGTGGCATTCGAAACGAGGTTCTCCAACTTTGTATTTAGTACTCAGCCCACTGTACCAGAGATGCTCAAATCAGGTAGCTGGTGGTACAGTGGGTAGAGTCCTGAGATAGGAGTCAGGAAGACCTGAGTTAAAAGCTAGCCACATATTAATAACTTTGTGAGCCTGGACAAGTCATTTAACCGCTGTCTGCCTCAGTTTCCTCATCCATAAAATGGAAATAATAATAGCACCAACCTCCCAGGGTTGTTGTGAGGATCACAAGAAATAATATTTGTAGAGCACTTAGCACAGTGCCTGGCACATAGAAAGCACTCAACAAATGCTATTTTCCTTCTTTCTTTCCTTCCCTCCTTCCCTCTTCTCTCCTTCCTTCCTTCCCTCCTTCCTTCCTTCCATTCTGACTTTTCATACTCAAATCTGTTCCCTATAACCTAGCCTGGCCCTCCTTTGTAAATCGTCTTCAGATTGGCTCCAGTTGTTTACCACCCTTGATTACATCACTACTTACTCAAGATCCTCCTTAGACCCCCTCCTCCCACACTATTTGATCTTTCCCTTGGTCTTTCTGAATGTAAGATCCCTCTTGCCTCCATGAAGGTGCTCAGATTCAATCTGACTCAGGTTCTATCTGGCCCACTTGTTTAATACAAGTGTCACAATGGTTAGACTTCTTAAGAGTCAACCCAATATGGCGAATTTTTAATAGACTCTGTTTTACTTAGGCTGAGAGAAGGCTTGGGTCAAATTCATTCGGGCAGGACCTGGAGTGTAGGTATTTTGGGGTCCCAAGCATCCCAAATCTCAGCATATGGTTCCTTGACCTCAGCATTACTGGGGACCTTTCCAAGTACACTTTCAATGACATGGGCAACTGAGCCAATTTTAAATAACTACAACAGAAATTCTTTTGCTCTGCACTGACAGCTTTCTCATCTTCCTGGTTTCTTCTCTTCTAATACCGCAGATTAGGTCCCATCGCCCATTTGAGACACCAATTTTATATTCTTTAGCATCTTCACATTCAGCAACATTGAGAAGGTTGGCTGTGCCACTATCATTACCTCCTTCGATTTTTTTTTTACAGAAACCATGGGAGTCCTCTTCAGCCTGGTATTATCTTTCAAAGCTGAGTCTCATTTCTTTACTTTTCCAAGTTATATTTATTCATTAAATGGCGATCTCTACCCTGCTGGGAATTGTCTCAAATGAATCAAAAAGTATAGAATTTGATTCTTTGGGCCATGCAATTTGAACTTATTTCTTACATTTTAAACTTTCTGCTGGACCCAGAAGATTTTTTTTTTTCTCCTAGACATCACATAGTGCAAGATTCAAATCTCCTCTGTGCACTTTGGCTTAAAGTGATTTATTTAGTTATGCCAATAGCATCTAGTAAGAGCTTCTGCGGGGCCCATCGGAAAGGGGTGATCTAAGCACAATGTGCTTTGCATGAATAAGGAGAGAGTTTCTCAGTAGCTTCCCTGCGGGGACAAGTGTATTGTTTTTAATTGTCTATTTTAATGGACCTGAATAAAATACTCTTCTGTTTCATTTGATCTCTGTCCCCTCTGGGATTTTGCCTTTCTCACTTCTACAGTGACGTTCTCTTTTTAGACATTTAATTCTCTCTGCTGGGACTCTTGATAATCAAGGGTGGTGACAGTTTCTCAGTCTACTAAGGCTCAATCCAGTTAGTGGCCCCTGACCTATGGAGGAGGATTTGCAAAAGAACTGACTTTGGGGAAGCAGGGATGAATGAAAAAAAGTCTAGGAGTAAGCAAAAATCAAATAAGAATTTGATTTAACCAGCTCAGCTGGCATTCTAATTGATTTTCCTGAAGAAGGTTCACTAATGTTTCTAGGCACCACCCTGATTAACTCTGGTTTAACCACACCCTTCTACTGTGTAGCTCTTTGAGCAAATCCAGATCTGGATTAGAATGGCGCTCCATTTTGAAAACCGACAACTTAAAAAACATGACAGTCACTCATTTCCAATGTCTTCTTTTCCACACTAGTCCTGCTAACCTTCCAGATAACAAAAAACAAAAGTGAGAGGGGAAAGAACTTCTGAATCTTATGTTTCTAGGGAGCAGGGAATTCAAGAATAAACAGTGACAGAACAACAGAATAGGTAGGTGTAGATGGTTTAAATTCCTTTCTGTTACTACTGATATGGAGCATGTAGCAAAGTATTCTTCTTACATATTCAGATTGTAATGGATGAATATTAGGGATTCAATTGGCTTGTGATTTCCTTGGGATAGTGAACTCGCAGATGAGAAAACTGCCTTTACTACTGCATAGAGGGACCCTCTCTGCCATGTCATAATCAGCAGCGGCAGCAACACCATTTCAATAGTGTTCGTAGGTTTGCCATACTTGCAACATGTTATCTCACTTGATCCTTACGATAGCTCTGTAAGATATGAGCTATTATTATATCCCCATTTTACTAATGATCAGAATTTGAACTCAGGTCTTCCTGACTAAGACTTGCCTAGAGCACTGAGGTTGAGTACCTTGCCGAGGGTTACAAAGCCAAGTATGCATCAGAGGTGAGACTCCCGTCTTACTGGCTACATGACCAGCTTTCTATTCGCTATGTCATGCTGTTTTTGTATGTCCAAGTTAATAGTGGCCCCCTGATAACTACTCTTTGGATATGCTAGTTCAATCAGTTCCAAATCCATTGAACTGCACTGTCATCTAGTCCATATTTCTCTATCTTATTCAAACACAATGGTATGAGAGATGTTGTCAGATGTTTCCTTTAAATCTAATTGCATCATGTCTGCAGCATTCCATCTCTATATCAATCTAGTGACTCTACCAAAAAAATAAAATGCCTAGGAAGCAAACTAGGGTCATTTTAGATTGAGGGTAGGGAGCAGGGCAGGACCTAGAGAAGACTGAATAGAATTCTTACATTTTAAACTTTCTGCTGGACCCAGAAGAGAAGGAGAAGCTGTAGGTTAATTTTGCAAGTTAAATGACTAACATTTTTGTTTGAGTTTAATTGCTTCCTCCAGGTAGAAATGAAGGAAAATAAGAAAATGAACATCTTGATGTAGGGTATGAGGAAGTAAGGAAGGGATGATTCTAGGGCATATGCTTGAGGCAGTTGGGCATGGTGTTGCTTCTTAAGTGGGGAGGCTGATAAAGGTTAATGGAAAGAAAGGTGCCATGAAGAATGTCCTCATCAGGGAACCGAGGTGGACAGAGAAAAGAAAGGTGAGAGGATGCTAAAGACAGTCATTTCTGGAATGAAATCAGCTTGATATCTTACTTCTGCTTCTTTTTCTACCATCATCTCAGGCTGTTCCTCAGGTATACTCAGAAATACTGGACTACGTTCATCCCTGTAACGTCTCACAATCTGGCAAACTTACAAGCTGTTGGTTGTGTTTTACCCTCTGCATGGAATTGCATCTTTATCCTTTGCCTCCTGAAATCTTAGTTCTCCTTAAGGCTTAGTGCAAATACCATTTCTTGGGGAGGTTATATGTGAGTGTGAATGGGTGTGTGTGTGTATGCATGCGTATGAGTGAGTGCCAGTGTGTGCTTAAGATGCTGGGTTTGGAATCAGAAAACCTGTCTGAATCATGAATCTATCCCCAGTTCTTTGGACAAGTCACTGAATTCATCTGTAAAAGGAGGAGGTTGTATGAGATGATTTCCAAAGTCTTTTCTGTCTCTGAATCCTATATAAACTTTTGTTGATAATCTTAGCCAGAAATTATATATCCCTCCATTAAACTCATTTTTTATTTAAAACATTTTTAAAAAAATTTACAATAGGCTCTACTGATATGTATTTTTTTATATCTCAGCCATTTGTGGAGGCCTTTCCATCCCCTCCCAATCAAATCCTCCATTGTAACAAAAATAGTTAAACGAGAACATCAGATAGAGTAACCATGTCAGACAGTGGATACAACATTCTGCCATAGTGTTGTTCACTCATTCCAGCCATGTCTGACTCTTTGTGATCCCATTTGGGGTTTTGTTGGCTAAGATACTAGAGTAGTTTACCATTTTCTTCTCCAGTTAATTTTACAGATGGGGAACTGAGACAGACAGAGTTAAGTGACTTGCCCAGGGTCATATAGCTAGTAAATGTCAGGAGGGCTGTATTTGAACTCATGAAAATGAATTTTCCTGTGTTCTATCCACCTAGCTGCCGTTCTGCCCTAGTAGTCCCCTACTAGGGGATGAAGAAGGTGCATTTCATTATCTGTCCTTTGGAACCATTGTTAGTTTCATGCCTGAAATGTTCTGCCTCCTACCCGCTGCCCGCTGACCTCCCTGGTTTCCTTTAAGTCCTGACTAAAATCCCATCTTCTGTAGGAAGCCTTCTCCATGCACGCTATCTTCCTCATTAGATTATAACCTCCTTGAGAGTAGAGACTGGATTTTGCTTAATAAATGTTTATTGATCGTTGTTTTTTTCAACAATCAGAATCTGGCTTCCTTTTAGCGATATTTATTTCCTTTTACATTGTTTTAGTCATAGGTAGCAATTTGTCTTTTAATTCTGATTTCATGTTAGATGTGGGCACAAATCTCTATATTTTTCTTCATTTCTCATATTCATCATTTTATACTACACAATAATATTCCAAATTACATCCATTTACCACAGTTGTTTTCAACCATTCTCCAATCAATGGACCCCGATTCCCTTCCCACCCTCCACCACCCAGTTTTTTGCTATCACAAAAAGTACGACTTTGAAGATTTACTCATAGAATTTTGTTATACTCTTGGAAACCTATCAAATATTGTATTTGTAATGTAAGCATCTGGTTATATACTTTCTTTCCCCTACTAGAATGTAAATTCTTTCAAGGTAAAGCAGTATCTTTTTTGTCTTTGATTATCCTCCTAGTACAGTATATACAGGAGGCACCTAATAAATGTCCAGGTAAATGAAACTAATTCAGAATATTGGACAATAAAAATAGAAAAGACAAGTAACAGCACCAAAGATGAACTTTGCCCGCCACTGAAGGGAAGTTCCATTAGATGCACTGTGGCTTCCTAAGTGTGGGAGGGGCCAGTGAAAACGATGCATAATGGTAAAAATGACCGCAGATAAATAGAATTCCTTGAGACCCTGAGCCATACACCTCCATCATCCTCCTTTTTTCAGCCTCATAAATTTATGCCTTAGGAGCTAAATGTTCTATAAACTAGGGGTGCAAATTATTATTAAAGTTTGTTATTTTCTAGTATTTCCTTCCATGAGACTCCTGTAAATACAACTTTATCACACTTTCCCCCTTATCCCATTTCCAATTTCTCACTAGCTTTATTATTACTTTTTAAAATCCCAGAAGTAAACTTCAAATATTTACAAATCTAACTTCATGTTTTTCCTTTCATAAATTTGTGGGCAAATCTAGTGCTTAGGACAGAGTAATAAATCTGTATAGTTATGTATTGTACCAATGGGCACTGTGCAAACTTCCCCTGTAGCTCTGTCAATGGGCCTCAGTCCTGGCCTGTAACACTGGAGCTTGTCTAATCGTGAGTCTCACATTAATTGAATCATGGTGAAATATCTGGTGACAAATTGGGATCATGGGGGAAAAATACCCTTCCTTCATACTTGCAGTCAGAATTTGAAAGTAGGCCCTCCTCATGAGACAAGGTTAGCGTGCCCACACATTCTCCGTGAGTTTGCAGTGAAAAATATTGAAATACCAGTGAGAGAGAAAGTAGAAAATTAAGAAAGAGAGGACCATTGTTGGCAACCCACATTAGCTTGGGCACTTTGACAAAATCCTGAAATGCTGTAGACTGTTATTTTTATCATTCAGTTTTTGAATCATTTCTTAAGACCTAGAATGAAAGCAAACACCAAAGCTGGAGGGATGGAAAGTATGAATAGAAACCCCTAACCCAAGTGTTTTCAATGCTTCTCAAAGATTCTTATTCTCCTTGTTGAAAAAGGACCCAGGTAGAGGCTGCAGCCGGTAGAGGGTGAATATATGAGATTGTAAACATCTTATTCATAAGATCATAGTTCATAGGATTAGAGATCTAGAACTGAAAAGGACCTCAGAAGTCATCTAGTGCAGGTCTCTTATTTTACAAACAAGGAAGTCAAGATCAAGACAGGTTAAGTGACTTTCTCCTATCTGAACTTTGCCGCCATGCTTTGGCTGCCTTCTCTCTCCAGTCCTATGGTCCTTTTCTCCCATTGGTGAGTCCCTTCTGGAGTCTCCAATTTAAAGAAAGGCCAAGACCAGCCATCCTTCATGCTCTGCACTTTACAATAATGCCCCTGTTAATGTACCATCTCCCCTCCCCTTTTTCAGTTCCTTTTTTGGTCCCTTTCTCCATTAGAATGTAAACTCCCTTAAAGTGAAGGACTGTTTTCCTTTTTCTTATGTTTGTATCCCCAGTGCCCAGCACAGTGCCTGGCATGTAATAAGCATTTAATAAAGGCTTGTTGATGATATTGCTAAAGGTGACACACGTAGTAGGTGGCAAAGCTGGGATTTGAACTCAGGGCATATCACCCCAATTTAAACACTCAAAATGCAGTCCTCTTTTCTTCTTCATCACATTATCTCTTTGAAATTGTTATATTCTTAATAAAAAGATTAGACCAGAGAATTCATAAAAATAGAGAGAGTATTGGATTTGAAGGAAGAAGCCCTGGAAATTCTTCTTACTAAGTTTATTGTACAATTCTTTTTTCCTTACTTTCCCTCAGTTTGTTTATCCTTAAAAGGAGAATTTTGGATTCAATCAGTGGTTTCCAAACTTAAAGTTAAGGACCACTATGGCTTGAAGAGGTATTGTAAAAGAGACCTCAAAACTGTATGTATACCAGTCGTATTCCTAAATCGCCCAATTAAAAAACATTTAAGAAAACATTCCTTCTGTATCCTAACAGTGTTTTGCACATCTGCATTACTATTTTAAAATATGTGAGTACTGCTGTGATTAATAAAACAAAACTTTATTTAGAATGTTACGTAACAAAATTACTGTTCTGGATCCAGTATTTTATCAATTACATACACTAATAATACAACTATTATGATAGTAGAGTTCTTTTTAATTTTTATGTTTTTTAAATGGAGCTTCATACATTCCAAGTGGTTGAGAACTATTAGACTGGATGACTTCTAAGGACCTTAACATCTCCACACACTCTTTAACAACATTGGCTGACTTGCTCATACCCAACACTCCATCCACTATCCCTGTGTCTTTGCACCCTCTGTCTCCCATGCCTGGGATGGTCTCCCATCTCAACTATCCCTGCTGGCTTCTTGCACTTGTTTCAAAACTGTTGTCTATCCATGTCATCCTTCTCTTATCCATTTTGAACCCAGCTGTATGATCTTACATTTATCTATGTTTAATTTGATCATATTAGGTCAGCATTCTAATCCATTACTCTCTCTTGGCTATTGAGCCAGTCATTCAGCATGTTCAAGACCCCCCTCAATCTAGTGAGGGACAGAAAGTTTAAGTGACCTGCTCTGATCACAAAGTTAGTAAGCCATAACACTAGATTCAAACCTAAGTCCTCTGACTCCAAATAAAGTGCATATCATAGGATTCAATCAATTATTTTGATTGACAAAATTTCCATTTAATTTTGCTCTTGCTACCAAATAAATAGAAGATAAGTGGCTTCCAGACAGACATCATATTTTCCACTTCTTTGTATCCTCTCTGTTGCTTAGCATGGTGATAGTTACACAGTGGCCCTTACTAAAAGTATACTGGCTTCATTATATGTGACACACGTGGCAGAGAAGCAGTGGGTGCCTAGTACCATCAAGCATTTCCTAAACTATTGAAAACAATATTTTCTGAAAGTACTTGGCTCTCAAGTAGCAATTTATGTGCTAGGGATAATAGACTGATTATTATTTTCTAAAAAAAATGGAAAATTCACCCCATGCAATAATTAATCCCTGTTTCCTCAGCAGCTCTTGTAAATCTTTTCTTCTCATCGTTCTCCTACTAACTCCCTTTTCACCCCCTCTCTTTGACACAAACCCACACTTACAGCATGTGAATTAAATAGCCTTAAGGTTGCCAAGAAGAGTTTGACCAGTTTGATTGATATTTTCACATAGACTCTAAGTGATTATGGCTCTTTGTAGTTTTTATCATTTTGCTTTGAGTGATTCAGCTTAGTCTCCTACTTCCTGAGAAGACTGAGGTCATTGGACAGGAGAGCTCCTGATTCTCTTTTCTTATCCTTTAAAATTTTTCAGCACCATCATTGCCCTCTCTAAAGATTGTTCCCTCCAATCTCAGAGAAAGCACCATCCCAGTTCATCACCAAGGGGAATCTCTTTACCTTCTTCCCAGGTTCTTGATGGCTAGTCATCTCCTCTCTCTTATATATCTTCACCTTATTCCTGACTCTTTGCCGTCTCCTAGAACCGAAAAAGTCTTTTCTCTTGATCTTTTTTTTTATGTTCTAGCTACAATTCCATTCCATTCTTCTCCTAGGGAAGCAAACTTTTTATTTTTTAAAGTTGCTTCCATTAGATGTCTTTTCCTTTCTCAGGGTCCTCTTAGATCCTCAAAACTTCTCACTCCTGCTCCTATTTACTCTACAGAAATAGGTCTCTTAATGTTCATCAATAATTTCTAATCACCCAAACCAATGGTCTTTTCTCAGTGTTCATACCCCCTGAACTCACGGCAGCATTTGACATGGTTCCCTGTTCCTTCCTGGGGTCCTTTCTGTCTTTGGTTTCAGAGAGACCAAACTCTCTTGGTTCTTTTCTCTCTCTCTCTCCCTTCCTCTCTCCCTTCTTCCCTCCCTCCCTCCCTCTCTCTCTCTCTCTGTCTGTCTGTCTGTCTGTCTCTCTTTCTCTCTCCTTCACAACTTCTTCCTCCTCTGTTTGGTTTCTTAAGGAGGATAGACCTCAAGAGTCCGTCCTTTGCTCTCTTCTCACCCTTTATATATTCTCCCTTGGCGATTTCTGTCATTCCCACAGCTGCCACTATCTTCTTCATGTAGGTGACTCCAATATCTAAATTTCTAATTCCAAGATCCTTCTCATATCACCAACTGCTTACAGACAGCTCTCCTTGAATATCCTTTTGACATCAAAAATTCAACATGTCCAAATCAAGATTTATCCTCTACACCTCCCCTCCCCCAAGACCTGTTTCAAGAGGTAGGATAGCAGAGTGCATATGGCACTTGGAGTCAGGAAAACCTGAATTTGTATCCTGCCTCTGTTGCTTGCTCGTTGCACAAGCCCAGGAAAGTCTTTTAACTTCCATCCACCTCAGTCTCTTTGTGTGTAAAATGAGGATAATAATAGCATATAACTCACAGGCTGTCATGAAGAACACGTGAGATAATATACGCAAAACATTTTGTAAATTTGGAAGCAATCTAGAAATGTTTATTATTATTATTACCATCTCCTGACTTATTTCTGTTAGCAGAACCACAGTTCACGAGTCTCTTGTGGTAACCCTGGTATTATCTCTTGTGTCTTTTATCCATGATCTTTATCTTCTACTTCTTGTATCATCAGTTACCAAGCCCTATTGATGCTACTGCCACAGTATTCCTCACATCCGTCCTCTCCCCTCTGTTCCCACTGCCGACACCCCCTAGCAAGTCCTCATTTTCACCTGGCTTTATTTTTATAATAGATTCTTTCCTGTTTCTGTTGTCTCCCCCACAACAAATAATCCTCACTTCTGTTAATTTTTTAAAAATTTCTCTTACATGTGGGTCACATATGGAAAACGAAATGAAGCCAGTAAACATTTATTAAGGGCCTACTGTGTAACTGTCACCATGTTAGGCAACAGAGAGGATACAAAAAATCTCTCTTATTTACAGTCGTATCACATCTTTGTTCAGAATACAGTAGGAGTTCCTTATTGTCCAACAAATGAAATTCAATCTTTAGTTTTCAAGATCTTCCACAATCTAATGCCATCCTATCCTTTCAGGTTTATGTTATATTACCCCTTTATATGTATAATCTGAGCTTCATCTTTACTGAACACTCCCTATAGAGTCACTTCAGTTCATAAGCTCAATTTTATCCTTGACTCTTTACTCATGCTCAACCCACTTATTCAATCTGTTGCCAAATTTTGTCAACTCTACCCTTATAACATTTCTACTATACGTCCTTTTCTCTCCTCTCAAGCACCCCGGCATGTCATCTCATCACTTCAAATGAAGGTTGCTTCAATAGCCTTCTGGCTGGACCCTGACTCAAGTCTCTACCCACACTGATCAGTTCTGATCATTGCACCTTTCCCTCCACCCATTCAATAAGCATCTTGTTGTTCAGTTTCCAACTCTCTGTGACCCCATTTGGGGTTTTCTTGACCAAGATAATGGAATGGTTTGCCATGTCCTTCTCCAACTCATTTTACAAATGAGAAAATTGAGGCAAATGTAACTAACTTGCCGAGGGTCACACAGCTTGTAAAGTGTCTGAGGCCAGAACTGAACTCAGGAAGATGAGTGTTCTTGATTCCTGGCCTGGCCCTCTATACACTGCTCACCTGGTTGCCAATAGGCTCCAGGGGCTCCCTATTACCTCCAGGATTGAATGGCATTGAAAGCTCTTCACAACCTCCTAACCCCTTCCTATTTTTTCCATTTTCCTTTCTCCCCTATGTGTTACAATTCAGCACTCTGTCCCTCATGTGTGGAATATTCTTCCTCCTTATCTCCACTTCCTGGCTTCCCTAAAGATTTAGCTCAATGCCCACCTTCTGCAAGAAGCCTTCCCTAGTCTTGCCTTCTGTTAGTGCTTTCTCTCTGAGACCACCTTCCTTCTACTCTGTATGTCCTAGTGGCTGGCACTCAGTTGCATGCATGTGAGGTCAGGGACTTTGCCTTTCTTGGTATCTGTGGTATTTAGCACAGTGCCTAGCTTGGTTCTATCTTGCTTCCACATTTTTCCTCATAATTTTCCCTGTGACCGAAATAGATTTCTGTCCAGCCTTTTAAGCCCAACTTACGTATCACCACCTCCTTTCAGAAACCGTTCCTGATCCTTTAGGTCAGGCGGGTATTCTTAACCTTTTTGTGTGTGCATGCCATGGACCGCTTTGGCAGTCTTGTGAAGTTTAAGACCCTTCCTGAGAATAGTGTTTTTAAGTGAATAAAATAAAATGCATAGTATCACAAAGGAAGCCAATTATATTGAAATACAATAATCATTAAAAAAACCCCATAAGTTCACAGACCTCAGTTGAAGAACCCCTCCATTAGGAAGTCAGACCCTTGCTCTCTAACACCTTATTAGCATCCTTTCTGTCCACTAATTATATACTACGTTGTAGCATAGTTACTTATGTGTCATATGCCCCTTTTAAGTCATGAGCTATTTCAGGGGATTTTGTTTCAAGGATTTTAGCTTAGTCAAACTTTATATATCCCCCCACCCTCCCTCTCAGCACAAGTCCTTGTCCATAATAGGTACTTAGAAAATGGTTGTTGAATGGCTCACAGTAGGTGCCCAACCCATAGTGACGGAGGGAACCAGTAGACCATATAGTTCATTGTATAAAACAGTGTGATTTCAATGAACAAACTTTAGTTTTTGCCATAGATTTATCTCAAAGTTAGTTTAAAAACTGATGAATAATTGATCCAATTGTTAATCAAAGATCTCTTTCCTTGACAGTTATTCTCAAAAGGAAGGAAAATTCAATTCAATTCCTCAAACACTTATTTGGCACCTACTGTGTAAAAAGCATTTTGTAAGTGCATTAAATATAGAGATACTGGTATTCTTTTTACTTTAGTGCTTAAGTTGAATTGTTTGATTAGTTAATCAACTAACAATAATGTGCAGAAATTCAGATTATCCTTCAGTAGCGCTGAACTGTTTGCCACACATTGTACACCATTTGCATTTTTCAGTTCTAACTTAGATGAACTTATTTCTACCCATGTCATTGCTAATCTAGAACTCAGAAGCATTGGGTTTTCTGGCTCTCTAGTCTTCTTCTTTAGGAATTCCACATTAAAATTTGTACTTTCAAAATAAATGGCTACTAAAAAGACAATATAAAAATGTGTTAAAACTTCTGAATAATTAAAAACTGTACAAATAAGAAAAATGTTTTTAAATTATTTGAGTTAAATCCAAATTGTATCTGTTTGAGAAACATTCATTGTTAAGTTAACCAGCATGTTTTCATTAATGGGGAATATTTGTTGATCTGTGCACCGTTCTGAAAATGTGAACTGCAATGAAATATAGCATGCACAACAGTTGAATAATCCCTAAATTGTTATTACAACCATTTCAATTATTTATGCAGTAAACTGTATAATAGAACAATAACATTAAAAGATAAATACAGACCTCATCTCCCTGATGTGCGCCTTCTTCCCACATACCCTATTTACAATTAAACTGGAGTCAGAATCCGAGACTTGCTGAGCAGTACTTCGCTAGCTTTTGAATGTACCAGTCCTTTCTGTGAATTTCTTTACTGTACTCCCCTTCTGATGAAACATTTATTTGAACAAACAAAATACATGTGTACAAATAAATACAGATGTCAGAATCTGACATGCAAGTGCAAACACAAGTCTTTACCCATCCCCACCACCTGACAGGATGATAGACTAAAGAGCTTTTTGAATTGAAACTACGCATAGAGCCTCTGAATGGAAGGACCAGACAAAAGCCCTGTAATCAATTTAATGTCTTGAGGAAATAGTACACTTTCTTTGAGTGTGTGATCCATTGACGACTCAGTATTGTAACAAAAGAGTCAGTGAGGGGAAACTGTGGCTGGCAGGGCCTCCAACTCCAGGTATCTCTGCTGTATGATGGATTATGACTAGATCAATGACAAGTTCAGAGGCACTTCATTCATTCATTCATCTTCTTAATCATTCATTCATTCATTTGATAAGTTCTGCCTGGAAACAGTTGCCAGTAAATCAGTCAAGTCTTAAACATCTTGTACTATTAGCAGAGTCTACATCTAAGATCTCTCTTGGTCCAAATATAAGTCAAAAATATAATTTTTCACTTAAAGAATCATCTTAAGATCTCTAAATTGAAAGTTAGGATATTTGTGTACCTTTTAGACATAAAGTCCAGAAATTAAAAAAAAATCAAGAAAGTTATTTATGACAAAAGCAGGAAAGGAAATAGGACTTGAAGGCATAAGATGGGAGGGCAAAGAAAAGAATTAAATGTGGCCAGTGAATGCTGCAAAAATTCTTTCAGAAAGCAATTATAAACAGAAACCAGGCCTCCAAAAGTGAAGCAAAGTGTAGGACAGAGGAGAAGCAGGCAGAACCCTCACTTTTAACTCAGTCACCCAGATAATTCAAGTCAAAGATTGTTTTGCTTGAGTTTTCCATATAATGACTTCCCATCATCCTTTTCCTTTGACAGCAGGGATCTGGTCAGTGGAAAGGCTTTTTTTGTGATTGCTACAGCCCCCTTTCCCTCACCATCCAGTTCCTCAAGGCCATAGTCAGCCTTTTTCTCAGCAGCACAGGATTTGAAGGACAATAAGGCTTCAAGTCATGAGGATTTAACTTTCTATTTTTCTGTCTGACCAGGGTTCTGGAGGCAGAGTTTTTCAAATGGGTGAAATATTTTCAAAAGAATTTTTACTCCATTTAAAATAAAGAAACAGAAATGAGAAGAACTTCTTAAGAAAAGATCATTTTTGGCTGGAATATGATGGGAAAGACACCAACTGAATTGAGAGTTAGAAACTCAAGGGACTCATATTAGGTTTTCAACTTCTTTCACCTTTCTATACTGTTTGACACTGCTGATAACCTTCTCCTCTTGGATATTTTCTTATCTCTGGGATTTCATGATATCACTGGTTCTCCTCCTACCTGTCTGATTACTCCTTCTCAGTCTCCTTTGTTGGCTTTCTCTCTCTCTCTCTCTCTCACTCTTTCTCTCTCTTCCTCCCTTCCTCTCTCTCTCCCTCCCTCCTTTCTTCCCTCCCCCCTTTCCCCTTATTAGCTCCCATGAATCTATTTATCCTTTCCATGTAGATAACTCCCAGATCTTTATATAAAGCCCTAGTATCTCTCCTGGGTGTCAGTCCCATATTACCATCTGTCAGTTGGACATTTTGAATGTACCCCTTCTAATTTCCTTGTTTCTTTTGAGGGTATCACTATCCATCCAGGGTGTACATCCTTGGATTCCTCACATACATCCTCTATTCCTCACTTTCACTCATGCTTTCTATCTAATCAGTTTTCAAGTCTTCTCATTTCTTTCTTCACAACATCTCTTAGAAATATTCCCTTTTATCTACTCATCTAGTGCCCACTGTAGTTCAGGACCACCGTACTGCTCATCAGGATTACTATAATTTCCCAATCGGTCTTCTTGCATGATGTATCTCCCTGCTTCCCACATAGGTGCCAAAGTGATTTTCCAAAAATGTGGGTCTGATCACTACGCAGTCTAGCAAGGGACAGCAGCATCTGGAGTGAAAGAACCACCCAGAGTGGTTGCTTGAATTTTCCCCCTTCAGCTTTGAAGTCAGTTGACAGCAGCCTTCTTCATCCCCTCCTTGGTCCTTCTAGATAGACTTAACCCTAATTCTATTTCCTTCATTCTGACCCTCTCCCTTCGCAATGATTCCACTAGATAAACATTGATTCTTCATTGTTTTGCTGAGTACTTCCTCAAATTCAGGGCAGTCAGAGAACCTAAATTGGAGTTAAAAGCCATTTACTTTCCCTATAAGGAACCTTTCCTTCAATTATCATTGTAACCAAGGATAGAGCTCATGAGGAATCTAGAGAGCAAGCTTCTGAGAATAAAACCATCTTCAGCCTTGCTTTTGAGGGAGAAGGGTGAAGGACAAGGAACTAGTGATATTTAGGAAGGAAGACCCCACCTTGCAGCAGGGTCCATAAAAGGTGCTGGAGAGCTCTTGGCTGTAATCCTTTATGTTTGGTGCAGCAACGAAGTGAGTAGACAGCCTTTCTCCACAGTGACATCTAGAAGCTACACTGATAGGGTAGAATTTAATCAAATAAATAAAGTCTCACACAAATTCAAAAAATCAGCTTCACAAGTATAAAATATGATTATGCTAGACAGCAGTTTTTAAAAAAAAGATTTGGGAATTTTAAAAGTTAAAAAGTTTAAAAGTTAAAATATGATATGAGAACTAAAAAAAAAAAAAGGTGAAAACCTTAGACTTTATTGAGAGGCATAGATTTCTTGGTATCATTTGTGGCCATCTTAGGCCAGTAAAATCAGTTTCTTACCAGCTCTAGGGTCCTTTCTTTATCCATTTGTCTAAAGTGATCATGTCAGGCACTCATGGCTACTTAGTGGTATGCTTTGAATAGCCGTGTGGGATCAGTCACAGTCTAATACAGGACTCTGTGGCTCCAGCTTCTTCCAATGCCTCAGCAGCAAGGCACTTTCTGCTGTCTGGAACTGCAGACAAATAGAATAATTTCCCTGTTTTTTTTACTTGTATTTCTTCTTTTTTGTCCTTCATTAGGCATCCGTTCTTGACTCTACTCATCTGTAGACAACCATGTGAAGGAAGATTAGTTCAATGTCACAGGATTTACATGTGGACTTAGCATGCTGTCTGGTGGCCTTGGCATTCAAAGGACTCACAAGTTAGCTGACTGATGGAAAGCTAACTCCTAGAAAGTTATTGAGAGACTGGGCAACTTGCGTATTTACAAAATAGTCCCAGAGAACGGAGGGGGCCCTGTCAGGGCTATTCACCACAGCCATCTAATTGAACATAGGAGAGCTAGTTGGAATTTATAATGAGCAGGGGGAGAGAACTGATCACCTTGGCAAAGTTTGAGAAGAAGAGACTATCAGCTGTGCAAAGACTTTCTGACTCAGATATAGACCCTGAAAGTGATGCATCCAGGGAGGGAAATTGTGCATTATTGCAGGACAGGAGAATTGAATCCAGAGGTAACTTCTTGCTTGCTTGAAACTGATAGACTTCTAGCGAACAGATTTAATCCATAGAGCTTGAATGCATCCTTAGTTAACCTGGCATGACAGCCAGCCTAGGTGTGGACACACAAGTCTATACTGATCCTGATGGTCAGTCTAAGCCAACTACTATCTCCAATATAGGGGCTAAGGGATCAGTTAGTGACAAGAAAACTAGACACTATGCTGAGTTATGATGTTACAGGTAAACCAGAAAATAGAGTTACACAGGTATCTAGGTTCAGTACCAGAGACTCTTCACGTGAAATGTACCTGGCATGTAAAAGTATTTATTTACTGCTATATTATATGAATTATTACATACATCTGAGTTGGTTGCCACTTATTTTGCTATTATTTTCATTTGTCTGTTTTGTGTTATGTTCATGTTATAGTAAGATCTTTTTCTTAAATGTTTTGCTTACAGTTAAGTTGTATTATATATATGTCTATGGATAGTGTTATTGTTGTCACTAGCTAGCTTTTCTCTGCTACTTAGCCATGGTTGTTGCTCTTGATTGTTGTGTACTTTGTTTTTTTCTATGTTGTATGAATATACGTGTTCCTGGGAAATGTGTATGTTAGGTCCCATACATAGTCATGCAAGTTGTTGCTGTTGTATCCTCCCAGACAAGGCCATGTCTTTCAGATGTACTATAATGTTCATGTGTTTTACTTCAATTTCAATGGTACCAAAGGCTGGTTACTTGGGATGCCAGGAATATCACTGCTGTTTCAAATCGCTGATGTTTGTGTTTATAAGATATAGTTAACAGGTTTTGCACTTGGTCCAGTTAATCTTTTCAGGGAACTGCAAAAAGTTTCAGCCCAAGGGAATAATGTAATCCAAGCCCCAAAGGCCATTGACATGGGACTCTATCTGTATGAGGGGGCAGAGTGGAGTTGGGGAGAGAACAAATCTTCAGTCTCTTTGATGTTTTCTGTCATTTTGGGCTTTTCTAACTTATTTTCTAACTTATTCTTGAGGTTTCCAGCTTCAAGAGAGAAGACAGTGATGCCAGCCTCTCTTTGGGAGACAAAAACTCTAGGAAGAAACCAACCTGAGAGGAACTGGCAATCCCTATCATGTCCCTGGCTCCAATTTGCTACACTAGAAACTTTGGGGGTTTCCCCCTTGGGGGATATCTGGGATTCTCTCTTGGTTGAACTGAGTTATCTCACTCCCAATGGGAGAGTTCCTTCAATCTGTGTTGCTTAATACATATTTTCATATATATACTTTTTCTGAGTTCCATTTTGCTATCAATTTGTTTAAATAGATGAGAGAGAGGAAAAGAGAGAGAGAGAGAGAGAGAAGCATAGATTCCAAGAATAAAAAGCTTCTAGTTCCTCTGAACTCTGCCTGGATTAGATCACAGAGAGGCTCAGCTTGTTCTACCCCAGATTAAAACTATGAGCAACAGGTAAAAGTTGTAAATAGGTTAATTCAGCCTTGTTGTCAGGAAGACTTCCCATCAATTAGACCTATTTACATAATACTTAAAGGTTTACATAAGAGGTTCACAAACTTATTTGGCCTACCACTCCCCCTTTTAAAAAAATATATTTTCAGTTTTCAACATTCACTTCGATAAAGTTTTGAATTGCAAATTTTCTCCTCATCTTCCTCCCCAGAACAGTGTATATTTTGATTACCCTTTCCTCTAATCTGCAATCCCTTTTATCATCCCCCCCCCCACACACTTCTTCCCTTCTATTTTCCTGTAGGGCAAGATAGATTTCTATACCCCATTGCCTATATATCTTATTTCCTAGTTGCAGGTAAAAACAATTTTTAACATTTGTTTTTAAAGCTTTGAGTTCCCTCCCCACCCACTCTCATTGAGCAGGCAAGCAATTTGATATAGGTTATACATGTGTAGTCATACAAAACACTTCCATAACAGTCATGTTGTGAAAGACTAACTATATTTCCCTCTATCCTGTCACAGCCTCTATTTATTCTTTTCTCTTCTTTGACCTGTCTCTCTATAAAAGTGTTTGCTTCTGATTACTGCTTCCCACAAACTGCCATCCCTTATATTTTCTCCCCTCTTTTATCCCCTTCCCTCCTGTTTCTCTGTAGGATAAGATAAACTTCCATACCCAATTGAGTATGTAATATTATTCCCTCCTGAAGCCAAATCCAAAGAAAGGAAGACTCACTGATTCCCTCTCATCTTTCCCTTCTTCCCTTTCATTGCAAAAGCTCTTTCTTGCCTCTTTTATGTGAGATGATTTACTACATTCTACCTCTCCCTTTCTCTTTCTCTTAATACATTCTTCTCAACACTTAATTTTCTTTTTTAGATTTCATCTCTTCATATTCAGCTCACCCTGTGCCCCTCTCTCTCTGTCTCTGTCTCTCTCTGTGTATGTACATATACATCTATACATACATACATATATACACTATATATATGTATGTACATATACATACATACATACATATGTATATATATATATATATACATATATATAATATATATATATTCATTCCCTCCAACTATCCTAATACTTAGAAAGGTCTCATGAGTTACAAATATCATTTTTCCATGTAAGAATATAAACAGTTCAACTTTAATAAGTCTCTTATGGTTTCTCTTTCCTGTTTACCTTTTCATATTTCTCTTGATTCTTGTATTTGAAAATAAAATTTTCTATTGAGCTCTGGTCTTTTCAACAAGAATGCTTAGAAGTTCTCTATTTCATTTAAGTTTAATATCTTTCCCCTGAAGTATTATACTCAGTTATGTTGGGTAGGTGATTCTTGGTTTCTATCCTATCTGCTCTGGAATATCATATCCCAAGCCCTCCAATCACTTAGTATAGAAGCTATTAAATCTTGTCTTATCCTGATTGTGTTTCCACAATACTTGGATTGTTTTTTTCTCCTTGACCTGGGGACTCTGGAATTTGGTCACAATATTCCTAGAGTTTCCCTTTGGGAATCTTTTTTCAGGAGGTGGTCAGCAGTTTTCCTTGATAATTTCTGGAAAGATGATGTCTAGGCTCCTTTTCTGATCATGACTTTTAGGTAGTCCAAGAATTTTTATATTACCTGTCCTGGATCCATTTTCCAGGTCAGTAGTTATTCCAATGAGATACTTGACATTGTCTTCTATTTTTTCATTATTTTGATTTTGTTTTATAATTTCTTGATTTCTTATAAAGTCATTAGCTTCCATTTGCCCCATATTAATTTTTAAGGAATTATTTTCTTCAGTGACCTTTTGGACTTCCTTTTCTATTTGGCCCATTCTGCTTTTTAAGGTATGCTGGGGTTGGAAGCTCAATTCCATGTGGACAGTCTCGGGCAGGTAAAGGTGGGAACTTCTAAATCTTAGAGTTCTCATGAGGCCCCCCAGGAAATGACTGGGAATCGAGGTGAACCGAGCTATCTCGTGTATTTCCACCTCTTCCCGTGAGAAACGTGATGGGAGAGAGCTCTCCCCACCCTCGAGATTGTCCTGGATCTGGGCACACCTATTTGTTACCTAACAGGCTCGGTATTGACGTGCAAACTACGCGACAGGAGAGCTTAAGTAGGGTCAGAAAAGCCTGAAAGTTCTCTTGGGCGGAGGGGCCACGTGTGAGGACAGAAGGCTCCGCTTTTCCTCTCTCCGCTCTTCCCTCCCCCTCTCTTCCCACTTACACTTCTATTTCCAATCTCTTATTGTAAGATCTTTGCCTCCTTAGGAGATTCTTCGCTCCCTCCTAAGGAAGAATTCCCCTGCACTTGTAACCAGAACCCTGAATAAAGCTCAACCCTTGTTCGACTCTGATAGGTCTCTTCTCTCATACGAGTATCCGGTTTGGCCAGCCGAAGACCTCCGATAGAGGTAAGGTAAGACCCGGGTAGCCCACAGGCCTCTAGGCCTGGCAAAGGTATTCTTCTCCTCAAAGGCTTTTTGAACTTCTTTTGCCATTTGGGTTAGTCTAATTTTAAAGATGTTATTTTTTCAGCATTTTTGGGGGTTTCCTTTTGCAAGTTATTGACTTGCTTTTCTTGATTTTCAGGCATCACTCTCATTTCTCTTCCCAATTTTTCCTCTACTTCTCTAATTTGATTTTTCAAAATCTTTTTTGAGCTCTTCCATGACCTGAGACCAATTCATATTTTTCTTGGAGGCTTTGGATGTAGGAGTTTTGACTTTGTTGTCTTCTTCTGGATGTATGTTTTGATCATCTTTGTCACCAATGATGTAAGAAAATACTCTTCACCAAGAAAGTAAGAATCTATAGTCTGTTTCTTTTTTCTGCATATGCTCATTTTCCTAGCCAATTACTTGACTTTTGAGCTCTTTGTTAATTGGATGGCTCCATAAGCAGCCTCCACTTCAGCAGTGGGTTACTGCCATGCTGGGGCTAGGGCTGTGGTTGGGGCTGTGGGCTGGAACTGGGGCTGGGGCTGCGGCTGGACCTGGACCATGCTCCCCTCTCAGTCTGGTGAGATACCCTTCCCACTGACTTTTGAAGCTGCCTTTGGCATTTGTGGGTTGAGAAGTCTTGAAACCGCAGCAGCTGCCAGCCATTCAGTCCCCTAAGGCCTACTCCAGCTCTGTCCATGCTGGTATGGCCCACTCCAAACTGTGCTATGCTCCCAGTCCAGTGTGATAGACCCTTCCTGTCAACCTTCAAGATTGTCTTGGGCTGGAAATTTGATTCAGTCTGTCATTTTGTGGCTTCTGCTGCTCTAAAATATATTTAGAGTAATTTTTTACAGGTTTTTTGAGAGATTTAGGGAGAGAGCTCTAGCAGGTCCCTTCTTCTACTCTGCCATCTTGGCTCCACCCCCTCTAGCACTCCTTTTAAAAAAATACTCAGCACTCCCCCTAGAAATCTTTTACCCTTTGACGGTTTTTTTTGAAATTTGCATCATTTCAAAAAAAAAAAAAAGAAAAGAAAAGAAGATGCATCTTAAATTTAATAATTTATTAAAAATTTATGGTTTTTTCCTACATTGAAATTTGATGATTTGATATGGCATCATGTAACTGTATAGTACAAGTCATTACAGGCACACAGATGCATGCTGGACTTCCCTACAATGCATGACATGATCACCTGTCAATACTTACTGTTGGTGGACTTGACCACTGATCAGTTATAACTTGCATTTTGTGTGTTTACTTGAAAAATAACGTAATCACTATGACTTCAACTCTGTTACACAACAGATGAAACATGTACAAAAGGTTTTTCAAAGTTTTCTTGTCTTTTTTCCTTTCCTTATATTTCCACTGTCCCTTTATTTTTATTCAACACCCTCCAGTTGAACCCAAGGCTATTACTTCCTCCTTGAATCTGTCCAGCTCCTCTCCCACCCCCAGGAGGCATTATTACACACTTTAGGAATCTCTGGATACAGTACTTTCCTCAATACAGCCTTGTGATGAGGGCAATCTACAAATAAGGAAACTGAGGCCCAGATACAGCTACATAAGAAGAATTATCCCAGGATCATATAGCTAGTAAGTATCAGAACTGGCATGGGAACCTTGTCTTTTGAGCTTAAGACTAGTGCTCCTTCCATGAGCTTTCCTTACTAGCCCTGTGGTGGGAGCATAGATGGGTCCCATTTTACAGATGAAGAAGTATAGCTCAGAGAGGACATGCTGAGGCACATCCACCTGATTATGACATGACAGAGGTGGGATTTGATCCTTATATTTGGTAACTTTGGCTCAGTCACTAAAGAATGCCTTGCCTGCTCCTAACTTTTTAGCATGGTCCAACTTGTATTTGCTTAAGTTCAGATACATATTTGAGTGTAGTTAGTTTTCTGAATGGCTGGATTTGGGACATTTGTCTCCAGCATGCAGTAAAAGATTGGAAACTATTGCCTTCTGGAGCAGTACCTGTTGCCCTCTGAAGTCCTCCTTCCCTGTGTAAGGAGAGCAGGGCATTTTTACTAAATATTGGATATATTTTATAAAATATCACTCACTTCTTAACCCCTTACAATCTGGCTTCTGATCTCATTTTACTGAAATTGCTCTCTCCAAACTTTCTAGTGATCTCTTAATTGGCCTTTTCTCAATACCAAATCTTCTTGACCTCTCTTCAGCCTCTGATACTGTTGATCACCCCCGTTTCTCTAGAAAATCATTCTCTTGTCTCTTGGTTTTCAGGATATCACTCTCTCCTGGTTCTCCTCCTACCTCTTATAATGCTCCTCAGTCTCTTTTGCTGGATCCTCATCTGAGTCACACCTACTTACTGTGGGTGTCCCATAGGGTCTTCTCCCTCTAGACTACTTCACTTGGTGATGTCATCAACTCTCACAGATTTAATTATCTTTCTGTTGAGGATGCTTATGTCTGTCTATCCTTCCCTAACCTTTCTGCTGACCTCCGATCTCACATCTCTAATTGCCTTCAGACATCTTGAACAGAATGTCCAGTAAACATCTTAAAATCAACATGGCCAAAAAAGGAACTCGTCATTTTTCCCCTTGACCCTTTTTTCCTCCAGTCTTCCCTATAATTGTAGAGGACAACACTATCCTCTCAGTCCGTCAGGCTCACCACCTAGGAGTCATTCTCAACTCCTCACTATTTCGTACCCTGCCATATTCCATTTTTTGCCAAACCTATTGATTTCAGCTTTGTAATAGCTGTTGAACATATCCCCTTCTCTCCTCTGACTCTGACATGCTGGTGGAGGTCCTCATCACCTCAGGCCTGGACTGTTGCAATAAGTTGATGATGAGCCTCAAGTCTCGAATGTGTTCTCACTCCACTGCCAAAGTGAATTTCCTAAAGCATAGATAGGTCTAACCATGACAACTCCCTGTTCCACAAACCCTAGTAGCTTTCTTTTGTCTCCAGAATCAAATATAAAATCTTATATTTGGCATTCTAAATCCTTTATAACCTACCTTTATTCCTACCTTTCTAGTTCAATAAGTGACTCTGGCCTCCTTGCTGTTCCTTGAATAAGGCACTCCATCTCTTAGGTCATGGCTTTCCTCCATGTCTGGAATGTTCTCTCCTTATTGCTGCCTCCATGTCTGGAATGTTCTCTTCTTATTGCTGCCTATTCGCTTCCCTCGAGTTTCATTTAAAATCCCATCTCACACAAGAAGCTCTTCCCAAACCCTCTTAATCTGAGTGCCTTCTCTTTATTAATTATTTTCTATTTATCCTGTATATAGCTTGCTTGTAATATTTTCTTGCAGATTGAATTCCCCATAAGATTGTAAGTTTTTGGAGCATAGGTTCCATTGTGTTGTCTCTTTTTGAATTCCCAGCTCTAAGCAAAGTTTCTAGTACATAGGAAGTGCTTAATAAATGATTATTGACAGAGTGATAAAAATGAAGAAACACTACTCTAGTATATCAGCATTTCATTGGATCAGATGAACTCTATGTTTTGTAATAACCTCTAATAGGACATTGTGAAGAAGGTTCCCCTTGCAATGTGGCACATTTGGGAAGGTAAGGCAAGAAAGAAGGAAGGAAGGAAAAAACAGCTTCTGTGAAATGGTAAATCTGTAGAAGGTGCAGGTCCAGGGGTGTGCTAGACCCAACTTCTACTGGCTCCTGAGAGCAAAATAGGTACATTTTAAGTTTGAACATCTATGCCTTGGAAGTTCTACAGGTCAGGGCTTGGTTTATTGTTTTGTCGATTGTCTAAACTTAAGGAAATGGTAGAAAAAATGTTAAAAGTGGGTTGTTATATAGAAATGAACACACACACACACACACACACACATATATGTTTAGAGTTGATTGTTAAACATTTACAATGTGTGCTTATGCGGATCCCTGATCAGATTATAATGGCTCTGACATTTGGGTGGTTTGGGGAATTTGTGTCACTGTTTGTCTCCACCCTTTTAGTTACTGTGATGGTGATAGACATGGGTTTCTGTAACCAGGACAGAGCCACTTGCATTTTGTCCCATGTGGAAAATTTAGAGGGTGACAACAGCACCCTTCTAGGATATACTTCCTTTCTTGCTGGCCTCCTGTGGCAGCAGCCTTGTTCAGGGTATGATTCCTTCCCTTTCTGCAGGCTAAAGACTTCATTGTCCTGCAGTAGAACCTACTCCCATGCCTCAAAATCATGCTGAACCCCACCTTCTCTACCCCCAGCTATCCTTAGCATTGGTCAGTCCTTCAGCAGCATAGAAAACTTTTAGCATCCTGGGATGGGTCTCCTCAAATGTCTCTGGCTCCTGCAGCACTGCTTAATGCAAACGATATCTCTGGAAACAGCCCAGATTTCTAGAGCCTTTAAGGTTTACAAAGCACTTTCGTCACAATCATCCTGTGAGCGACAGAGTACAGTTATTATTACCACCTTTTTAGAAATGGGACAATTGGGATTCGGAGAGATCAAAGGACTTGTCCAGGGTAGCTAATTAATGGCAAAACTGGACTTGAACCTAAGTCCCCCCAAGTTCAAATCTAAAGCTCTTAAACCCGGTATGCTTAGAATTTAACTGGGACTGGTCTAGGGTATATATAGCCTGAGTTCAAATTCTGTCTTTGGGTAACCCCACTTAAGGTTTCTTTTGCTTAGTTGCCTTATCTGTAAAATAAAAAAAAATGGACTAGATGAACCCTAATGCCCCTTCCAGTTCTAAATCTATGATATTGAGCTCCCATATTCCTAGGGTACA
Organism: Notamacropus eugenii; assembly: GCF_028372415.1. Classification (NCBI taxonomy): domain Eukaryota; kingdom Metazoa; phylum Chordata; class Mammalia; order Diprotodontia; family Macropodidae; genus Notamacropus; species Notamacropus eugenii. The sequence goes on along the minus strand of NC_092872.1, from coordinate 26,169,109 downwards.
GTGTCCCATTGTTACCAGGCTGACGGTGGGACCAAATTAGGAAAAGGATTGCAGGAAGATCATTGGCCAGATAGCATGGATACCAGCAGACACTAGGCCAGGAGAAAGTCGGAGGGATTTGTAATACTTTAGACTGAGAAGGCTTGTACTCCTCAAGTCATACAGAGAAAAGGATAATCAAGAGGGACATGGTTCCTTAATAAGTACAAAGCTAAACATCATCAGAGCACTGCAACCCAATCTGAGGGCCTGGAAGTGGTTAGTGGAGTGATTACGGAAAGGGCATCAGTATAGGATGTCATTTCTAACAAAGATCCAAGAAAATGTCTAGCTTTCGTTTTTATAAACAAATCTGCAGTCCACTAGGGTTTTTTCTCTCTCTCTCTCTTTTTTTCTTAAAGATTTCAAACCTCTAGCCATATCTTCTTTATTTAGAACATTGGCAAGTGGTAGGAAATGATACATAAACCCAGACAAGAGACAGCATGGCATGTTACTTCTGAAGGAACAAAACATGAGCCCCATTTTATACAAATACTGGGGCTCGTCAACTCTGCAGCAATCTTTTCATTAAGAGGCAATCGTTTTGTTCCAAATCCCACTTCCAGAGATGAGATCCAGATTTCCAGCTAATGAAACAATGGAGCCATTTCTTCAGTCACTAGGGAAGAAATCCCCAATAACAACAACACAAAATACCAAAGACCCTCATCGTGACAGCTCCAGAGGCTGTGTGCCTGTCCTACACGGCATCTTATACCAATACACACTCACTCACACACACACACACACACACACACACACACACACACACACACACACACAGACTCGCGTGCTCACACATAACAGAATGTGGATGGTAGTCCATGAGAAACCTATTAGAAGGAGAATTGATCTCCCAACAGAGGAGTGGGAGACAGCATGAACGAGGTCTCCTCCCAGAGCCAAGGGCTGCCGCTGCTGCTGCTGCTGCTGAACCACAGTGCTGGTTTTTGTATGTTTGGGTTTGTTGTCTTGGCCCCCCCCCCCGCCCCTTCAATGCCTGGCATTGGTTTAGAAACCACAGTTGTGGCCTGCGACTGTGCCTCGGCATGCCAATGTAGGGTGTTGCTGCTCCATGTAGTTTCCCTTTGGGAACAAAAGGTATTTGATCCTCTTTCCTCCCCGTTCATGTTCATACTACCGAAATGTTACTTTGGCTCGAGCTTTGTGGTGAGTCACATTCAGGAAATGGAGACAGAGCTCCAAATGTATGGGTGTCGGATCACTGCTGGCGACCAGGTTCTTCCCTGGGGTGAAAAACTTAGACAAGAAGCTGTGTTCTACTTCTGTTCCCCTTCCGTGAGTGCCCTCCTGGGGCACAGAGGAGGAAAACAGGCTGGCAGCTTGATGTTCCCTTTTATCTCCACACAGGTGAGTGTGTGATGTTGAGAAGGAGAGAAAAGGAAATAAAACAAAAACAGACATTCCTTGGAACACAAAGAGCTTGGCTTTTCTTTCCTTAGAGGTAGCTAAGTGACACAGGGACCTGGACCTGGAATGTTGGACCTGGAGTTAGGAAGTCCTGAATGGAAATCCAGTCTCAGACACCTATGAGCTTTGTGACCCTGGGCAAGTTACTTAACCCCTCTTTACTTCAGTGTCCTCATCTATGAAATGGAGATATTAATAACTTCATACCTGCCAGGATTGTTGTAAGGAGGAAATGAGATGGTATTTGTAAAGTACTTTACAAATCTTAAGGCACTATATAGAGTTTGTTGGTCAGTCACGTCCAACTCTTTGTGACTCCACTTGGGGTTTTCTTGGCAAAGATGATAGAGTGGTTTGCTATTTGCTTCTCTAGCTCATTTTATAGATGAGGAAACTGAGGCAAACAGGGTTAAAGGACTTGCCCAGGGTCACAACAGTAGTGTCTGAGGCCAGATTTGAACTCCGAATGATGAGTCTTCCTAACTCCAGGCTTGACTCTATCCACTGTACCACCTGGCTGGCCTGGCTAAATAAATGTTAGCTTTTATGTTAGCTATCATTTTACTATTTCTTTTTAAAAGTTTTTTTGTGGTCCTTGACTTAATATGCCAGTAATCTCCTTTATCCCCTCCTTACAGTGGGTAGTCCCTTGTAACAAAGAAAAATATCTAAGCAAAACCAGAACTCCAGGGTGATATGGTGTATTCTGCCTTCTGTATCCATAGTCCCTGCTTCTCCACAGAAGAGGATGTGTGTTCTTGTAACTGAGATTGGTTATTACAATGAGTGTTTGTCTGCCTTGTGTATGCTTCTCATTTACTTTAGTATAATCATTATACATATCTTTTTCCTGTTCCATTTACTTTGCTCTGTATCATTTTGTTCTTTTTCCCACTTCCCTCTGAATTCCTCCTATTCACCATTTTTGGGGATGCAATAATATTCTCTTATGTTAATGTTCCTCAATTTCTTCAAATGTTCCCTAATGAGGGATGACCACTCTGTTTTGTGGTGCCTTTCCAGGTGAAGTCAGAGGGAATGTAACCTGCCCAGGGAATAATTTGGGGCACAGACAGATCTTTCAGCCATGTATATAGAAAAGCTTTGGTTTATTTGAATATATTAGGACCTTTCTCATGTGAACTGGGGAAAATAATATTCACCTCAGTATTAACATTATTAATATTCACTAAGCCTTCAGAATTCACTGCATCACTACTTATAAGCCCTATGTGGGACTGGCTGAGTAACGTCACTGCACCAGTGACCCCTGGAAGAACCTAATGGAGTGTGAATAAATTGTCTTATTGATTTAGCGCCTTCCTCAACAGAGCTAGGAACACTATATAAACTATGCATGATCAGTCCTTATATCAGATAGAGACAGGCATGCCAACTTGTCCCAGGTTCACCGACAAACTGGTGACAAGAAATCAGCCAGCTTCCTGATTTTTTCAGGTGAGTGCATTATACATCCTCTGCCATATCTCTGGAGTGGACAGATGACCATGGGTTCTTCTGAGGTCTGACTTTTTTTTTTTTTTTTTACTAAGCTGAATAAGCTTTAACCATCAGCCTCATGATGGAATATCTATATTCCTGGGACCAAGCCAAGGTGTTCAGAGAAGCTCATTATTAGATTAACTTCAGGAAGATTAATTTTTCAACCATAACAACTATGAAAGACCATCTGCTGAGAGGGAGAAGAGTTGTAACATACATCAGTCTACCTATACTAACTAGGTAGGCCTGTCAGCAGTCAGCAGCACAGGCAAGGGAGCGTCAGTCGCTCATCGATCCACTCCTTACTGTTTTGTACTGGGTCCTTCTGGTAAGAACACTTTTATTTAGAAATGACTTGTCATTCATCAGCTGCACCCTCCCCACCAACCAACCAGACAACTACTCCTTTTTTTTCCCCAAAATTCAAAGTGTTTCTCTTCACATCTCATTCACATCTCAAGGTCCTGGGTAACAGGATAATAATTAAATTAGCCACATATAAAATGTGACATCCCAAACACTTTCTACCTGCATTCTCCCAAAGATAACCCCATTTTAATATGCTGAAGTTCTTTCTCTTCAGTTTCTCAAGCTTTGAGAGAGCAACAGACAAGGAGGAAGTTCAGTCACTCAACAGCACCCTCCCATTTCCACTCAGTTCAGAAGTAGGAGGCTGCAGGAGTGAGTTAGCTCAGCTTGAAGTTCCCTTTTGCTCATGCTGGCCAAGGTAGATGGTCATGTTTGGCACCAGTTACACCTCCCAATGTTTTCTGTTTCAGCAGCTCCTGCCTCCAGGTCATGGTCTTAGCTCCAAGGTCTATCTTAGGATCTGGCTCACCTCTGTGGCCCTTTGCAGACTCATGGAAGAGACAGGAAAGAAGAGAAACTTTCCCAAAGGATACCATTACTTTCTTCTTTATCATCAAGCCCTGTCTCTGTCTTTCAACATCAAGCGTAGCTTATCTAATTATTTATATAGAAACCTCAAAGATTAGCGCCTTGAAGGTCACTTTTACAAATTAAAAAAAAAAAGAATGTATCATATGTTCACTATCTGCTAAGCACTAAGTGTACAAATACCAAACCAAAGACAATCCCTGTCCTCAAGAAACTTACATTCTGACAGACACACATACAGGGCAGCCAGGTAGAGCAGGGGACAAAGTGCTGGTCCTGGAGTCAGGAGGACCTGAGTTTAAATTTGGCCTCAGACATTCGACCCCAGGCAAGTCACTTAATTCTGTCTCAGTTTCCTCATCTGTAAAATGAACCGGAGAAGGAAATGGTAAACCACTCCAGTATCTTTGGCAAGAACCACTCCCCTCACCACCAAACAATGGGGTCATGAAGAGCTGGACATGATTAATTGACAAAACAACTAGAAGAAGACACATATGGTAGCCAAAGAAGGGCATTCTGACGTCCTAAGTGATAGAGATGGCAAAGGGAGCTACTGGAGAGTAGACTGACATTTCCTTTCTGTAGTATTGATTTGATTTTGGTTCTAAACTAGAAAGGAAGATGGGAAGGTGATATATATGTGGTAGCAGTAGAGATAGTAAGCGGATGGTTGAGGAGTATAGGAAAGCATGACTGCAACTGACCTGGATGTGCTTAGCTATGGTGAAGCACTTACCCACCAATCAAGGGAGAAGGTGGACTTAGGATAGGAATTCTGGAACTAAATTGATTTAGTCCTCCAAGGTAAGGTCTTTAGGTCCAAGCAAGGCAGCTGGCACTAAGGAGGCTGGTAAGAAGATGGTGAGGCTCATTCATCCTTTGATCCCAATTTCTTTTGGGAGATGTGTTCCAGCAGGAGGGTTATTTACCTAATCTGACATAAGACCCTTACAAATCCTTGAGTACTGGATTAAGAATATCATGTACCATATAGTGTTTTTGGGGGGAAGGGGTCTGAAATGTTGGACTTGTCAGCAATAAGCAGCATGGAGCAGTCACCATCACAGTCACTTAGACTTGCTGTTTTGGGCCTCCTTACTTAGGACTGCTTCTGTTTAGGCATACTTATCATTCACTAGTTTAATCCCTCATAAACAGCCAACTAGCTAAGCCATTCTTAATTTTTTCCCCAGAGGCAAAGAGTTATTTCAATCTTTCAACTTCATTGGGAATTCCCAGTGAGGAATCTTCTTTTACTGATGCATATCAATACTTATCTTTCAGTTAATGGTTTTAGAGGGTTGCCTGAAGCACTGAGGGTTTTAGAGCCAAACAGCAAGGATGTGTCAGTGGCCTGACTTCACTCCAGTCTTCTGGACCCCATGACCAACTCTTTGCCCACCAGGCCATAGCTGCCTCTCATACCATCTAGTACTGAGCTTTTCATTTCACTGTCAGTAACTATACAGTCTGACACATAACCAAGTAGAACAGTGATGTCAAACTCAAGTAGAAACAGGGCCTCTAAGCAATATATAAGGATCTCTTTGGGTAGGATTTTGACTTAGAAAACCACAAAATAACATCATCTATATTTTATTGTATTTTAATGATAATAATTTTGTAGTAATCCTTAAAATAAATAAAAATATAACAGAATATTTATTAATAATAAGAGAATGTTTTTATCTTATTTTTTCTTAATTACATGTAAAAGCAATTTTTAACTTTCTTTTTCTTAATTTTAAAGTTTCAAATTCCTTCCTCTCCTCCTCTCCTCACACTTGGGGAAGATAAGGACTTGGATATACAACCAGCATTTATATAGTACCTACAGTGCACTTTATAAATAACATCTCATTTGATTCTCACAACAACCCTGGGAGGTAAGGTGCTAGTATGATCTCTAGTTTGTGATTCAGGAAACTGAGACAAATAGAGGGATTTACCCCGGGTCACACATCTCATAATGATTCTAGATCCAGCATTTTTTCCACTATGTGACCCAGCTGCCTCTGTTCTGTTAAATATTTCCAAATTACATTTTAATCTGGTTCAGGGTGTTGGATACCTATGAAATAGTAGAGTATTGTTCAGTCCAGTCTACTGTCATCCACCAACCAACCAACCAAAATGCGTTTATTGAAGTTTCTGTGATTTTCCAGGCACTATGCTAGGTACTCAGCTATAAAGCCAAAATGTAAATATTTCCTGCTCTCAGCAAGCATATGATTTATTGGAAGAGTCAGCATATCTGAAAATAAATTATCCAAAATGTTCTAAGATAAATGCAAGTTGTTTCTGTTTTTCTGTGGAGAGGGTACTGGCCAGTCTGAGCAGAGTTTTGAAAGAAGCCAAGGGTTCTAAGACGCAGGAGTGAGGAGGGAGTGCATTCTAGGGATGGAAACCATAATCAGTGCAAAGGGAGATATAACGTCATGTGCAAAGAATAGTGAGAAGGCCAGTCTGTGTGTACATTAAAACCACAGGTTTGGTCATCTGTTATGATCCTCTCATTTTAATAACAATGATAACTAGTATTTATATGGTGTTTTAAGGTTTGCAAAGTGCTTTACATATATCACCTTGACTGATCTTTACAACAACTCTGAGGGGTGGGTGCTCCTACTAGCCCCATTTTACCAGTAAGGAAACTGAGGCAAAGTACCTTGGCCAGGATCACACAGCTAATGAGTGTGTGAGGCCAGACTTGAAAGTCAAGACTTCCTGACTCCAGTTGTAGTGCTTTCTCCATTGTATTAGCGAGCTGTGAACCCTTTACAGATGAGGCAACTGAGACCCACAGAGAAGAGATTTGCTAAACGTCATACATGAAATAAATAGTAGAGCCCATATTTAAACCCAGGTACTCTGACTCCAAATTGGGCATTTCTTCCAATATACCCAAAATACCTTTTGAGTAATCACCTTTCATCTGCCTAAAGAATAAAGTGAGTTCTATTACGAAGTTTGAAACAGCGCTGAGGACTAGATCTAAATTAGAGGACTCAAGGTTGAATCACTCACTTGTCTCAGTTAGCCTCATGCTTTTAGCCAACCTGGAAAGCCTTGAGTGTTACTTTATATCAAGTCGCTTTATGAATGATGTTATAAATTTATCACATGCAAACACGTCAAAGGCCATCAGAGTTGCTGATTTGTATATTAGGCTAGAATATGAAAAGGTACACACTGGTATCAACTGCCTGATTTGTATCTCTTTTATAATAGAATGTTAATTTCTCCTCTTGTCATTCATAAATATCACAGGAACTAGGTTCAATATTGCTGATTGCGTTCAATATTTTAAAGCTTCGGTTTCCTAGAAAGCTAATTATTTAGCACTCTACGGCCCTGGGCAAGTCTTTTAACTTCTTTGGGCCTCGGTTTCCCCAAGTATAAAATAAGAAGGTTTGAATCTACAGTCTCTAAGTTCTCTTTAAACCCTTTAACAAAACTTAAGAATTCAGCTTAAATATATATGTATATATATTATTCTATTTGCTTATTTTATTCGTTTTTATTTTCTATATGTCACTTATATCACATCTATATAATTATCTATGTGTATATGATTTATTACAATTGCTAGTTTTTCCTTCTTAGATCAGGTCATTTTTTAGTTGAGATTAATCCCATGAAAGAAATGATATTTTTTGGAAAGAATAAATGAATGGAGAGGGAAAAAAAAAACATTTTGTGACACTGTTGCCATTATGAAATGAGTAGAAAAATATGAAAAACAAGTGGTATTATACTGGATTTCCCTGATTAAAATGCACAGGTTTTCAGCAGAATCCTTCTCAAAACTCCACTTTCAGCAGAGTGCAAGCTGTCATCTAAAATCATTGCCCAGCGATGATGCAGATAAAGCTATGCATCCTGTAAAAGGTCACTTAACAACCTGATAATAGAATAAACAGAACGCATAGAATAAAAGCCTGTTAATAGATTAAAGCTATTGACAAGAGGAATGTTCAGGCACTAAGTATCAGGCATGCAATCTGGCACACGGTGCAAGTCCCATGAAGATAAATGAATACCCACAAATACCGATGCCTAGTGCGGCAGCCCCGAGGCCAACTTGAATTTCCCTTTTTTCCCCTTATCGAGCAGAATGCACTGCTTTTTCAGCACCCTACTGACCTCTGAACATTTGGTTACTATATCCCTGAGAGGCAGACTAGGGTAGGGTTTGAAAAATTGCCCAAAAGGGCAACAAAAATTGTCAGTCCAGTGAGAGAGGAATCTGATCTCAGGGTTGTGAGTCATCAGTCAATTAACATTTATTACAACTCATATGGTGTTACTGGCAAACTCTAAACTTTGCTGAGCATATTAAAAAGCAGAGACATTACCTTGGTGACAAAAGTCCACGCAGTTAAAGCTACGGTTTTTCCAGTAGCGATGTACTGGACTATAAAGTTGGATTATAAAGAAAGCTGAGTGCCTCCAAATTGACCCTTTTGAATTGTGGTGCTGGAGAAGACTTTTGAGGGTCCCTTGGACAGCAAGGAGGTCAAATCAGTCAATACTTAAAGAAATTAATTCAGGTTGTTCACTGGAAGGTCAAATACTGAAGCTGAAGCTTAAATTCTTTGGCCACATAATGAGAAGACAAGTTGGAAAAGACTGATGTTGGGAAAGATTGAAGGGAAAAGGAAAAGGGAACGGCAGAGGATGAGATGGATAAATAGTGGAATGGAAGCAATGAACAGGAGCTTAGATAGACTTTAGGAGATAGTGGAGGATAGAAGGGCCTGGCATGCTACAGTCCACAGGGTCATGAAGAGTCAAACATGACTGAACAACAACAAAATATTTGATGCCCTGGACAAAGTTCCCAACATTCAATCCTAGTTGCCTGCTATGTGCCAGGAACTGTGCTAAGTACTGGGAACATAAAGAAAGCCAAAAAACCAGTCCCTTTCCTCAAGGAGTTCATCACCTAATGGGAGAGACAACATGTAAGCCACTATATGCAAACAAATCTGTATTGGAGATAATCAGCAGAGGGAAGGCATTCTCATTGAGGGAGACTGGGAAAGGTTTCTTGCAGAAGATGGGATATTAACTAAGACTGGAAATAAAAAGAAGATGGCTATGAGGAGGGAGAGAGCTCTAGGCATGGGTGCTGTCAGTGAACATACTCTGGAGTTTGGAGTTGGAGTTTCATGGGCAAAGAAGTTCAAGGAGATTGGTGTCACTGGATCGCATATAATAGTAATAGCAGCCAAGATTTATATACCGCTTACTATGTGCCAGACGCTGTGCTAAGCGCTTTACAATTATAATCCTATTTGTTCCTCACAGCAGCTCCAGGAGGTAGGTACTCTCATTATCCCAATTTTACAGATGAGGAAACTGAGATAGTCAGAGGTTAAGTGATTTGTCCAGGGTCACGTAGCAAGTAAGTGTCTGAGTCTGGATTTGGACTCAAGTCTTCAAAGTTCAAATTCCCATGCCTGGCATTCAAGGTCTTCTACAGACTGTACCAAGCTCCTTTTACCTGAATTCATTCTGCTTACCTTGCAGTACACTTCTGCCAAAATAGACTACCTTGTTTCCCTTAATATGTTCTAACCCTGCACAGATTAAATTTATATTCCTTTTGGGCAGAGTCTGATACCTTATGTGGATAGAGGGAAAGGAAAGAAAGAGAGAAAGAAAGAAAGAAAGAAAGAAAGAAAGAAAGAAAGAAAGAAAGAAAGAAAGAAAGAAAGGAAGGAAGAAAGGAAAAGAAAGAAAAGAAATATGAAAAAGAGAGAGGGATGGAGGGAGGGAAGAAAAAAGAAAGGAAGGAAGGAAGGAAGGAAGGAAGGAAGGAAGGAAGGAAGGAAAGAAGCAGGACATGTTTTCCAACTGGCTAGTTCCAGTTTGGTCTCCAGTGGGGCAGCACCTTTTCTACTCACAGAAGTTGTTTGTCCTTCATTCTTGAAGAGGTCTATGACATCAGGGACATGATGCCATGACATGCAACTTTTTTTTCTTTCTTAAAGACCATCCTCAATCCCAAATCACTCCAACTTTCATTGATTGGCCAACAACAGGTCCCAGGCCAAGCTCTTTTTGGTCATTGTTTGGGCCCTGATTGGCTCAGAATGAATGTAAGTAGCAGTTATTTCTGTCTTGGCCAGAAACCCTGAGGGTCTTCCCCTACAGATTGATTTTGGGGGAGGGGGCCAGGGAGAAGAGAAAGACTAGGTAAAAGAGACCATTCTCTGTCTTATTTCTAATTAAACCTTAATCACCTTAGACCTGTTCAAGACCTTCCCTTAAAAAGGCCAAGGTCTTCCACTACCTACTCTCACTATCTCCAATCATCTTGATCCTCCAGATGACTCTGGAGGAGAAAGTGAGGCTGGTGACTGCCCTGCTCTGCTTCACTTAAATCCAATTCACTTGCCTGTTGTGGCGTCACCTCCCTGATGTCATAGACCTCTTCTAGAGCAAAGGACAAACAGCCACCTAACCCTGCAGCCTCTGCATTCACTCCTGTTTTATCTTGTGCCTGGAAGGTGCTGTCTTCTCACTCTTTACCAAGACTTTAAAGTTCAGCTTCAATGTTCCCTTCCACAGAAAGGTTTCCTCCCTTGTCTCTTGCTCACTCTCCAACCTTACGTCTAGCTTTGTTTTTATGCCTCTCCAATGCACTTGTCACATATCGTTATAGAGTTATTTGTCTTCTGGCTCTCCTCTCCTCTTTGAGGTCAGGGATTATCTTCTGTCAACTTTGCACATCCCAGGGCCTAGCAGAAGGTTCTGTATAGAGGAACTACTTAATGCGTAGTTGCTAAGTGGCTGAATGAATGTTAAATATGCGAGGCTGCCAGTCCGTCCTCCTTCTCACTTTTCTTCTTCTACTCAGATTTCTCCTCCAAGAACCACAGCACTCATTTCTCTCTTGCATGTGATGAAGTTGTAACATTCTTCCAAGTGTCATTTCCCTCTTCTGGAAGCAGTTCAGAAGAAGCAGGATCTGATCACTCTGACCCAAGATATACTGAATCAGTCTAGGGTTTTTAGACCTATTAGATCTATAACTATGGTTGAATGACCAGGACTTTGTCCTTGGGCAACAAAATTTAGAAGGTGCCAACAAAAAATCTGCCCTAAGGTTGTTATGAGGGAAACACAATGGAAACCTTAAAGCAATGTAGAAATGAAGGCATGTTTATTAACAAAGCTAAAAAATGTAATAATAAATATAAAATAAAAATAATCAAAAGCAATAAAAAGGCAATGATCTGAGTGCATTTTTCATAACAACTGGTTTTGTTTGGTATTCTGCACATGCTTTCAGTTCCTGTCATAGCTGCACACAAGAATTTAAGGATAATGAACCCCCAAAGTTGTTAAGGGACACATAAAAATGTCAGAAGGCAGGTTCTCATTTCAAGCTAAGTGACCTCCATCAAATAATTTTCCCTCTCTGGGCCTCCTACGAAATAAGGATTATATGATTTCTAAGGACCCTTCCAATTCTTAACGTTCTATATTTCCAAGTAACTTGGGGGCAAGGAAACATTTCCAGATAGCTAGTGTGTTTGTGAACCCGTGTGGTATAGAGGAAAGGGTACTAGATTTGGACTCAGAGGACCTGCATCTCAATCCACTTAATAACTGTGTGATCTTATAACAAATCTCTTAATGTCTGTGGTGTCAACTTCCTTATCTGTAAGATGAGGAGGTTAAATGAAATAAACTCTAAGGTCTTTTTAGCTCTAAGTTTTTGATCCCATGACCCTATTCCCAGAAAGAACATTTAGAAATTGAAAGGACACACATGCACACACATGCACACATACACACACAATCTATTTGCCATCTTTTTTAAGATGAGGAAACTGAGGTGTGTTGAAGGCTATACAGGTAGCAAGTAATGAAACTGAAATTCAAGTTTAAGTGTGCTTCTCACTGTACCACAAGCAAGTGGAAGTATTTCCTTGGTACTATGTAAATATGTGATGCTGAGACCCCAGATTGGGGAGCAGAAGCTACAGATTTCTTCCATTCCCTCTCATGAAGCTGTCTCACTGCTACATTAGCCAACCTGTGCTCCAGCCACCTGGCATTCTCTATTGCAGAGTCTTCCAAAGTACTGAGCATCCCCTTGGGATGGTAGGTGGTTAGTAGCAATGGCCAAAATTATTGGATCTATTCTAGTACAACTCCTGTTTTCTATTTGTCTGCTTTCTTTCAATGAAAACAAAGTTTAAGTCAAAGTCAACAGAATAAAGACTGACATGGGAAATTCATTCCAAGTGACAGTAAATGCAACATTGGGAGTGTTTAATATAGTTTAGAAAAATGAGGTGGAAGGGACAGGAGAAGGGGGAAGACGGAGAAAATTTGAAATTCAAAATTTTGTGGAAATGAATGTTGAAAACTAAAAAAAAATTTTTTTAAAACTGAGGTGGAATTTGACTCAGCATGGACTGAATCTCAACATGCGTGTGATTGATTACTGTAACTATGGGTTAAGTTCACAGAATCCCAGGTTTTGAGGTTGGATGGAACCTCAGTGACCCTCTATTCCAATCTATACATGAAAAGAATTCTAACAGTAACATAACTGATGAGAGGCTTCTCTTGAATACCTGCAAGCTCAGCTTAAAGACAGTGACAAAAATCACACTATTTGCAGCATTTGAATGTGAAATACATATACTCAAAGTTCAACAATCTTTGTTTGAAAGTTACAAGTTCCATGTTATATTTCTTAGCATTATTCATTTTGTGAAGTATAATATAACAAACTGGTTTCCAAAAAAAGCAGCATCTTTATAAAATGGAAACAATTCAAGAATTGGTTATAGATAACCCACTGAAATTTTCAATAATTAAATTTAAATCCAATTTTCTTAAATTGTTTAATTTTTAACAAATGAAATACTATTTATTCCTTTGTAAAGGATAAATGCGTAACCAGTTAAATTTTAAAATCCTTTCATGCAAAGCAAGAGCAAAGACATTAGAGATAGCTTACATACTAGAAATGCATAAATATCAAATATAAGGCCTGAATCCAAAGAAATAAGTCACTACATGTATCGTTGAGTTTAACAAATACTATTATTGATGGAGAGGGAAAACTGCTGCTTCTTTTGAATAACTGCTTTAGCAGCAGCGAAGTTACACCCTAATAAGCTGAAATAACTTCTTAAAAATGTGCATGTAGATATTGGCATGGAAAAACAAATTTTCCAAAGAAAATTTTGTCTTAAAAAAATCAAACATTTTTCAAAAACCCTGTCTGTGATATCAAAAGGACTTGTTCCCCACCCTTGGGTTACATCATGTGAAGTTGCTTACAGAATTGCCAAGTATAAAAAGTCTCACTTAGTAAGAGGAACATTGCTACTATCGGTTCACACGCAAAGCAAATTCAAATTGTTCTGTGGCATATGAGATGATACAGAATATGTAACTGCTCCTCTGCTGGAAGACCTTTACAATCAATTCATTGAAAACTACAATCCTCATATTTTATATTGCACGTAGTTGCAGCAACAGATGTAGTTAAAGATGCTCGTATTACAGATGTTTTTGAAATCATATTAGAGTGACTGCTTACTAACTGTGGGATCATCCACAAGTCACTTAATCTCATCAGGCCTCAGTTTCCTAGCCAGTAAAATGAATATTTTGGAATCAATGACCATTGAAATCTCTTACGACTCTAGATACTATGATCCTGATTTGTTACTTAGTAGATGCTGGCAATGCCACTTCAAGAGAAATGTTCAATATAATTAATGGATTTTAAAGAATGAAAGTGATATAGTGTATGACCATAGAACTAGAGTTTTCACTAATAAATCCCCATCTGTATTAGTAGCTATCTGTTATCCGGATATATTATATGCTCCACAAATAATCCTTTGTATGGAAAAATATGGGCAAGGAGCCACCTATATCTTTTCAAGTTGTTATAAAAGCAATCTAATTTATAAAAACAAATTTATTAAAGGAAAAACTTGAAAAACTATATTATAATGTTGGGGCAGAGCATAGGACATTGTTATAAAATATACTGGATTTTTTTGTGTGTGTCAAAGTGTTTTTAAAGGTGTTTGAGCTTTTTAAAAGAAGAAATTAACATTTTTCTTTGTGATAATTACAAAAATGAAACACATTGATGCTATAATAAAAAACTTCCTCCTGAGACTTGTTTATATTAGATACATTTGAATGTCTTAATATGCTCAATATATCAGTGCAGGTTCTCTGATCTAGAAAGATGTAGTGATTGAATTTTAAAAACAGAGCTTTGGGTAATATATTTACAAAAATTACTATTTTGATATGTTTCCCAATTAAAAAAACAACTCCTCTGCAAGTGAAATAGAAAACACTAAAAACATGCTTATTCATCACTTTTCTGGTCCATATAAATAATACTTGTTTTATTTGAAAAACCAGGATATTTAATGATATGAATGGATTAGAAACCTATCTGTTTGCCATGGACAAATATGATACATTTCATCCTACTCTGTCCTAGTAAGTTGATAAGAATTTAAGTGCCTACTGTGTTCCAGGCATTGTGCTAAGTACTGGGGATACAAAGAAAGTTAAAAAAAAAGCCTCTACCTCAAAGAACTCACAATCTAATCTAGACTTGCCTTATAATAGTAAGTTAAAAAAAGCATTTGTATGTGAAGTGTACAAGGTAAAGAGCTCTCTGGTTTTTCAAATGAAATGATAAAAATTTTATAACCATTCATAACATGTTCTTTGTATAAAGCAGGCTTCTTTCTGGCTCTAGCTATTATGAAGACAAAATATTGATCTTAATTAGTGGTTAAAGAGGAATTATGGATAGGAAAATCATCAATGTCACATTTTGAGAAGATTTATGTGGGAAAATAAGCCACATTAATACCATCATTATGGTTGTTTTTATAAATTATAAATATAAAAATGGCACCAAATTTTTAATAATATTAATGTATATATTATGTTGTTTTCATGAAAATAAAATGATATAACTTGTGATTATAGTATTGGAATCTTTACTAACAAAACTCCATCAGTGCTAATAGTTCAAAATGTGAAGCTTTCTGCTATTTGGATATATTATATGTGTTGGATATATCTTATGTGTTAAAGATGTGTTTGTTGGGTTACACAAATAATAAATTCTTAATTTTATTTTAATACAATATAACAAAGACAATTCTTTGAATAGATTTTTTTTTAAAGAAAAGTGGATGGGAATAAATTTTGGAAACCACTGATCTCCTGGATTTTCACTATCACCACCTCCCTATTCCTTTCTTGAATTTCTTACCACCTTGAGCTGATATGGGGTAGGGCCTTACTGACTTTTCTTTTCGTTCACTTACTAGTAAAAAACAATACTCATTCCTTCATTCAGCAAAGATGTATTAAGAACATATTGTGTTTAAAGAGCTCCAACCTCTTAGGTTTGGAACCTGAGAGATTTACTACAAAATGTCTTGGAAGACTTGGTAACAGATGGAAAGGGTGACAGGTTTTATGTGGTACTTGGAGCCAAGAAGACTGGTCTCCAACACTTATTTACCTGTGAGATCCTTGTAAAGTCATTTAATATCAGAGAACATCAGCTTCTTCATTTAGAAGGTGAGGATACCCATATAACCTCTAAGGTCCTTTCCAGTTCTAGTCTAAACCTTTGGTCCTGTAACTCAACTATAGGCATTAGGTCCATTCTTAGCTTCTTCTCTACCTCTTTTTCTGTTTTCCTGAATCTGCTTTCCCCCAACCTTCCATAACAGAAAATGGTATTCTAATGATTAAGGCCTGTACATCTCTCCGTATCTCTATCTATCTGCCACCTAGTTCCCGGAGGATAGGTGAAAAGCCCCTACCCTTGGTTACTGACAGTGGACTCCTAGCGGTCCCACCCTTAACATCAGAAAAGAAAGACGGATTCATCTCTATCTGGGGCCTAAAGCCATCTTCCTGTCTCCTGCTCTGTAGCTTCCATGGAGGTAAAGAAAAACTGAAGCAATTGGTTTATATAAGTTGAGAGAGCTCATTAAGTTTAAAATTCAAATGCAGCAAACTGAATCCATGTTCATTTTGTAAATCAAGTCTTCATTTATCACTTTGCACTGAATCTTATAGCCAGTGATTTAGACCATGACTCTCATCCATTGGCCTTTTAGATGGTGTTGTCAGTTCCTAATTTTGACTCTCAGTTGACTCTCTCTGACCTCATTCCCCAGCACTAGTTCTTTCTAACTCTTTGTCCTTTTTGCCTGGTTCCTATTACAAAGTGTTCCCTTACCTTGATCTATGCTGGAACTTCATTTCTTCTTCCTTTCTCTCATTTTTTTCTATCCACCTTCCCCATTCCCCAAATCAGCAACCATAGACCTTATCTAGTCACTGTCCTTGTCAGATCTCAGATCAAGGGACAGGTAGATGGGCCAATGGACTTTCTATCTAGGGTTTCCAGACTTGTTCTTTTGTCTTTATCTGCAGATCTCCATGATCTGGTTCCCTGGAAGTTCATTTACCCTCTGTCCTATTCTCAACTGCTCTTCCTCAAGCAAGTCCAATTTGCTAGGTTCCTGTAGATTGCTCAAGCCTGGATGGTGAAATCAATTCTTCTACCTATGTCCGATCATAGGTTCCCAAAGTGGGTAATACCACCCCCTAGGGGGTGCTAGAGCAATCCAGGGGGGTGGTAGTCACCTTGAGTGAATAAAAATAATGGGGCAGTGGAAGCATAAGGAGAGAAGAAAAGAGAACAAAATTTTGAAAAAACCATTCATACATGTTTCATCTGTTGTGTAACAGAGTTAAAGTCATAGTGATTATGTTATTTTCCAAATAAACACACAAAATGCAAGTTACAACTGATTAGTGGTCAAGGTCACTGCTAACAGGTCTTAACAAGCAAGTGTTGGTATATTGTTGGGAAGTGTAGCATGCACTGGCAGGAATATGTGCATGTAATGATTTGTTTACAATACAAAACTATCTGGTTACATGATGCAATATTTTTTAAAAATTATTTTATTTGTTTTTAGTTTTCTACAATCATTTCCATGTATCTTAAATTTTTCCCTTCCCTCCTCTTTCATCCCCCCTCCCTCCCCACTCCCTCCCTGAGACAGAGTGTAATCTTATATAGGTTCTACACATACATTGTTATTAAATACATTTTCACCTTAGTCATGTTGCATAGAATTATTAAAATGAATGGGAGAAACCATAAAACAAAAGAAAACATAACACAAGAGAAAATGGTCTCATTCATTCTGCGATCCAGTTCCATAGTTCTTTTTCTGGATGTTTTGCTTCAAGAGTCCATTGGGAATTTTTTAGGTCCTTGCATTGCTGTGAAGGATTAAGTCTACCAGAAAAATTAGTTGCATACTGTGGTTGTTGCTACATACAGAGTTCTCTTGATTCTGCTGTTTTCACTCAGCATTAGTTCATATAAGTCCTTCCAAGCCTCTCTGAAGTCTTCCTGTTCATCATTTCTTATGGAATAATAGTATTCCTTTACATTCATATACTACAACTTGTTCAGCCATTCCCCAATTGACAGGCATTCCCTTGATTTCCAGTTTTTGGTCACCACAAAGAGAGCTGCTATAAATATTTTTGTACATGATGTTATATTACATCATCAAAATTTCTTTTTTTAATGTTTATTTATTTTTAGTTTTCAACATTCATTTCCACAAAACTTTGAGCTGCAAATTTTCTCCCCATCTCTCCCCTCACCACTCCATAATGCCTTACATTCTGATTACCCCTTCCCTCAATATGACCTCCCTTCTATCACACCCCTCCCTTCCCTTATCCCCATCTTTTCTGTTTTCTTGTAGAGCAAGATAGATTTCTATACCCCATTACCTGTATTTCATATTTCCCAGTTGTATGCAAAAACATTTCTCAACATTCGTTCCTAATACTTTGAATTCCAACTTCTTTCCTCCCTCCCCACCCATTCCCACTGAGAAGGCAAGCAATTCAATATAGGCTATATATGTGTAGCTTTGCAGAAGACTTCCACAATAGTCATGTTGTGTAAGGCTAACTATATTTTCCTCCATCTTATCCTGCCCTCCATTTATTCTATTCTGTCTTTTGGCCTTGTTCCTCCTCATAAGTGTTAACTTCTAATTACTTCCTTTCCCCATTTGCCCTCCCTTCTATCATTCCCCCCACTCTACTTGTCCCCTTCATACCAAATTGAGTGAGCATGCTATTTCCTCCTTAAGCCAAATGTGATGAAAGTAAACCTCACTTTTTCCCCTGTCACCTCCTCCCTTTCTCCTCCACTGAATAAGCTTATTCTTGCCTCTTTTATATGTGATAATTTTCCCAATTCCATTTCTCCCTTTCTCCTCCCAATATATTCCTCTCTCACTCCTTAATTTTATTTTTTTACGTATCATCTCTTCTCATTCAACTCACCCTGTGCTCTCTCTCTCTCTCTCTCTCTCTCTATCTATATATATATCTATACATATATATGTATAGATATATATACACACAATATATATGTACATGCACACATGCATGCATGTGTGTGTGTGTATGTGTGTGTGTGTGTGTGTGTGTGTGTGTGTGTGTAATCCCTCCAACTACCCAAATACTGAGAAAAGTCTCAAGAGTTACAAATATTATCTTTCCATGTAGGAATGTAAACAGTTCAACTTTAGAAAATCCTTTATGATTTCTCTTTCCTGGTTGTCTTTTCATCCTTCTCTTGATTCTTGTGTTTGAAAGTCAAATTTTCTATTCAGCTCTGGTCGTTTCATCAAGAATGTTTGAAAGTCCTCTATATCATTGAATGACCATTTTTTTCCCCTGAAGTATTATACTCAGTTTTTCTGGGTAGGTGATTCTTGGCTTTAATCCTAGTTCCTTTGACTTCTGGAATATCATATTCCAAGCCCTTAAATCCCTTAATGTAAAAGCTGTAATAATGTTATTCTGATTGTATTTCCACAATACTTGAATTGTTTCTTTCTAGCTGCTTGCAATATTTTCTCCTCGACCTGGGAACTCTGGAATTTGGCTACAGTATTCCTAGGAGTTTCTGTTTTTAGATCTCTTTCAAGAAGTGATCACTGGATTCTTTCAATATTTATTTTGCCCTCTAGTTCTACAGTATCAGGGCAGTTTTCCTTGATAATTTCATGAAAGGTGATGTCTAGGCTCTTTTTTTGATCATGGTTTTCAGGTAGACCACTAATTTTTAAATTGTCTCTCCTGGATCTATTTTCTAGGTCAGTTGTTTTTCCAATAAGATATTTTACATTATCTTCTATTTTTTCATTCTTTTGGTTTTGTTTTGTAATTTCTTGGTTTCTCATAAAGTCGTTAGTTTCCATCTGCTCAATTCCAATTTTTAAAGAACTATTTTCTTCAGTGAGCTTTTGAATCTCCTTTTCCATTTGACTAATTCTGCTCTTTAAAACATTCTTCTCCTCATTGGCTTTTTGGGCCTCTTTTGCCATTTGAGTTAGTCTATTTTTTAAGGTGTTAATTTTTTCAGCATTTTTTAGGTCTCCTTTAGCAAGCTGTTGACTTGTTTTTCATGATTTTCTTGCATCACTCTCATTTCTCTTCCCAATTTTTCCTCCATCTCTCTTACTTGATTTTCAAAATCCTTTTTGAGCTCTTCCATGGCCTGAGACCATTGCATATTTATTTTGGATGTTTTGCATGCAAAAGGCTTGAATACCTAAATTGTTCCTCCTCATCTGAAAGGATGGAAGAAAATACTTGCTCACCAAGAAAGTAACCTTCTATTATCTTATTCTTTTTCCCCCTTTTGGGCATTTTCCCAGCTTGACTTTTGAGTTCTTTGTGAGGGCCCAATTCAGGGCTGAGATTCAGAATAGCTGCTCAATTCCCCCAGGGGTTTTAGGTAGAGGTCTCCCAGGACTGCCACTCAGGACTGAGACTCAGATCAGCTGCTCAGTTCACCCCAGGGCTCTAGGCAGAGGGTCAAAAATGTAAGCTGCTGCTGCAGTGGCTGCTGCTGGAGGTTCAGATCGAGTTCCCCTCTCCTGTGTGAAGGAGTCCTCCCACTGACCTTTGAAGCTGTCCGTGACATTTGTGGGTTAAGCAATCTGGAAACTACTGCTGCCAGTGGCTCCCTGAAGCCTGTTCAGGGTCCTGTCCCTGTCACATCGGGCTGTACTCTGTGCTTCCTGGGCTGTGCTGCGTGCCCTCCACCGAAACTGTCATCAAAATTTCAATGCAAGAAAAAACCTACAAATTTACAATAAATTGTTAAATTGAGGATGTGTCATTTGAAAAAAAAATTGTAGTTTTTTGAAATGATGCAAATTTCATTAAAAAAATGTTAAAGGGTTAAAAAAAGTAGATTGGGAACCTCTGTCCTATATCGTCATCACAACCAAGTATGATGGCCCCTGATTGTGAAACTCTTCAAATGCCAACCAACGAAGCATGAACTTTGCTTTCACAAATTTGAAGCATCTCTAAGTTTCCTTCCAATTCCAAATCATAGTCATTAAAAAAGTATGATCCACTGGAAAATTCTTAGCATAGTAATGCTCCTGTCAGATCTAAGAACAAGAACAATTATTTTAGCAGTTGTATAGATAATGAATTGGTGGAGTGTAGGGGAGAAAATGGAAGAAGGAAGACCATTAGGGAGCTGTGGTAAGAGATCTGGCATGTAATAATGAGAGTCCACTAGAATGGTAGCAGAAGAGACTCAGAAGGGAATAACTTTACTTATTCTTAGTATAGTCATCCACTACTTGTTTCTCCCTTGCATCCTCCCAAATGAGATATTTGCAAAGAATTTGGCACATAGTAGGAACTTAATAAATGTTTCTTTCTTTCTTTCTTTTTACATCTCTCCCACCCCACCCCACATTGCCAAGTAATTCTAAGTGCTTTTAGATTGTGAAGCTGTGATTCAAGCCATTGCTACTTCATTACTCAACTCCTTGTATGTCTAAACTGATCTCTACTACTGTATCCTATAATATTCACATGAATGAATGAGATGAGATGAATGAAAGATACTATGGAATCCACTGAGTCCAACTCTCCTCTTTTTACAGATGAGAAAAAGGAGTTTCAAATAGGTCCAGTGACTGAGCCAAGACTCAAATCCAGGTCATGTTATTTCAAATGCAATGTCTTTTTCACCGGACTGTGGTGCTGGATATGACTTTTGAGACAGTGTACTCTATACCTATACTTTTCCTATATGGCCTTTGCTTAAGCCATAAAGCTAGTAGAAAGCAGAGCTGGGTTTGGAGCTCAGGTCTTCTGTGTCTAAATCTCATCTCTTTTCATTGTTCCATGCTGCCTGAGTCAGGTGCTCTAGCTACTGATTCATTGGCACATTTGTTCCTTCCTTATTGTGTTCTCTTTTAATCATTAGTTTTGAAAACTTCCCCAAAAGTGTGGATAAAGGTGATTAAAAATAAAATCAAGACAACTTGTAGCACCGATTATCAAGCTACCGAAACATAGTTTTCTTATCTAAAATCATTGTACATATAATTGGTTGGTTAAAAAGGGCCCTCTGAAGAGGGGTTTACATTGCAACAGGAGGATTTGGATTAATCAATAAGAACAACCTATAATGACTGTAAAATATTAGAATATGTTATCAGGGGAAGGTGAATTCTTCTTACCTGGATATTTATAAGAATGGACTGGCTACTTATCATTCTGGTACGTGTATGGTAGAGTATAAGTCCTGCCTGGGGGTAGCAGAGAATTGACTATATTATTTGTCAGAGGTCTTAACTAGCCCTATGATTGTATGTAGAGATTAATTGTAGAGATGCTATTTTGCAGTCTTGATTCCAGAAAACATAAAAATACCAGCCTTATGCTAAGACTCCATCACCTTTTAAAGTGAAAAGAATGTTGGTCTTCAAGTCACGAGTGACCTGGGTTTGAAGACTGTTTCTAATATTTAATTAGTTGCATGTTCATGTACAATTACACTTCTCTAAACCTCAGTTTTTCCATCTGTCAAATGAAGTTAATTTCTCCATGCAAAACTCTACTCACACTCAGCTATTATTTTCTCCTGCATTAGAGCACTGCTGTGGTGATTAAATGAGAAGTATGAAGCATTGCATTAATATTAGCTTTGGGGAGCGGCTCTGGGGAGGGTGGTCTGGACCTGTGATTTTCCCACTGTGGAAATGATTTCCATTGATACCATCAGCCATTGCTCAGTAACTTACAACTTTAGAGTATTACTTGGGACACGGAGAGGTTAAGTGACTTGCCCCAGGTGCCATAGTTAGCCTATATTAGAAGCAGAACTCAAAATCAGATTTTTCTGGCTCCCACACCAGCCATCTATCCACTATGCCATATTGTCTCTTACTGGCGATTATAACTGGTTTGTCTTTTTTTTTTTTTTGTCAGTATCCACCACTCAATGCAACAGATGTATTCCAGCAACATTTGCTATAAAGTTGAATTTCTTCTGGGAAAATCCAATTTTCCTATTGGTTTCCAAAAGAAAATTGGAGATGTGCTCTACTGGAAAAATGCTTGGCATTAGTATGTAGTAACATCACATTTAAGAATGAAGTAAGCCTTTAAAAAATCACCTATTTAAAGAAATAATTCTGATAGGAAATGAATAGTTGTGCTCAAAATAGTAACAATATTCCTAGTTTTAACTGCAGAATGGTCACAGAATAAAAAATGAAATGAAAATGCTAGTACCTGAAGTTCTTGGCAGTTCAGCTGTCTGCTTTGGCCTACCTCACATCGTGTTCACAGCTACAGAGAGAGCAATTCCCAAAGTTTAGCAATTTGGCAAAATGTTTTACCAGTCCCACGTGAGTTTACTGCTTTTTAACTTCATATCCAAAAAATGTTTTCCTTTTCTTGTACTTTTTTTCCCATAGCCTGAATTTAGCGGCCTTTTTTCAAATGTTCCCCAAGTGACCCCTGTACACTACTAATATTACCAGAGAGGCAAGTGGAGGTCATGAGGTAGCAAGAATACTAGCCTAGAATTAAACCTTAGTTCTGCCTCTGTTACTAACAAGCTATGAGATTTTGGGCAAATGACTTACCTTTGTGGTCCATTCCATTGAAGAGAGTTTACTCCTTTGTAAAAGAAAGGGATTGAACTACATGACTTGAACTGGATGGTCTAGTGCTAGGTACCCTGTCTCCTTTAATGACCCAGGCCAAGAAGACCTTGAGAATCACTTTAGGAACACAAGCAATTAACATCTAATAATTAGCAAATTCATCAGTTGTGCCTATAATGAACATTCTTTAAGTCCATCTTCAAAAGCATCTATGGGTAAATTGTAAGTTGTGCTAGATAACTAAAAATATATAAATTTTAAGGTATGATATGGTCTCTGCTTTCCTGGAGCTTGAATAAGTAAGGGGATATGGTAAATGTTCCAATATGTCCCATACCAATGGTTCTGATGCTTAGTCACTGTGGAATCATGGTTTAGTCATTTAATTGCAATTGACCCTCAGTTTCTGCATCTGTAAAATGGGGTTAATAATACTTGCACTGAAAACTTCCTAGAGTTGTTGCCAGGAGAGCTCTTTGTACAAACATGGGGCATTATCCTCATTTATTTCATTAACCAGTAACTAATGTTCTCATTACAGTTTTTTTTGTTTTGTTTTGTTCGAGCTCAGCAGTTCAAATCATTGTTGAATATTAGTGAGTTAACAGAGTTTCTGGCCACATTTAAACTGCTAAATAAGCAAAGCCTTACCATCCTTGATATTTAGCTTCTCCCAACTGACAACAGAGAGCCTAAGATTCAAGAGAGCAGAGGGGAGTATCTAGTAGTCTTCTACAAGGTAAAATGGTGTGAATAGATTTCTGTAGGTTTGTGTTTTGCATCTCATGTTTCACAAATAGAAAATCTGCCACAGCATTTAGGCAGACCTACACACACACACACACACACACACACACACACACACACACACATTCATACACACAATAACTGTTTTTCTCTACAGGCAAGTTTGTAGACAGAGCAAGTTGGTCTTCGTTCTAGGGAAACTGATTGCTGGATTAGAAATGACAGGAAAGTTGGGGGCAAGTGACCACTTATAGACTTGAAAGAGGAAAGCTGGGTGTGATCTGACATATACCTGTGATTTGGGGAGAACGTATTTTAAAGGGCTCAACGAAAGGATTGGCAGAATCTGATGGCATAATATTTGGTTTGGGATGTTGGTTTAAGAACAAGAAAGCTCTTCATAATGAAATTCTGAAGACTCCAGGAGAAACCATGAGGGAAAAAAAGAGAATTACCTAAAGACACTAATGTGAATATAAAAGGAACTCCTTGATGAACTCAGATTTTTAAAAAGATATATAAAATTGTTTTCTAATAGGTAAGCAGTCAAAAGAAAAAGAAATCTTTTTTCAGGAGAAGAAATGCAAACTATTGACAACTATATGAAAGATTGTTCCACATGCCTTTTGAAAATCTGAGTTCATCATTAAATACTCCAGGTATTCATATTAATCTCGTTAGTCAGTCCCCTAGAACAACAAGAACAAAAATTAAAACAAATATTAGACTTTACCATATATACAACAAATTGGTAAAGATGATAAAAGACAGAAATAGTTTGTTAAAGAGCCTGAAGAAAAACACACTAATATACAAACACAGGATGGGGCGATGTGGCCAAAAACCAGTTCCTATGAAACAGTATCTGGAAGTTTTTGGGGACGTCAAGCTTAATATGAATCAATGGTGGCTGGAAAAAAAACAACTCATGCTTTTCTGATACCTAAAGAGAGATAATAGGTATGTTCTATTTTGCCCTGGGTGGGTCATATCTGAAATATGAAGTTTACCCAAAGGGCCACGGAGAGATGCAGAGAACCTGTTAGTAGGCCATGGCCTGTTATGAACATTGACTTATATCCAATAAAAGACGTCATTAAAGAAACAAATACAAGCTTAGAAAAGAAAGTAGATTGATCATAGAGTAGGAATGAGAGATAAGATGAATAGTCTAAGGGCTGCACTGGAATTCATGAAATGGAGGACTCTTTACAAGGACCTCTGTAGAAGGATATGAACAAGAAAGACACAAGATGAAAAGGTTTGGATGGGTTGCAACCTGCACCGGTGACAAGAGAACCTATAATGGTGATTGGAGAGCCACTGAAATACTGAAATTTTAACAAACTGAGAGATCATAAGGATAGACTAGAAATCATGCCATGTGATGGCTGGTTAAAGTAGTAGCATCAAACTCAAACAGAAAAGAGGTCACTGCTCTGTACCTAAGAATCCTTGTGGGGATTGCATATTGACTTGTAAGTCTGTGTAAGGTAATCTATGTTTTATCATACTTTTATTTTTTGTTAACTATTTCTCAGTTACTTGATAATCTGGTTATAATCTGTGTCTGAAAACTCTGGATTAAAGGAACTGAGGATGTTAAGCCTGGAGAAGAAAAAACTTAAGTAGTTGTGTTCAAGAATTTGAAAGGCTGCCATGTCAAGAGTGTCCTAGACACTCCTGGTCCTAGAGCATAAAACTAGGAGAAAGGAAGATTTCAGGTCTATAAAGGGAAGGGGAAGAAACTTAAGAACCAGAGCTGTCCATTAATGAGTACCTATAATTTGCTCCCAATTCTAGCTACTTGGTTTATTTAAAAGGTATATCATTAAATAATACTGTTCCTTAAGGAGAAAGCATGAATAAAATGTAAACCTATTGGTCCAAAACCATCTAATGTTGGCAGCCTTGACTTTGCCACTTTGGGGCAAACAAAGCCAAAGGGAAATTATAATTTGAGAGGCAGCACTCCACTTAAGTCTGGATTATAAATCTGGGGTTGTTTCACCACATTATTTTTTTTTTTTAGTTTTTGTTTGAGAATATTGATTCACAGACTATTAGACCTAAAAGGGACTTTTGAGCTAATGGTATCCAATGTCTTAATATTTTCAGATGAGAAAATGGAGCTTTGCTGAAGTTCGATTACTTCCCCATGGTCAAACTGCAAGTTAGTTCCAAAATTAGTACTAGTTGTAGCTCAACGTCTGGGAGAGTGCCATTCCCCCATACCACTCTTTGGGTCTACTTTACTTTTCTGCTTTCGCCCCCTCCATTTTAATCTACTTCCCTTTTTGTTCCTACTCTTCCACTGATTTGGTCAAATGTGATGTTTGATGGGGCACTTATTCTCAATACTTTTATAGTTTTCTCATTCAGTACATCGACTCCTTTGGAGCAAAGGTTCTTTAAAAAGCTAAGAAATGAAATAATAACTTGTGTTCAGCACAACCCCATAATAATACGTTACCTTACGATATAGCAGATCCAGGGAAATATCACGTCCCCATAAACATGGTGGTGTACAGTGCACTCTCTCAGGGGGACAGCTGAGACATAAGTTAACAACACAATTCTCTGATATTGGTTTATCATGGCAACTTATAAGTAAAGCTGAAAACTTTCTGGATGAATTTGTAACTGTACCTGCATTTCTTGTATAAAATAAAAACCTTGACTTTTCCCCATCCTTTTTTGGTTGTTGTTTCAGGAGTAAAATCAAAACTCAGTGAAACGTTGATTATCTTAGTGGAAAATTTCACTTTTCTTTTCAACTCAAGGGCATAGGTCAAGGAGAGGTCAGCTTTGGATTAGGGAGTACTCATACCACCAAGGTAGCTAACTACAGAATTTTAAATTGCTTTTAGAAATAACGGACCACAAACTTTATTGGCGAAATTTTGTCCCAAAGCCAATGTTTAACCCAGTGAGTTATACACGACTGAAAACAAAGAAGATTAAGGGGGGTGCTGATGACAGTGTAATTTACAATAGTATTGTCTCAGGGCTTTTTAAACCAGAGCATCGAACTGGGAATAGGGAAGCCTGGGTTCTGCTATTGGCCCGTCATATAGCCTTGGACAAAGCAGTTACCCTTTGCTACTGCAGCCTCTCTAGCTGTGAACTAGGAGAGAGACTAGGCTGTCCTTTAGAATAATGAAGGAAAGGGGGCTAGGATCAGGCAAAGTGCCGCTGTGACATTGTGTTTGCTCCATTTTTTGGCATCTCATAAGGGTTATTTAACATCTGGCAAAAGAGCGATTAATTGGCCATTTATTATCCAATTCAAATAGAGGCTGCACGCTGTAGGTTAAAAGTTTAAAATTTTTATACCAAGAGTCAAGTCTCTTGTGTTTTACAGTAACATGAGAGCATACGTGGTGAAAAAGCCCATGAATTTCATTCGAAAACCTCTCTTCTGGCAGATGCGCTCCCCATGACAGTGAAATATTCCATTGAAACGCCTGCTCTAGTACCATGAATGGAGCAAAGTCTTGTGTTTGTATATTCTGTGAAGTTGAACAACAATTTCCAACATATGTTAGGAGAGGCTGCCCTCTTTAGAGATGGGAAAATGGATAGCTCCTTGGGGAACAGAAAGCCTGGCGCTGAAAAGTTTCTGTTAATCTTTCACTAGTGAAACCCAGAATGGAACCCAACAGCCTGTTGGCTGCAGAGTAGTCAGTAGAAAAGCCCAGCCCACAGGAAATGAGGCTGTCCTCCTCAGCAGAGGATACTTAGGCAGAGAGAAAACATTTACAATTCTTGTAATTATGCTGGTTTTCGGCACCTAAATTGTCATAAATCACATTTATAAAAGCCATCTTCGCACCAGTCAAATTTTGAAAGCTGCAAAATATATTCAGCTGGTGGGTAGTTTGAAACAGCAGTACATATGTTTGGAATAAATACATGTTATAATTATGGTTTTTAATACTGGGAGGTTTCTTATGAGGATTTATATTCACATACTGATGATAATGGAGTACATTGTAAGCATAATGAAGTGGTGATGGGTGGTATTTGTTCCTGCTCTTCTACAAAATACTGCTTCTCTCTCTAAGGGCTGCATTCCTATGTAAATCCCCATACATCAAGATAGAAATATGCATCTCTGTGTATTTCCTCGAGTGAAATACCTGGAGAGAAAATACCTGCATTTTCACAACCAATTCATGGATCTTAAAACATAATTATCTCTTATTGCGTTGTTGATCCCAGAGCAGTATTTGAATTAAAAAGGAGTACCAGTAGAATTGGAGGGAAGTAAAAGAACTCTATTTTATAGCTAGGACCATGGTTAAGTAAAATCTAGTTTTAATAACAGACTAGTATCATAACAAGTAGACGAGTCAAACTTGTAATTAGAATTTTTATTACCTAGGTATTAGCACCAAGGCCAGGCCTACTGAGCATCAGTCGAGTACATGGAATGCTGGCAGTGGATCAGGCAGCTTGGCAGGGGCCCTTACCGTATCTGGGCTGGCGGTCTATGCAACTTGAATTCACTAGACACCTAACTGCGCTCTGGACTAGCTGGACCTAGCTTGAGCCAACTTTTTTCTTCAGGAATAATCTTTGTCTTTACCTATAGATCCATGTAAAAATGTTAGGACTGAAATATCCTGAATTAGGTATTTCAAGACATTAATAATATGATCCTGAAACCTTATCCAAGCAAGACATTTATACATGAGACTGATTAGTGGTCCCTAAATAGTTTCCCCCTACTTGGTAGGTTCCCTGAAGACCCACTGGTATTTCTTTACCAGGATAACATAGTAGAAAGACCACTGGATTTGGAGTTAAAGACTGGGATAGAATCTCCTGAGGGCCACTTACTCAAACATAAGGCCTTGAACAAGTTATTTCTTCTCTTTGAACTGTAGTTTTCTCATCTATAAAATGAAAGCAGCAGATCAGATGACTTCTCAGTTCCCTTGTATTTCTAAAATCTTATGATTCTCTGGAAAGTGGTTCTATTTATTGATACTGTTTATACTTAGTGGAATCTCTTTTCCACTTTATAAACTATATAAGATCATGACAAGGACTATGATGTGACTTTTTGTTCGTTCATTCATTCATTTATTCGTTCATCGTCTACTTGCTAAGCTCCTATAACATGCAGAGCACTAAATCAGATACTAGGAATAATATATCCTTACCACCACAAAATTTACAATCTTAATGAATGACAAGATCTAGACCTTAGAGTTCATTTAGGCCTACCTCTATATTTTATACCTTTGAAAAATCCAGAGAGGTGAGGTTATATGAATAATTAACATTTACCTAATATTTTAAAAATTGCAAACCACTTTCCTCTAAGTAACTTTGAGAGAGAGTCTAAATAATATTGTCCTCATTCTACAAATAAGGAAACGGAGACTCAGGAATTGTGTGGTTTGCTCAAAGTCCATTAGCTATAAAATGTCAGTCAGGATTTGAGCCCAGATCTCTTTTGATGGCAAGTTCAGGGCCCTTCTTATCATACCACAGGTAGTAAGATGGAGAGCCAAGTCTAGAACCCAGGCCTCCTGAAACCAAATCTGGTGCTCTTTCCACTTCATCTCAGTGCCCTTTACTCACATATAGTCTTGATCTGACTGCTATGTTTTAATTCTTGCTTATTAAAAGGCAAATGCTCCTAGGAGAAATAGTACTTTAAAACATTATCTCTCATTTCGAATTTGCTGTGAATGAGTTGCCAGTCCTTACTTGAAAGTAATTTGAATGAATAAGGAGAGAAAGTAGCTGAGCTTCCAAGTGTGGAAAGAGCCATTACAAAGAGGAAAGGACAGCATCCCAGAACTCTCAGGACGGGGGTGCTGAGCACAAAATTCATATGCTTTCTAATTCAATCAGGGTTGCTGCTGTAGGCGTATTGTGATTTACCATCCTCAGACTGTGCAGACTGCTTACAAAGTAGTAAAGGATAAGACATGTTTTGTGGGTTTCAAGATTTTAGCAGTAGAATTATAACTAAGGCAAAGCTTTGGGGGCTTTGCCTCAGGATGGAAAATTTTAAGACCATGGACAAGACCTTCCTGGGCTCTCCTTTCTCTATCTGTTCCATAGCTTCATACACAAGTGTCTTCCCTTCCCTAGGGCTGGTAGTGTTTACATGGTACTTAAAAACTTGTAAAGCACTTGAAATATATTTCTTATTTGATTTGATCCTGACATCAGCTCCTGTGAGATAGGTACAGATATTATTCCCATTTTTTGGATGAAAAAGGTAAGGATGAGAGAGTAACTTGCACAGGATCACATAGCTAGAGAGTGCCTGAGGCAGGATTTGGACATCTGGGAGAAATGGGGATGGGAGGGTCCATTTCAGACATGGGAGACATTATAACTTTTCTGATCTAGGACAACCCCCCTTATTTTATAAATGAGAAAACTGAAATGAAAAGATATTAAATGACTTTCTAGAGATTATGCAGATAATTGATTATGCAGGGAGAACTGGAATTCAAACACATTTTGTCTTCACTATGCTGTCTTGGGAGCTACCCATAATTAGGCAGTGGGGGGAAAGAGGAATGGAGGAGACCAAGAAAGAGTGATCAGAGTGATAGGAGAAGATGAGTTACTGAAGTCAAAGGAGGAAATGCTGTTAAGGAGAAGGATGTGGTTGACACTGTCAAACGATGCCGATGAATGAAGCAGGATAAGGGCTAAGACCATGGGGCCACTGGATATCAATCAATAAATTGATCAATAAACATTTATTAAGTGTCTTCTATGTGCTAGTAGGCTCCTCTCATTATGATTCTAAGAACCCCTTTCAAATATGGGTCCTGGGGTGAGACAGGAAAGTCGGAACTCACCCCATCTATATTACATCTGATAGTTCTGCTACTTCCAATTCTGTCTGTTTGGTTACTCTATGAACACAAGGTGCCTCCTGATTAAACAAAAAGAGGTAAAGTGTGCATGAAGCCTTGCGATGCTGCTTTGTTGGTAAAGTTTCACTCAATTTAAATGGATCTGATTTTTCCTGAATGATCCTATTCAAAGTGTGTTACATGTCCCAGTGATTGTATATCTGAGAGTGCCTTGCATTCTCTCCTAGCTATACTCTGAGAACCCTAATTCTGAGCATATTCAAATGGATGTGGATGTTCCTTTCAATAATACAGATAGCAACCCATCCACACCTACAAATTCCATTCTCCTCTTATCCATATTCTCCTACAAGTTTGACAGACTGGTGAGGTTAGGGAAGGGGAAGGGACTGTTTCATTTTTTTTGTCTCTGAATCCCCAGTGCCTAGCACAATACCTGACATGTAGCAGGTTCTTAATAGTTTAACAGATGCTTCTAGATTTGTGGATATGTACACACATATGCACATATAAATATATTGTCATTTATTTGTCCATAAAACAACATACAATTATATATGAATCTATATCTATATGGTATAAATCAGTATTTTAAAATATAAGGAACTGCATTCAGCACTACACATACACATACTATGCCACAGATAACCACATTTTTAAAACTTTATTTTACCATTATATTGGAGTAAGAAATGCTCTGTCAGTGAATGCTAAAGAAAAGTAGCATTACAAAATGTATTTTGTCCTATAATAAAAACCGGTGACATTTATGGTTGGGTTATGGGCATAGATTTTTTTTTAATCACTAGTTAGGCTCTCCCTGAGCTCCCAGAGCAAAAACATTCCATGGGAAGCTGAAAAATGTAATTTTAGTTGCAGTATAATTTTCCAGCTGTTGCAAAAAGGCATATTTTGGCATGATTCAGAACTAGTGAATTGTAGTGAAATATTAACCAACTGATGGTTGAATCAGGTTTTATTTTTAATGGATGGGAGTCAGGATGTGCAGGCCACTGATTCTTATCATATTTCACAGTACCTTTGCCACAAACAAAGCCAATAACTTGGTGTCATAAAATCCTAATGACTCTGCGAGATCCTAGGGACATATGCATATGAAAATGACTCTGAAGGATGTGGATGCCTCCCTGTTTTTTACTGTGGGTGCAGATAGTTCAAGGTAAGACAATTTCTCCCTCTTTCTGAGGGATGATTTCCTTTCTGTGTCTCAAGGAAGAAACCTAAATGTGTTAATGTCACCTCAGATCAGCTGCATGATCAATCTGAAAATGTTTGCAGAAATTTGTCATTACAGTGACTCCCAAATGAGATCTGACTGATTCAGGGGCATGTATAGATCCAGCTCCAGGCCTGGTCTGTTTTTTCAATAGCATTTTCATTCAACCTGGTGGTGCTTTTTCATGGGGAAAGGAGGACGTGACCACGAGTGAGAAGGAAATATGATTCAGACACACATTCCCAAGCAGAGTTGTCATTTATCTACAGTTTTTCTCAAGTTCAAAAGCACTTCTGAGTCACTAGAATTGTTTGGTTGTCATTACATCATTTTCAGACACGTCTGACTCTTTGTGATCCCATTTGGTGGTTTTTTGGCAAAGATACTGGAGTGGTTTGCCTTTTCCTTCTCCAATTTATTTTACAAATGAGGAAACTGAGGCAAACAGGGTTAAGTGACTTGCCCAAGGTCACACAGCCAGTAAATGTCTGAGGCCAGATTTGAATTCAGGAAGGTAAGGTTTCTTGACTCAAGACTTGGCACTCTACCCACTGGATCAAAATTTCTCTGCAGTGAATCCAGCCTCAATGTTAGCTGAATGGAATTTAAATCCTTTCCTTAAAGCTCACCTTTTCCCAGTATGGAGCTCCCTTTATGGTACACACAACTAACTGACAGAAAGACCATTCATTGTTTTTCTTTTGGTAAAAAGGATCTCAGCTGATGAAGTTGGGTGGGCAGCCCAGCCTCAAGAAAACTTCCAGTTTCCCTAACAAAAAAAAAAAAAAAAAAAAAAAAGGAGAAAACAGCTGCAGGGTGAACCTCCCTGTCGCTGGGAACCTCAGCCTTTTTTTTCCTCCTAGGCAATGCTTCTTATAATACGAGGTCATGCAGTCTCCCTGGGCTCATTACTAAGGCCTCTCCTGATCGGAGACTGCCAGTTGTTCTACATGGTGCCAAAGTATGTGTGGTGGATTTCATGCTTTACGATTGTCCACCAGGGACTGACATGAGACCACGAAGCTAAGGCTATGTAGTAGTTTGGGTCTAACTCTGAGCTAAAAGAAACACTTAGATACTTCATGGATTTCAACTGTAAGAAAAGCTCTTGAAATATCCACTTGAAACAGCCTGTGTGATTTAGAGTAATCCTACATGTGATAAATGCAGGAAATGCACATCTTGCCATCAGGGTTAGAATTTATCCGATATCAGATCAGACAAGTTTAATAAACCACTTAAGTGTTATAAGGTATGCTTCATATCAAGATGAATTATGTCTCTATCTATGGCTCACTGCAAAGTTCTATCACTCTGAATATTAAATTTAAAAAACAATGTTTAAGTAATGCGAAGGGTCTGATTTAAAGCAACAATATGCTAATAAATTCAAATTGAACAGGGACAGACCTTCCTTAACACACATTGATTGTATAAGCAAGTTATAATAGCCTGGATTAAAGCTGCAGCCCTACTCTTAAGAGGGAATTTTCTTCAAAAGTTGATTTAAAAATCACATCCATATCTAATTGGTTGCCAAGTCCCCTCAATTTTACCTCCCCAACATCAGTCCCCTCTGTGAGGGGTCCCACGGTTCCTAATCTGATTTAGGCCCTCATTGTCTGGCCCTTTGTAATGGCTCCCTAGGGTCTTCTTGATTTGAATCCTTTGCCTCTCAATGCAGTTTCCCAACAACTGCCCAGGTCATCTTCTGATCAACCTGGTCACTTCTCTGTTCACTATGGAGTGTTGGTGACTCCCCAGTCACTGTTAAGATAAAAAAAAAATCAAACTCTTCACATTGGGATTTTAGACCCTTTGCAATTTGGTCACAATCTGTTTTCCTAGTGATGTTCGAAAGCTTTCCTTCTTGTAGTCTACATTTCA
This sequence comes from Notamacropus eugenii, assembly GCF_028372415.1. Classification (NCBI taxonomy): domain Eukaryota; kingdom Metazoa; phylum Chordata; class Mammalia; order Diprotodontia; family Macropodidae; genus Notamacropus; species Notamacropus eugenii. Next base: position 26,135,426 of record NC_092872.1, on the reverse strand, counting down.
ATCAGCTTAAATTACTAGGTACCTCCCCAATTCAATTTTCTATTTCTCCTTTCAGTACATTTGCACAAATTCTCCCCCATGCCTGGAATTCACTCTCTCCACACCTTGATCCTTCCTACTTCTCTTTCTCCAAAGTTCAGAGGGGGTGACACTAGCTCTACAATTACCTTGATTTCCCCTGTTCAGTTTCTCATGATCTCTGCCTCTTCAGATATCTTTGTAAAGTGGATGTATGTATGTGTGTGTGTGTGTGTGAGTGTGTGTGTGAGAGTGTGTGTGAGAGTGTGTGTGTGTGTGTGTGTGTGTGTGTGTGTGTGTTGGGGTGGGGGGGCAACTAAGTAGCCCTGTGGATAAAGCACTGGATGTGGAATCAGGAGAACCAGAGTTCAAATCTCCCTCACACACCAACAATTGCAACCCTTGGCAATTCACTTAGCATTTGTTTGCCTCAGTTTCCTCCTATGTAAACAGGGGTAATAATAATAGCATTTACCTCCCAGGTGTATTGTGAAGATGAAATGAGATAAGAAAGCATCTTGCAAACTTGAAAAATGCTATATAAATTCTAGCAACTACTACCACCCCTACTATCTCCACAGTAGAATGCATGTCCCTTTAGGGACGAGAATGTTGTTTTTTTAACTTAGTATGCCTAACACTTAAAAAATGTCACCAAGTGTTTAACAAGTGTTCCATGAAATCGAAGGCTTTTTAAAAAGTCAAAACCAAGATGCATTAAGCACCAAATATATGAAGGATGCCGTGTTCAGAATGATAAAATGTCACCAAATAAAACAAACACTATTCCCTCTCCTCCTACACACACACAAAAATGCTATGGGAAAATCTCTATCTGGCCTTCTAAAAATTTATGCTTTCCTAAAGCATGACTCCCTAAGAAGTTACTTCAAGCTAGTTGCAATACGGCAGGCTGCACACACATGATGAATTATTTTGTTTGTTCCAAATAGTCACTAGGAGATTTTCTTATCTGTTACATACAAATGAAGGCATTTATGAGAAAAGTATTTAAAATATGTATTTGATATTGGCAATTCCAAAAGCAAAATTATTCCTGCCAAAAGCTCTAGATTTACCAAATCCTGGTTTTTCAAAATCTGTTACCATTTCTGAGATCTTCCTTTTGTGATTGATAAGGAAACCATCCCCGAGGGGAATGAAGACCGAGAGCCAGATTCTCTTCTATTCTAATCTTATTACTAACACTTAGTTCTTTTGTGGTATTGGGCGCGTCGCTTAATCTCTCCTTGACTTAGATTCTCCATCTGTAAAATGAGGCCATTAATAATATTTACCTCCTCCAGGGTTGTTGTGAAGATTAGTCAGTTAATGTTTGTAAAAACTCTTTGAGCATGAAAATAGCTCTATCAATGGAAACTATTAGAATGGGCGCTGCCCACATTTCCTTGTTGTAGATTGGTGAGTTCCTCCGATGCCCTTCATGGGAGCTTCCTGTCCCCAAAATCCGTCTCTGTCAAAGACATAACTGACCAACTCCTTGATCTTTTGCATTTCTGGGAATTCAGGGAATTCCTGAGTCTGACTACTAAAATAATTATAATTCCTTAAACAATTTCTACTGTCTAAAAGTATGCCTAAGTTCTACTGTTCATATACTCTCATGATTCAGCCAACTTGGATTGCACATCACCTTCCAGATATACTTTCCTGACTGTGCCTTCACTTACACATTGTCCTTCCTGGATCCCGTACTTGTTGAACTTTTACAGATCTTTTGAGATCAATTTAAATGCTACCTCCTTCAAAAGCCAATAATGATGATTTCCCTGTCTCCCCATCTTCCCAGTCTTTTATGTCTCTCTGATGCACTTATCAATTGTCGCTGCATTAGAGTTATTTGTCTACGTCTCCCCTCACACTAGACTGTGAGTCCTGTTGGACTTGTAGTAGCATATTATGTCAGTCTTCTATCTCCCCTAGCACCTGGCACAGCAACCTGCACACTGGAGGTGTGTGCATGCTAAGTATTTACTGAATATAATACACAAATATCACCTTATAACAAAAGGCTATTTGTTTCCTGGAAGATCACAGGATTCAGAGCTGCAAATGAACTAGTCTAATCTTGTTTTATAGTTAAAGAAAGCCAGGACAAGAAAGGTTCAGTGACTTGATTAAGGTCACACAGATAGTATGGTGCAGATCTGAGTTGTGAACCAAATCCGGTGCTTTTTCCATGATACGACCTGGACCAATGTACATTAAAAACCTTAACTACGACTATTGAATCTTCCTGTGCCATCACATTCTTCCATAAGGCATTAGTGCATTTGCTTCATTGAAAAATGTGAATTTTTAACCTTTTTTTCAAGTTGAAAGAGAAGGTAGCTGGGATATATCATGCCACAAAACTCTACTCAGTGTCTGGCATCATAACGATTTGCTTATGATGATCTATGGAGACGGTCAGACCCTGTCTAAATCTTTTCTAGATAGTCATGGCTTCTTTATTAAAAAAAAAGAAAGAAAGAAAGAAAGGAAGGAGGAAGGAAAGACAAAACACAGGTGTCCCAAGAGTTGCACCAAGATGTTTGGGACACCCTGTATATAACTCATATGTAAAAAATGCTTTCAGGTCTTTCATATAGGAAAAACTGGGAAGGATGCAAATGACAGGTGTCTTTTCAAATGCTAATTTGAGACAGAACATGGCACAATAGATTAACTACCGAGTCAGGAGCTGGACAGACTGAGATTGAAATTCTGCTCTAATATTTTCCGGTTGTGATCATGGGTAAGTTCCTTTGTTGAGGTTCTATTTCTTCACCTGTAAAATGAGGATAATGATAACTGTACATCACAGGGTTGACAAGAGAATGCAGGCAAAACACTATCTAAATGGCATTATCAATTTATGACAGTTATTATAATAATAATTATTAGGATAAAATACTCTGAGTCTAATTCTGCTCCTGGATTTGAAAGTATTCCTGAAAACAGGACTAATCTTCAACACACATGGTAAAATCATATCAGATTTCCCATTCCAGAAAGACTGTGAGCACCCAGGGGGAGTTTGAAATGACAAATAATTATCATCGCTGAAACAGGTCCAATATTTTCTCTAATTCCATTATTTATTGCTTTTCCAGTACACTACATCAAAGCATGCCATGCAGCATGTACCCATCCCTTAATAACATCCAATTAAATCAAGTAGGCAGCAGGGGGCACATCGTATTTTCCAAGTGATAAACGTCTTTGTAATTGCCCAGAATTATAAGAATGGTAAGTGGCTACAGAATCTTGAGTCCAGTCACAAAGAAGGAGAAAGGAAAATAAAAGCTCTGTATTTCTCTTCAACCCCAGGAACCTGGGGAGGGGGAGGGGGGCTTGTTTTTGTTATTTGTGGCAGGTAAGAAGAAGCATACTTTGGAAATGAGAGCCAACAAGGCCCAAAGCAGATTGGAAGACTTCCATGGCTGTCAAAAGTGTGTCTAGAATGAGGAAGGGGTAGCTCTGCTGTGGTCTGTTCTGGTTAGACCCCGTGCACGTATTTAAATTCAGTTTCAGCATCATTATTTTAGGAAGGATGGTCCGGAGTCAGAACAGGTCCAGAGGAGCAAAATCAGACCAGTGAGGAGGCTTCTGGAGACAGGTCTCTGCAATTATCCAGGGGAAGTCTTCAGGAACTAAGATGCATGGACTTCTGGGAAACAGAGCATGGTTGTTTCTTCTTGTCTTGGGAGGGACTAGAAATTCTTTGGACCTTTGGGTTTGGCGAGGCTACAGCAGCCAAGGCTAAGAATGGAAAATTTTGCTTTTGAGAGGGAGAAACACTAAGTCGTCAAATGGAGTCCAGTACAAAGGAATTGCCTGGCACTGACTGCTCCTCACTAGTCAGCTCCCTCCAAAGGACCCAAGGCAAGGTTGCCTTCAAGCTCTGACATGTCCATCTTGAGAATGAGGTTTGGTCACCTGCTCAGGAAAGGAAACAAGATAAAAGAAGCAGTCAGAGGCCCAGGGTGTGGTCAGAGGGTGGCCATGGTAAGAGCACCCCACCCTCAGAAAGCCTCATCACAGATAATATCACTTGTCACAAGGAAGAGGGGGAAAGGACTAGATAGAAACGCGTCCCTTCTTTTTACACTGACTCAGTAAGAATTCCTTACTGAGAATGCTCTCCTGCTATCACAGGGTGGTGGGAGGATCAAGGGATCACTCAGGGTTTGCTGCTGTCATACTAAATGAGAACTGTTCCATTAAATGCTTCACTTACCTTGGTCACTTAGCAGATCTATAGGAAGAGGAAGAGAGAACCAGTCTGATCTGACAAATAAGAGATTGTCCTGGGGATACCAAGACAAAACAAAAAAATCAGTCCCTGCCCTGAAGGAGCTTACATACTCCTGGACCTTTATTCTTTTTCCTCTTTATAGCTCTTGGTTAATACCGAGCTTTGGGATGTAGTAGTCTATCTATCTCATTACATATTCCCTTCTTAGTTTCAAGCATCACCCGACCACAGGTTTGGAGACACTTTAGCATTCAAGTCGATAAACATTTGTTATCCATGATGTGTCAGGTGCTGTATTCCACTGAAGTTGGAAAGATTTAATACAACATATGCTCTACCCCATCCCACCCAGAAGGTAGCTTAATGTTCAAGTAAATTTCAGTTAGGCAGTGAGGCCACATAGGGATAGAGTACTGGGTCTGAATTCAGGAAGACTCATTTTCCTGAGTTCAAATATGGCCTCAGACCCTTACCATCTGTATGACCCAGGGCAAGTCATTTAATAATGGACTTTTGCCTCAGTTTCCTCAGGAGAAGGAAATGACAGACCAATCCAGTATCTTTTCCAAGAAAAATCCCAAACAGGGTCACAGTCAGACATAACCGAACAACAACAAATCTTCAGTAGTCCCCAAGAAGCCAGAGTCTTCTGCAGTCCCTCTAGTCTACATGCGGCTAATAGGGAGTGGGAAGTTGTGGGATAACAGCATGCCTTATTTAAGGCTAATGGGCTACTTTTGATCAATTGGCTAGTTCTCCCAACTGTCCATAAATAGAGAACTTTGAAAGTTAGTGTTGCTGTCCTTTAGTCTTAACTCTGAATGTGGAGGCAACAGACTTGGGTTTGACTTCTAGCTCTGCTTCTTAATATATCTGTGGCCAAGGGGCTTTAAACTGTCAGAGTTTCTTCATCTATCCCTTAAGGATTGACAGGAAGATAAACATATACTATGACTACAGTGATGTAAATGAAAGAACGAAAAACAACAAAGCCTTTGAAAGTGAATATTGTGAAATTATAATGGCCAAGCTTGGCCCCCAAAATGGGTCCTTTCCTTTCAGAGGTGTGGAATATTATGAATAATGTAAGATGGTTTTGATATCTTGGTTAGTTTGGCTAAGACAATTGTTTTTTCTTCTTTTTAATTCTTTGTTAAAATGGATGACTCTCTAGGGGAAGAGAGAAAAGGAATATATTGGGAAATGTGATATAAAAACCAAAGATATTAATTAAAAATATTTTAAATGAAGGGATTAAGTTCAATGACCTCCCTTCAAGTTCTGAATCCATGGTACCTCAACCTAAGGGCCCAGGAACTGGAGAGAGGGAGGAGATGTAGAGCATATGTGGAGCATACAGTATGATACAAGACAGAAGGTCATAGGGACAAAGGAGAGATCTAGTAAAAGGGCTGTAAGAGATAGACACTTTTACCTGGAAGCAGTAAGAAAAACTTCTTTTGGGAGGTAGCACCTGAGCTGGGTCTTGAAGAAAAAGAATCATTTGAAAAGGTACATGTGAAGACAATATTCTCTGTAGGTAGGAGGATTGGCCTGCACAAAGGGAGAATTGGATGGCAGAGGAGATAACTTTGAGGTAGGGTGCTTGAACCTGAGTATGGTGAGAGATATGCTGTAGCCAGAATGGGGAAAGGTTTAAATTCCAAACACTCAAATTCATATTTTATACTTTAGGCAGTAGGAGGACACTGAAGAGTTATGAGTAGGGGAGTGGCATTATAAGATTTTAAATTCTATATCAGAAAACTGATGGATTGCCTGTGCAGAATGGTTTGAAAACGGGAAGAACTACATGTAGGGAGATCAGACAGCAGGCCATTGTAATAGGCCAGGCTAAAGAAGTTTAGAGGACCTAGATGAGGCCTAGAAATTGAAACAGAGAAGAAAAAGCATGAGAGAGATTTCAGAAGCCAAACTTTTTGCAACTGAATATATAGGGGAATGAGAAAGAGAGGCGAGTTCCAGGTGACTCAGAGTATTCCAAACTATGTAACTAGCACAATGGTGATGCCATTAAAAGGAGGTTGAGAGGTTTTTTTGGGGGTAAGGAGATGATAAATTCCTATTTGGACATATTTAGTTTAAGGGGCCAGTGGGTTATATGGATGGAGATGTACAGCAAGTTATTATTATAAATCAGTCTAGATATGAAGATTTGGAAGTCATCTGCACAAAAGTGATCATTGGAGATATGGAAATACGTAAAATCACTAAGAAAAAAACAATAAGAGAGATTTAAAGAATAGGAAATCCACAGTTAAGAGGGTTGAAGGAAAGAAAATAGGCAAAGAATATTCAGCAGGAGTGACCACAGAGGGAGAAAAAGAACCAGGAGTCATGTCAATGATGACAAAAGACCAGAAAATAGGAAGAAGTGGCCAGTAGTATCACATGCTGAAGAAAAGAAGGATGAGTACTGAAAAATGTCTGATGGATTTGTCTAAAGGACTACTGGTGAAAACGGTAGTTTCAACCCAATGCTGTATATAAAAAGCGAGAATGTCAGGTGATGAGGAAATGGAGACACTGAATGTAGAATATTCCTTCTAGAAACGTGCTAGTAAAGGTAAGGAGTGCTAAAATGAAGGCGTAAGAAGGAGCTAGGGAAGTTGTTTTGTTTCGGGGAGACCTAACATGTAGATAGGCAGAGGGTAAAGAACCAATAGATAAGGGGTTAAAGATGAATGGAAGTGAGGCTCTATGGAATAAGGCCCTGGAGAAGACACAAAGTGATTGGATCATGGGCTTAAATGGAGGATGTAAGCTTGGCAGGAAGGAAGGACTCCTTCTCTTCTGAGACCGTAGGGAAGGATATGAGAATAGGTGAAGACATGGAGAGGTTTTGAGAAATGGAGAAGGGGTCATGAAGGAACTTTCAACAGAAGACTCGAATTAGTGGTCACAGTAGTATAGATGTATGAGGCAGGGAGTAAGCATTTATATGGTGCCTATTGTGTGTGAGGCACAGTGTGTGCTAAGTGCTTTTTTATAAATATTATATCATTTGATCCTCACAACTCAGGTCTTCCTTCCAGGCCTGGTGCTTTATTCACTGTGCCACCAATTGCCTGTAAATACACACACACACACACACACACACACACACACACACACACACACGATATCCTGGGATCTGGCATAATATAGTTTCAAGATTCCCTGCATGTCACAGTGTGAAAGGCCAAAGATCCATAAAGCAGTTCTCACAATCTGATGGAAAAACCTGATTTTCTGTAATTCTATTTCCCATCCCACCCCAAACAAGGACTTAAAAACTATAAAAAGCTACTCATTAAAAAAAAAAATCTAACCAAGATTTGTGTTTGATTTGCTTCCATTCTTGTATAAATGTGTTCCATGTTTAGTCCTAGTTTTTATAAAGTGTGGGAAGTTATTACCACATTTGGCAGAACTTTAAATGGGCAGATGTGTTTATGGCACATGTGTGTATACATGTTACAGATATATATGTAATATACACATACACACATATATACACACACACTTGCATTCTGTATACATGAAACTTGCCAGTGAGATACCGTAATCATTACAAAGGCTTTCCTATTCTTCCTCTTTTAATATTGTTTCCTGCAACTGTGATGTTTTCTTGAGAAGAGACCTCATTCCTTTCATACATAGGCTGAAAATACACAGATAGAGAAATCTACCCCCCCTTGAAAGTAATACCCAACAAAGTTTGTTGCTGTTACGCCGAATGTAGTTCTGTAGAAAAAGTGCTATCTGTTAAGTCTGAATTCCATAATACATGACCGTAGGTTGGCCAGGAATTCTGTTAGCTCAGCGCCCTCCCCACCAGAAGGAAACATGAGGTTTCAAATGTTTCTAGAGTTGGCTTGATTCTTAACAGTCAAATAAGTCTCTAAGAAGCGTAACAATTAGGAGACAAGTATGTTAGGAGAAACTTGGGAAAGTGAATTCACATCTTTTATCACTTAGAGGTAACTGTTCTTTCACAAAGCTGTCCTTTTTCTTCTCCTTAACTAGTATCTGACATTCATTAGGGAAAGAAAGCTTCAAATGTGCTAGTGAATGAATAAGGGTACAGAGTCCAGAAAAGGAGAACAGCCATCACAGAAATATGCTGATTGTTGTGTAGTAAAATAGCTAGTTGAGGGAATACAGATATACGGTACATTTGGGCTCAAGACATGTGGTTGCCAGCTTATCACTACAGAACACATATTTTGGCCTAGTAAAGGACCAGATCATACTATGGGGGGTGGTGATGATTGGTGATGTGTGATAAAAATATACCCGACTCCATGCGGGGTTTGTTGTAACCAGTATGGAGCTTTGGTTGGAATGTATTAGGAGCCCTGAGGACAATAGAAAATGCTGAAAATGTATTGACCTACACTCAGTACCCCTTCTGATGGGGCTGTCCCAATAATCCCTGGATTCATTTGACTGAGTGCCTTTCTGGATCCTTGAATCTTGGGCACACTGGGAACAATAGACACTATGCTTGGAATTACATAGTTGAGCTCCTTCATACACAATGTATTCCAGATAAACGACCCTACTGGCCAGTTCCCCAAACTCAGCATTCTATCTCCCATCTCTGTTCATTCCAAGGGCTGAAATGCACTCCCACTTCTTTCCTTCAAGGTTCGGCCCAGTAACCACCACCTCCATAAAGTATTTCCTGTTTCCATAACTGTTAGAGCTCTTACCTTAAGGAAACTGAAAAGGGGAGAAAAAGGTACCTGGTACTGGGACATGATGATGATGGTGGAGTAGAAACCAAGCAAAACAGCTAGTGGCAAACAAAAATGAGAAATTTGTGTGTGTATGATATCCTCCTTTAGTTCAGGGGCTGTTTTATTTTTGTCCTTTATATTCCCAGAAACTCAGACTATGCACTGCACTTAACTGCTCAGCCAATGTGTGTTGAGTTCAATTGAACTGACTTACAAGTCATTGGTCTTGTTACGGGGAGGATATGGGAAGTGCATTCAGACCACAAAGCAGAGCTGGGGTGGGTGGGTGGGGATTCTGAATGGCCAGGTCCAAATCAACAGAGTGGCAATGGAGTAGTATCACTTCTGATCTAGTCCTTTGAGATCCTTTGAGCTAACCTTGCCTTCCTACTTTATGTAGAAAAAAGATTTAAGAACTATACATATGTGTGATGAGAAGTGTAGGGAGTGACTGGATTTTGAATGTGGACAATAGGGCAATCACAGGAAATCCAATTAAGAATATGTGACCTACAAATCTAAACCAGGGTAAATGTCTTAAGAAGAGTTAACACCAATTGCCTCTTTAAAAAGGGAGGACAGCTAGCTGGTATAATGGAATCAGGAGAACCTGAGTTCAAATCTAACCTCAGACACTTACTAGCTGTGTGACCCTGGGCAAGTCACTTAACCCTGATTGCTTAAGAAGAAAGAAGAAGGGTTAAATAAATACTTAGGCCAGAAAATATCAAGGTCCCAAGACTATCTGATATAGACAACCTTGGGAAAATAGGAAATGGGACAAAGGGTTGTGTCAAAGATTGGTGATCTCTAGAATGGCATTATCTTGTGAACTTGAAAGTTCTACCTCTGAGGTTTACTATCTGTGTGACCTTGATCTAATGACTTAATCTCCATAGAATCCAGTTTCTCAACAATGAAATGGGCAAGGGTGCAGGAGGTCAAACTATTTGGCTCCTGAGGTCCCTTCCAATTCTAGAGCTGTGATCCTATGGACACTTCCAAATCTTTGGTATATGTCAGACCTCAAGACTTCCAACAGCACAGTCAACTACAAGAGTCTTCCTGAATACAAACCATATAGAGGAACACAAACAAAGAGAAATTCACCCAATCCACTTCTCTAAAGCTACACTGTTTTGCTACAGAGAAGTCTCACCTGGTTCTCTTGTTCTCCATTCTAGGGATACAATCATCTCTGCAGTATAAGGACCAGTTTAGATAATGCTGACTCAGGCCAGGCTAATTTTGTTCTTATAAGTGGCTACAAGCAGCCTTAGAGTGGGAGAGAAGCTGGTGCTCTCATTAGGGTTATTGGCAGTAGCTGCTGCTTCCCTTTCCATACATCAATTGGCCTCCTTTCCTGATTGTGATAACATAAATAAATCAAGTATAGCCTAAAGAAAATTTGTCAATGCACCAGAAAAAAATTAAGTTTTGTATATAGTTTAGTTCTGATTTGATGCAAAAAATTATGTCAGCCAATTCTAAGAGAACTTTCATGCAAACACTTTAGGGAAAAGTTGAGTCCAATGATGTCAGAAAGTTGCAACAGGTGTTAGAAAACAAGGACCATTTTCCTAATATGGTAAAAAAAAATTTTTTTCTTGTACTTTCCTGGGGATTGAGAAGAATTATTATTAATAGAAAGAAAATTAAACTCTCCATCCTAGGACCATAGATTATGTATGATTGACTGCAGAGATAAAGCAAAGGGACTAGACCACGAAAATGTCTAGGCACAGCTACAAAGGCAGAAGAGAGATGAGAAATGAGAGAGCTGTACCCATACAGGATCCAAAGGCTAATAATCAAATCAGAGCCTAGGCTTAGGAGCCACACAAGTAACCTAGAGTGAGGAGGGGGCTGGAGGTGGACACAAATTGGAATTGTAGATCAAATTGATCTATAGTAAATTGAAAACCAAATTCTGAAGACATCTATGATGTCTATATTTTTTAAAAGGAAAATTGAGAAAGCTTCTATGACTAGAGATCCATGTGCCTGCTTTATCATTTTAATCAAATCTTTATGAGAGGGATCTATGTATGTATTAGAGAGTTTTCTAGATGAAACTGTAAGAGAATAAGCAGATATTTGCAAATGATTTTCTATAGCTGACCAGCTCTTCTCAATCACGCAACTGACTAGAAGGTAAAAAGACAATACTGCTGTTTATTATTTGCTACTTACCCCCACCATCACCACTCCCCCAAAACGATTTCATTCCATAAGTAAAAAATTGGTTCACCAGTTCTCCTCTAACATGAAGCTTCTTATCCATATGTTAGGATTAAACAAGATTCCTCGAAAAAGGCAACCACCAAGGTAGTTCTTTTCAATAACCTTCTGATTATCAACATCTAGTGAGACATGAAATAGGTAGATATATGCTTACCAAAGGGATTTATTTACCACTGACATGAAGAACTTCTTGTTCCCTATGTATGGTGAGGTCCTCCATATGCATCTGTGGATGCTTATCCATAAGTCCCCAATATTGCAGGACTTCCTCAGTAAGAGCCTTTCAGATTATTCAGAAGACATCAGCCTCGGAATTTATACAGGCAAAGATATAAGGATGAATAAGGCCTATTGTCTACACAATGTGGTTAGATGACCAATGCATTAAATTTGTACCTCAGTTAATATATCTAGGGTAGTTACCATAGGCAGATAATGAATTGGAATTCAAAATAAGCAATAGCAGGTTGGATTGTTTTGGGGTAAAATTGTGCAGTGCTTCTAATAATCACAAGATATTCCCTTGCTTCTATATCTATATCTATTTAAAGACAAATGTTCTCCCACTGAAGTTGTATCATTGCAAATTTTGGCATCCTGCGAGTGATCTCTGAAGAATCAAAGTTTTAGGTGAACCTAAGGATAATGGAGAGATGCAGAGCATACACAAATAGGCTGCAACATGTTCTCAAAGATGTTATATCTAAGAATTAGCATAAAGAAAAGTTTCGGAAGTATATGACCAGAAAAGGAAGTAAGGCAGTCACTCAGCTATGACAGACAGAGATAAGAGATGGATGACCAATGTAATCGCAACTGATGTGGAAGACGGCCCCTACGGAACATGAATGGAAGACCATAGGCAAGAATTATACAAGATAAGAAGATGTGGATGGGTCGTGATCTGTACCTATGGAGGGACTATCCATGTTAATGAGATCACAGATCAATTTTAGTATTGAAATATAAGTGCAAAGGGACAGTGCTCAGCTTTAGCAAGTTATGGGGATGAAAATTAATACAACATCTGCCTGCAAGGCACTTAGGTTCTCTGGGGAGGGTGAGACGTGATCCAAGGTAGAATGGGACAAAGGAGGGAGCTGAATCAAGTGTTGTAAGAAATATGAAATCACTTTCAGTTGATGGAGGGTATGAAGAAAACCTAAAGAGGAAAATGAAGCAGTGACCAGACTGCTATGACAGTTAGGAACTAGGTGGACATACACACATGGTAGATCAAAGCCCAAAGAAGGAATTCAGGAACAGGAATTTAAAATTTCCAGAGGGCAGACAAGTCAAGGACTAAGCAGGCAGTAAGGAACCAGGAAATCCCTGGGAGTCAGAGGACAGGTCAAAACAAGGGGTCAGGAACTTGTACGGGCACTAGGAAGGTTAAGAGAGGGAAAGGTCAGGAACCCAAGGAAGTGAATCAAGGACTAAAACAAACAGTCTGGAAAGCAGAAAAGAGGCCTTGCTTCTGAAATAATCTTCTGCCCTAGGCAGACAACATCTTAGAAAAATTCTAAAAATGGAGTTATAATCAAAGAATTATTTTTATTAGTATAATTTGATAACCAGTCTCCCCACCTCCTGAAAACAAACTTACCAGAACTAAAACATCCAAATGTGTTTTGTCCCCTTTGAAGGAGCCCTCTGAGAGGCAATACACTTATTGAAGCCATTGTGTCATTGCCCAAAGCATTTTTGGTTCTTCCAGTCTTGAAATTGCCTTTAAAGCCTCAGGCATATTTTTACTTTTAACCTTCTCAGTAGGGGCAGGTCTTTGTGGATGCATTGGATTTTGGGAACACATCCAAAAACTATTCAGAGTGAATTCTTATTAATAAGGCGGGTAATCAAGCTTCTACATTTTCCTTCTCAAGTTTGTCTCATAGGAAATGAGCACATAGTAGGAATTAAGGATAGTGCCTACATTTTGAACTTATGACAGATGACTTTCCAGGAGTATAATGCATGCCTGGAACTTAGAAGCTCAACAGCATGGCAAGATGCACAAAATTCCACCACAGGAATCCACAGAAAACAAAGAAAACGCACCCATAGACACAAAGCAGAAGAAAAAAACACCAAAGAACACTGAGCTCCCCTGTACCCCGACTTTTCTTCAACACTGTGACCAAACCTACTCCATTTATTCCCATTTTCTCAAAGCACTATTTATCTTTGTAAAAGGAGTGTTACAAGGACTAGCTTAGTCACTACTGAAAACAAAGTCCTTACTTCTTCCTGCTTCCAAGTACAGGTTGCAGGCCACAATCATATGGAATACTCTTAGGGCTATTTCTTGCAGTTATCACCTTTCTGTTCCCTTCACTCAGATGCTCTGCCTTCTTTGCTATGCAAACACCAGCCCCTTTTCTAAAACCTCTAATTCTTCCCTGAACTCCATAGCTGAGGGTGAGATGGGGTGGGGTGGTGCGATAATAGGGTGTCTCTATATATTCCTGGAAGAATGGACTGGATGTAAACATCCTATACCAATTCCAATAAGCATATTACACCCAGTTGCCATACTCAACCATCAATCTGCAACCCAGCACACTTTGTTGGTCCCCATATTTATATAGTTTCAACTGTTGTCTGTGTATCTCAATGCTTTCTTTTCAAATGCTGTTCCCGTGCCAACCCACAATATATTGGCCTGCTGTGACAATTCAGTTAACTTGTCGTATTGCCTTTCTTTTCCTTTCACTCCTCCCATGGTATGGTCAGCAGAAACAAAGTCCAGTCCATTACCTTCCTCTGCTTCACTAGTGTACTGAAAATAGAGGGATTCATATACTGTTGAAACGTCTTCTCTTTTATCCTTAAACTTAAATATCTCTTCAGTTGTGGGATCTTCTGGCCCTCCCAGATTTGCAATGTAGAGGAAAGGGGCCAACTCCATCTTTATTCAAGACCTTTTTCAGGCCTCTGACTTTCACTTACCCTGGGTTACTCTAGAACAAAGTTGTTGTGTTTGTCCTTCATTCTCGAAGAGGACCCTGACATCAGGGAATGATGACATGACTTGCAGTTGACTTGTATCTGAGTGAGGGAGGGCTGAGAACAAGGTGGAGTCTTTGAGGATGATCCATAGAAGTAAGCTTGTTCTATTTTAACAAGTCTGTTGACCATTGACAATTTGGGATCATATTTGACCAATGAGATGGAAGACTACATTGTTTTTCCTGTCCCCCCGTAATGCTCAAAAACCTTCTAAAAAAGAAATTTTGCACCAGAGGGAGCTCTATTACAGTTCAATGCACAGGATAAGAAAGGAAGAAGCCCAACAAGGTAAACTCCTCATGAATTGACACTGGAGAACGTCAATCCATACGGTACATATTCAGCAACCCTCCCCTACCAGCTTTCATGCTTTAACACAAACTGAGCAGTCAGATATTTCCCATCTGGCACAGAAACTCTGTTGGGGAATCCTCCCCCACCCCTCACCCCCATTTCCAACTCCATAGGCAAATCTCAACTTCTCTGGACCTCAATTACATCACTGAGAGGGTTAGACTAAATTATCTCAATGCTCCCTTCCAGCTCTAAATGTATCATTCATCAAATATAGATTGCCCCCATGGATTCCTTCCAGTTCTGAGATTTTCTGTGACCAATAGATATAAATCCTAGAGTGCTATGTTTTAGTTAAATAGAAGTAAAATTGTTCTAAAAATTGGAGCTGTGCATTGGGTTAACTCTAGTTCTTCATGAGTTCTTCATCATTGGAGGTCTTTAAGCAGAGAAGACAAGACCACTTAACAGGGATGATGTAGAAAGAATTCTTTACAACTCTCTACATCTGACTTGGATCTGATGACCTCTGAAGTCTCTTCCAAGTCTTAGGTTCTATGACTCAAAGTTATGTATCTGAAAGGAGAGCACTAAGCACTCACTATATTAAAGAGAATCACCACCTGCATCCCTGAACCAATTTCATCAAGCATTTTTGAAAGATTAATTTGGATTGGAAAAAATGCAACAAAAAAGTTCTTGAAAGAAGATATACAAATGATCAATAACTGCATGAGAAAAGGTATGACTCTTTAGAGATTTACAAATTAAAACAATTCATAGAGGTGTGCATTTGGTTCAGCTATTCTGAAAAAGCAATTTGAAGCTTTGTCCAGAAAGTTAACAAACAGTGCAAACTCTTTGACCCAGTTAAATCATTACTACTCTAAAAGAAATCAAAGAAAGAGCAAAAAAAGGATTTATATGTATAAAAATATTTGTAGCAGTTCTTTATATTGTAGCCAAAAAATTAGAAACTTAGGGAGTATCCTACAAATTGTGGTGTATAAATGTAATAGAATATTATGATGACATAATAAATGATGAAATAGACAATTTCAGAGGAAACAGGGAAAACCTGTATGAACTGATGCAGAGTAAAGTAATCAGAATTATGGAATTTTACATGATGCTAACAACATAATACAGAAAAACAACTTTGAAAGACTTTTAGAACTCTGATCAATTACAATGATGAACCAAAAGTCCAAAAAATTGAAAACATTCTACTCACTTCACGATAGAGAACTGATGAACTTAAAATGCAAAAAAAGATATGTTTTTTTCATGCATGCCTTATATGGAGATTTGTTTTGCCCGACTATGCAGATATCTATTGAAAGACTTTTCCCCCAGGTTTGCTTGTTCTTAAAGTGTCAGAGCTGTAGTGGAACAGACAGATTAATAAAAATGAACAAATTTGTCACTTGAAAAATAAAAATAATGAACTCAAACAAGAAAGCAATATGGAATTATGAAATAAAAGCTAGATAACCATTCATGTGACACAGGGATCAATCAATCAATAAACCATGTGTCCAGTAATTGGGCAAAGGCTGAACAAATTCTACCACAAATTGTTCAATGTAATGCATAATTTGCAATTATGAAGAATTCAAATAAATATTGAGAGGATGAAGAGAAAGAAAGCAGAACCAAAAGAACCATATTCATATTCATTATAATAGCAGCAACAAAATCCAGTAAAATATAAAGGCAAAGAAAAAACATTCAGAAAGAAATATGAAAATAAACAGGTCAATTTTGTTACTACCTTGTTAGAGATAATATGCATACTTTAAAACTGTAAATAGTAGGATTTTCAGTTCCATGTAAAATCATTTTTTGGTACTTAGTTATGTGTTTGGATATGTATGTTTGTTGCCAGTTATTACACTTAAAATAAAAAATTTTTAAAGAAAATTCATTGTAAGCTGAATACATTTAATACATTAGCAACATAGGAATATATTGTGGCCTGGGGGTCTAGTGTAATTTTTGAAAGTCATAAATAGCAGGAGCTACAAATTGATAATATAAATAAGAAATGCAGTGCATTTCTAAGGAAGATATTATCTTATTATGGCAAATTCAACTTGAAAAATAGGCTCAGTACAACAGTTGGAAGTACATCATACATCTTTATCTCAGATGATTGTTCAACATAAAAGTAGTAGGAAATATATGGTGTCATAGGTATCTGCATCTACATACCCAAAATAGTCAGATCACTGAGTGATCCTGATTTACTTTTGGACATTTTAATTTCACAAACAAACAAAAACACCCAGAAGAGATTATCTTGCTTTATCATCGTCATCATTGTTATCAACAATGACAAGAATCCTATGTGTAACCCAGAAACCACTCTGCTTTAAACAAACTAAATTTAATCCATTTTCAATGAAAGAGTAGCAAAAATAAGTCAATCAGCTGCCATGAGAGTGACAGGAACAAAACTAGTCAGGTCAATTCTATTATTATAGATGGTCACCACCAAATGGACAAAATGAAAAATCATTTAGATTTAGAGTTCACATCCTCCCACCACTGGATGGCAGGATGCTCAACACATAACCACAGTGGTAGGCTCTCTCTGGGAGAGATGGACCAAGGGATGCAAGTGCTCTACTGTTTGCAAACTGCACAGGAAAGGAAGCCACAGCATTAGAACTGGTAGCAAAGAGGCAATAGATTGAACTATCGCATTAAGTCAGGGTAAAATAGGAGTCATTGAGAAATCAATAAATCATTTTATTTATTTTTAAAAATATTTATTTATTTTCAGTTTTCAATATTCATTTCCATAAGTTCTAAATTATCTCCACCTTCCTTACCTCTCCCTTCCCAAGATGGCATGCAATCCTATATGGGCTCTACACGCACATTCCTATTAAACACATTTTCACTTTAGTCATGTTGCATAGAAGAATTAAAATGAATGGGAGAAAACATGAGAAAGAAAACAAAAGAAAATAAAACAAAAGAGAATCTGCTTCACTCTACAATCCAACTTCATAGCCCTTTCTCTGGATGTGGATGGCATTTTCCATCATGAGTCTTTTGGAAATGTTTTAGGTCCTTGCATTGCTGAGAAGGGCTAAGTCTATCAAAATCAGTTCCCTCACACTGTGGCTTAAACAAACCATTTTAAACTTTTTTTTTTTTTTGCATCTCCAATTTGTTTTTCACCTTGGTTTATTTTTACAGGAATTCCTCAAATGCCTCTCTTTTGTTGAACATCCCTCTGCTTTAACTGATGATCATGTTCATGTTGAAGGACATCATTTTGGGTAGCAATTTTAAGCTCCTTTGCTTTCTGGGATTATATTGTTCCATTTTGTCTTACAATCTTAGGAATATGGAATACCTCTGAATTCAAGCACCATTCCTTCTGAAGATCTGTCTTCCAGAAGGTAGGGGTGTATTAGAAGGGAGGGCAGATGGGGAAAGGGGTAATCAGAATGCACACTCTCTTGAGGTGGGTGAAAGGAAGAGATGGGGAGAAAATTGGGAGCTCAAAATCTTGTGGAAGTAAATGTTTAAAACTAAAAATATATAAATTAATAAAAAATATCTGTCTTCTGTTTACAAAATATGTTGTTTGTTATTCAAATTGTGAAATTGAAACAAGCTCCTTGTTTGTTTGTTGACTTGTAAGTTTTCTGGCAGCAGTCCATGACTTCCCTTGATCACTGCTTTATTGTCTATATTCAGAAGTTTTGGAGGGTTGTTTTTATACATACACACGTACCACATATATGTGTGTATATACTAAAATAAAAATTTACTGAATTGTCATGTACAAGTTGTTTTTTTTTCTTTTTTAATTTGTCATGCATGTATCATAGGGAAAACTATTATCCTTAATTTATTTTTATGCATTTTATCTTCATGGCTCAGCTATTTCAGTTCTTGCAACATTCTTGTCTTTTCCCACTCCTCCTACATTTTTCTTCATTTCAGTATTTATGTTCCACATCTATTATTTTTTCTCTTGGAGTTTCTATTTCTTTGAAAAGCTTCTCTATCTTGCATTCAAGTTCTCCCATTCTGAGGTTTGTGTTTTTTAAGTCTTCACTGAGAGCTCTGATTTCGGAACTAAATTCATTCCTAGTTTCTTTTTAAAAGAATTTTATTTATCTTGTTTTGCATTTTGGAGTTTATTGTTATTGTTCTATGATCTCTGGGATTCTTCCTTTCCTCTGATAATATTCATTCATTTTCCTTCATATTATAATATTTTAAGAAGTTATAGCACCTGCAGTGGCTACACCTTGATAAAACTATCTTGGCAAATGGGCTAAATCAAGTTGAGGGTAACCAATAGGTGTCAAGCCCATTGGTGAGTTAGGGGGATTTTATGCTAAGCAAGTGAAGACTTCCCTTGGTGGAACAGGCGTGTGAGAACAGTTTGTTCAAAAAGCCATGAAGGCGGTTAAAGCAGGCTCCATGGAGCGCTTAGATCTTGGTCAGACATTGAACATGCCAAGGTCATCCACGGCTTCTCAGGCCATCCATTGACAGTCATCTTGACTTTGGTCTTACCACTGGACTTTGATGACTGGAAGAGAGAGTGAGGCTGATGATTTTGCTCAACTCTGCCTCACTTAAGTCCAGTTCACTCACAAGTCAATACATTATCCATCATCTGCTATTTTACCCCAACATCATGATGTCTTTGGTCCCCTTTGAAGACAAAGGACAAACCATAACAATATTTTAAGTACTTAAGTACTTCTGGTACTTTTAAGTACTTCTTTTTGAAGTTTTACTAATTTTTCCTTTTAGCTCTGTGATTTTTCTATTCATTTACCTTCTTGTGGGTTAAGTATTTTTTTCATGATTTCTCTTTGGATGAGTTTTTTCATCTTTCTCCCCAAATTCCTTCCTCACTTTTTGGTCTCTGCCATTTCTACTGCTACACAGACCCTCAAGCCTGGGTTGCTCAACTTCAGTTTCTCCTTACTAGGTGCTGAATGGGCCAAGTCCCTGCCCCAAGTAATCTCCTAGAAGACAGACTTGACCTCAGGTTTTTACCTTCCTCTCTCTCAGATCCAATGGGTGCATCTGAGCACTGTGCATGTCACCTAACTTGCTTGAGCACCCCATCTACTCAAAGAACTTTCTGTTTTTCCTTCATGTGGCTATAAAGAACAAGTGTCTGCTGCTTTTTGAGGTTGAAGAATGAGGAGAGCAGGGTCATTTACATGGGGGAATCCTATAGCCAGACCCTAAGTCACAAGCTTGTGTTCACTATGGCTGGCATTGAATCATCTCAGTGCAAGGATGCTGAATGAACACTCAAAGTACTGAGGTTCTCTGGGATATATTCATGAGGTTTTGACCTGGTGTAGAGGTTCTGTCTTCTTATCTCAGGAATTCAGCTATACTTATTCCATACCTGGTGCATAATTTCCTTTCTTTTGAAGTTTTAGAGAAATTTACAGAAAATAAGTCCTCTATCATTTTGTTGGGCATATGACCTCCAGGACACTTAAAATTATTGTTATTATGTATAAATGAGAATAAATAATAATTCACCCAAGTATGAGAGTAAGATTATGGCTCTCAGGATGACTTAAGTATCCAAAGCACAGGAGAGTGCATTGAGTTATTTTGACTGTTCTAAAGACTAGATAATTGAATGGCCAAAATGGCCAATTGCAGGTATTGTTTGTGTCCAAATATAGGCACCAACTCTGTCCCTCCTTCTTATCTTTGAAAGGAAACATGTAGATTTGTAATCCCCTCCCCCCAAAAATAACAGAAATTATATTCCAAAAATGAGAGAGATGGGGAAAGTGTTTCCTCTGTTTGGCTTAATATGGCAGTCAATCTTTGTTTGATAGGTCACAACGGTGAAAGAGAGCTTGATATTTCCACGAGAGAGAAGGCTTCATTAGCTATCCATCATCATGACTATGTTCAAGATCTCAATCATGGAAAAGGTTATTTTTTTAATGCCCTCCTATTCTTCTGAATAGAGATTTAAATCTTTATGTTTCAGGAAGGCAGACACACATGTTATCTAACATCAACACTCATTCCTGAGAAAGAGTAATCATAACAACGTAGATAAGGAACTCACATCACAATTCCTCTTCATTATTTCCTGACACCTTGCCCATCAAACTGTTGAAGTTCCTCAGAAGAATCTAGACTTAGCTAAACAACTCCCCAAACAAAATAAAGGAAAGGAGATTCACTTAAACTGCAAATTGTATCTGACACAATGCAAAAATGTAGCTAGGAAAAACATTTGTATGAAAATAAAATGTATGAGAAGGAAAAATATTTAACAGCTTCAAATTATAGGAGGGGCATGAAGGAGTCAATAAGAGGGGCAGGTCATAAATGTATGCAAAAAAAATATTAACTAAAAAACCTCATTTAAAGAAGAGCTAACTGGACATTGCTCCTGGGGCCTCTCTCTCCTGCTGATTGGAGGGTGGAAGGCTCTTCCCAGAATCTCTGTTTTAGGAGGGAGCCCACAACAACAAATACCTCTTCATTACCCAACTGGCCATTCTTCTCTAGACTTCTCCACCATTCTCCTTTCCTTTTTCACCTTCCTTCCTTTTATGTCTTCCCCATTAGAAGAATAGCTCTTTGATGAAAGGGACGGTCTTTCTTTCTACTTGTAGTTGTGTTCCCAGAAATTTAGCACAATCCCAGGCACAGGGTAAACCTTAATAATTGTTTGCTGACTGACTCAAATGATTGATAAGAAGCTCAATCATTCACAAATAGAATGACCAGAATAACCACACCATCTACAGGAAAGTCTTTTTTTCCAGTTATATTTTGTTCAGGACATCCATGAACCTCAAACATCTTTGATGAATACTTGATCACTGCTTTGATGTTAATAATCAGAAAATCATTAAGGAAACTCCAAAGTTTTTGGAATTGCCTCTGGTGTGGTATAATGTGAACGTTAGCTTTGGAATTATAAGAGATTTCAGTTTGAACCTTGGCTCTGACCAAATAAGCTTCGGTTTCCTTATCTGTAAAATGGGAATGAATTAATGGGAATAAAGCACTTTGCAATCTTTAAAGACTATACAAATATAATATTCAATTCAATTCGAACATTTATTAAGCACCTACTATATGTAAGACACTGACTGAGCTAGGTACTGGACAACAAAGGCAAAGACAAAATAGGACTAAGGTGATCGGAGTGTTGAGTTTGGAGAGCAGCAGGTAGTTCACTTGAAATAGAACATAGAATTTGTGAAAGGGAGTAATAGGAAAGAGGGCTAGAAAAGTAGCCAAAAGTGAGAGGCAGTACTGCATAATAGATAGAAAGCTGCCCTTGGGTTTGGAAAGGATTGAGTCTAAGACAAGACGCTGAAACATACCAAATAGGTAAGCTAAGGTAGGCAAGTCACTTAATCTCTCAGTGCCCCCAGAAATATATTGTAGAGCAGTCGCTAACCTGAATTGCTAGATGAAATCTCATCATCAGTAATTCCCTATACCAATGAAATCATAGTTCTAGACTCCAACCCCATGTATTAAAGTGGGTAGAAACCAGGCCATAAAGAACCATAAGTGCATGGTGACAACTTGTATTTTATGCTAGAGGCAATGGGGAGTCGCTGAAGATTTTTAATTAAGCCAGTGAGATGGTCAGATCTGTACCTGGCAGCTGTTGAGAAGGATGGATTGGAGACAGGAATGACTGGAGGCAGGGAGACCACTTTGAAAGCAATTAGTGTAGAGACGGTAAGGGCATGGTCTAGGTTCTGTGGGACTGGAGAGAATGCTCAGCAGGTAGAAATAGTGACCCTTGGCAATGTTCTGGAGAGCAATTTGGAACTATGCCCCCAGAGTCACTAATCCATGCATGTCATTTGACCCACTACTAGACCTATGACTTAAAGAGATCAAAGAAAAAGGAACATTATCCATCCATACAAAAGCATAGCAACTATTGTAGTAAAGAAAAAGAACTGGAAAAAGGGGATGCCCATCAACTGGGGAATGGATGAACAAATGATCGCGTAGGGATCATGTAGAGTGCAATATTATTCTGCCAAAAGAAATGGAGAAAAGTTGGTTTCAGAGAATCCTGGGAAGACTTGTATGAACAGAGAGGCAGTAATAATATTGTAAAGAAAACCAATTTTGAAAGACTTTAGAACTTTAATCAGTACAATGACCAGACACAACTCCAGAGAACAGATGGGGAAAGGGGAGGGGGGCGGGGCTGAAACGCTGTGAAACTCCTAACGGAGAGATGGGTGGCTAGATTCAATATATTTGTACAGTTCTGGCAACTAGCAATGTCATGGGCTTCTTGGTTAGCACTCTGCACAACAAAGTGCCTAAATGTTGCTTTACAAGCTAACCTTTAGAAATAGCTTGCATTTATAGAGCACTTTAAGGTTCACCAAGCTCTTTACAAATATTGTCTCATTTTATCCTTACAGGAAGTAGATGCTATGTTTACCCCCATTTTACAGATGAGGACACTGAGGCAAAGAGGTGTTAAGTGATTTGACCAGGGTCACATAGCCAGAAAGTGTCTGAGGCCAGGTTTGAACTCAAATCTTCCTGACTGGAGGCTCTACACTCTATCCATTGCACCACCTAGCTGGACTTAGAATTGGGGCCATGGTTCAAATGCCAGGTCTATTACCTTGAGCAAGTCACTTAATCCCTTTCTGCCTCATCTTCCTCATCTCTAAAAGGAAGAGGTTGTCTTAGATGACTGCCTAGGTCCCTTTCTTTCTATATCTATGATCTAAAAATCATACAAATTTTGGTTAATTCTTAATTTTCATAAAAGTTTCAATGAGAATAGTGTTATTCCAAAAATAATTAATGAAAAAATAAATTGATTGACCAGAATCCTTAGTTCAGATTTTTTTGGGAGGAGGAAATATTGAGTTTCTAGAAGAAAAAGGCAAATAACAAAACAAATTTATTACCTTAAAAAACAAACAAACAAACAACTTCCAGGGTATTACCTAGGGTCAGTATAAATTCAGACCAAATCCCTGATTCCTTTACCTCTATGGTACTATACAAGAAATTATGTTAGTAATTATGGCTCAGATCTCGAATCATCAAAAAAAGATTGAATTATGTCGACTACGTTGTCCTTACTACAGCAGGAAAGTGTACTGAAGCGTTTCAGAGTGATTTTCAGAAAGATTTTTTTTAAGGGACTAGAAAGTTCAGTTAACTCTTTCTTTGAGCATTATAGTTAATCAGGGTTTGGCTGAATTTGGACTTTGGAAATATTTTTATAATTACATTTGTAAAGAAATCTCTTTACAAATGACTCAAATGATACAGCAAAGTCACTAACTGCTCCACCTCTCTGTTCTCCCAGTGTCCAACACTGTGTCATGTTCTTGGTAAGGAAGTTAGCAATTCACCATTTTAATATTCTTCCAAATACAAATCTTCAAACTAGCATTAATGCCATAGCCAAGTGGAATAGACTAGAACAGAAAAATTAGACTGTGCTAAAGTAACAGATTATACTTTGCTGTTCCAAGGAGCTGTGATTTTGTGAATAGAGAAACTCCTTTCATGGACACAGATTTTCACCCCTCTTTGATGTAGGCAGGAGGTGATTTTAGAGATTTGCTATGACCTAAAAGTTCATCAGCTTGTAATTTATAGGTAAATTCAGGTGGATCTTCTGAGGACACACGTCTCTGTCACCAGGCACAAGTTCAATACTTCCCACCTTGGTCCACCTGACAGAACCTATGCTTTTGCCAACATAAACACTTCAATCAGAATTAGTCTGATGACACAAGATGGAAGAGAATGATTTCATTATTTCTTTGTTAACATTATTGCAGTTTGGAGCCAGTCCAGTCTGAGTGCTTCCTCCACAGTAGGCACTGTGCTAACCACTGGGCATACAAAGAAAGGTCAATGACAGTCCTTGCCCTCAAGGAGCTACCAGTCAAGTGGAAATTACAATGTCCAAACAACTATATACAAATAGGAAATAACAGGAAGAAGGAAGGCCTTAGAATGAAGAGCTGTCAGGAAAGGCTTCCTGTAGAAGATGAGGAAATCGATGACTTCATGTATAATCTTTTTTTTAACCGTTTTTTCCCCCCTGGTTTTTATTTGCACAGTTGAATATTGGCTTTTGTTGAAGGCTAATTTTGCAATTAAAAATTTTAATGAAACAAAAACGTTCCCTCATAGAAATATTAAATAAAATATTGATTTTCCCATTTACACACATGTGCATATAGCTCACTCTTATTGACTTAAAGATTTTAGGAGAAAATAAAAGAAATCTAAGAACCTGACATAGGTGAAGAAGAAGGTAGAGAAACATCCTCTTGATAAAGGCCTAATGTAAAGTAGGCATCAACGTGAACAAGGATTTTAAAACAAGATTTATCTTATTGCAATGAGAGTCACCTGACTACATGAAACAAGAGTTGACTATTGAAGTATCCTTACAACTAATGGGCAAATATATCAGATCACACAAATTAAATAAATGAGACATTCTAATCACTTTCTTAGACTAATTCAAAATTGCTTATCAGAGTGATTAAAATCACAGCTCCACCAACTATGTATTTTTGTGCCTATCTTTCCCTAATCTGCCATTTTTACCAATTTGCTGCTTTTCAAATGAAACTTCAGAATTGTTTTGATTTGTATTTCTCTTACTGTTAACAGTTTGGAACATTCTTTCATATGGCTGTTGATAGTTGGCAGAATTATTTTTTTCTTTTCAGAGTTATTTGTTCACATCCTTTTATCTGTTACCTTTCAGAGAATGGTCTTAGACCATTTCAATTAGTTGGTAATATGTCTTGGAAGTTTAGACCCTTACCAGAGTATTTTGATATAAAGGTTTTTCAATGAGTTGGATAGTTTTGTTAAATTTGCTTTTCTCTCTTCTGTTCTTTGTGTAGTTGGGGCTGGATTAAAGTATATCTCATAGAGTAAAAGTGATCATGAAGAAAGCTTGGCTTTCCATGGGGTGGACTGGAGTCAGCTTGAAAAGGTTTACCAGAGCTGATTGTGAAATTCTCATCGAGACCATATAAACCTCAGGAATCAGCAAACCATATTTGTACTAAGTCAGGGTTTGATTTATTATTTTTATGTATTATTATTTATACATTATTTTGTTTACTGTTTTGGCTTAAGAAAATGATGACAAAAATGTTAATTGTGTAGATTATATTTAAAAGTATATCATGCATAATTTTAGGGTTTTTATTTTTTTTCCTGGAGAGGGAGTTCTTAGACATTTACCAGCACACTGCTGGGTATACCCCAATTAAATACCATCCATTTTCCATAATATTTATTACAGGGGTAGCTCTTTGTGAAGGAGGACTATAATATAGATGATATACAAACAAAAGATAGTAATAAATATCTTTTTTTTTTGATGAGTACTATGGGAATCTTATTCCAACAATACTGCCATTGATCAAAATCGTTTTAGAATACTTCTTTGTGTATGGCTTTTAAGGTTTATTCTTCTGAATATCCTTAGTAATCGCAAACCTTCACCCTTTAAGGTGGATTTGATTTTTGAAACACTCCAGTGATTTGGAGACCTTACATCCTGAGACTAACAGTTAACTTATTCTATGATATGTATGTGTGTTGTAGAATCCTCCTCATCCTCATCATCATGGACCTTGGAGACCACCTAGTCCAACACTCTCATTTTGTAGATGAGGAAAGAGACCCAGAGAAGATAAATTAAATGTCCAAGGTAAGTGTCAGGTCTCCTAGTTGCATCATCATAGGCTAGTCACTTACCTCTTCCCAGCCTCAATTTCCTTGTGTATAAGATGAAGATAACAATACTTGTAATCCCTTCCTCACAAGTCTGTGGCAACAAAAGGGTCAAATGTGAATTATTAGTCAGTTTAAGGAGGGGAGGTGCCTGAGGTCCAGGATGAAAGCCTACTCCTACTATATTTTGCTCCATTATTGCAAAGTAATAAACCCAAAAGGCAAATATTGTTTGCTAACTCCTTATAAATCACAAGTATCCACCCTGCCAATCAGAAAGAGCTAACTGTGAGCTCCTTCTGCCACGAGCAGAAGAAAATGCTGACAGAGATCCAACTTGGGTGGGAAAATTAGTCTACAAAGGTCCCTCCAAATTAGTCTTCTGCTACTAAAAAAGCAATTGTCCTAGACATAGAAAAAGTTATGTTTTGGAAGTCATGTATACTTAATCGCCCTTCTATGAAGGAGCAACCCTTTCAAGGAAGTCCTTAGGGATGGATTGTTTTCCTGACAAGTACAGACTAAGTAGTAGTGGTTTTTCAATGACTGAGACATATTTGGCAGAACTGAAACCTGGAAGTTGTAGTTTATGGGGGGCATGTGCTAATTTATGTCCCTTGACTTCCTTAAATCTCAGAAAAATAGGGATCTCTCCAGAGAGCTGAAAGTAGCCCAACTGCAAATAAACTTATGAGGGTAGAAGGAAGGAGAAGAAATATCTTTTAGTCAAAAAAAAAAAAAAAAGGAATTCAGAGAGTAAAAAAATTCAGGTTAAATTTTGAAATGGCACAATAAAACTATTGATGTCACCCTTGAAAGAATACTTTGCTTCTTTCTCAAATACTGCTCCCAGAAAAGTTGCATATCTATAGCACTCTCAAAACGGACTACTAGCATTATTGGACCAGGGCCATGGTTGTGAGGCTTAAGCATCTCCATACATCTTCACAAAAAGCTACATTTTTTCCCAAGTATTAGAAAGGAGAACATAGCCCTTTGACAAGGAGTAATGGTAGCAGTTTCCAGCTTAATTATTTCCATAATTTACTCAGTGTTAATAAAACTCACTGCAAAACTCGCTTTGGTAAATGAAGTATCAAGGTCAAAGCCAAAGACTTTTACGTCTGTTTTCTGTGTGGTATGTCCAAAAAAAAGAAAGAAAGAAAAGAGAACAAGGAAAAAAACCCCTCTGATATACACAAGTAACATTCTGCCAATGTCGTGCATTGTCTCACAGGGATCATTTTTCATGGTTCTCCTTTTTATTTCTGATGTTACTGGTACAATTGGAGGAAAAATCATTTGTGTATGGAAACTTGACTTTGTTTACACAGGCTCCTCAATTTTAGGTAGAGTAAATGGATATCCTTGCCAATCATAACATTCTCTCTCTGTCACTTAAATACTTTGCAATTTTCTATAAGCAACTTCATATGTACCATTACATTGGGATTTAGCAAATTTTGCACATAGCAATTAGAACTGGCAGGCCATATTTATGTAATAAAGTGTTATTTAGCACTTAAGATAATATGGGAGGAGTGCTACATTAACGTCTTTTCTTTTTTAAATGGGGGTTGACAAAATGTCTGAGCATTATACTGTTAATAAGTTTGGCTTGCCAGATACTAGCAACTACCCTTCCCATCTGTGCTCCTATTTCTCTTAAGTCTGTAGTAGATTATATAGAGTTTCAGTCTTCCTTAGTTCTATTAGAATTATTAGGGATTGCATTATCATGATGGGGGAATGAGGCAGGTACCCCAATATTTCTCTGAAGAAGGGGCAGAAAGGTTAATTTGAGAGTATATACACGCCTGAGGGCCTTCTTGACTCCTTCAGGGTCAATTGGCAAAGGTGAATGTTGTAAAGAGGAAATGAGTATCTCCATTTCAAAATGGCCCCTTTTCTGGGTACAACTCCTGGTAAGCACAGCCCCTCTGTCCTTAAGAATGCTTGCCTCTAGTTGGACAGCTGCCAAACCTTTCCTTTTGGGCACGTCACGCCTCTACAGGGGAAACAGGCATAAAGACTCCCCACAAAGAACTGCTCTGTTTCCAGGAACAAGAAAAGAAGGCCTTCTCTCTCTGGACAGTCCAGGCATAGGCAACAGGTCTGAGAATCAGACTGATGGCATCCTAGGGAAAACTGACCAAGATAACCGTGAGTAACAACCTTCTTTCTTTTGCAAATAAATAAAGGTCTTTAATGACTATGTGTAGCCAAGAGGGCACAGCACAGAAAGGGAAAGATCACATTTAGTTTGCATCAGATGGGAGAATTACAGAAGTAATCTGCAATGTAGGATACAAGGTTTCCCAATGAGTAAGAAGGCATGGTAGTCACCTGTGCAAGGAAATCAATGAGGTGTCCTCATGTACTGTGGTTGAAGGCTAAAAGGTTTACTTTCCAGTGAGCAGAGGACTGATGGCCTTTTGCCAAGCCACTGTTTACTGGTTTGCAAAGCACTTTATATATATACATGCACATATAAATATTTACATACATATACACACATAACTTAAGCCTCACAATCACCATCTGAGGTTAGTGCTATAGATACTATCATTCTGTTTTTCACATGCAAAACTGAAGGCACAGAGAGGCTTTCCCACGGTCACAGTCAGTAAGGTTCAATCTAGTCGTTTCTGACTCAGTCTTAACACTAATACACACTGCTTCCAGTTGCCCATAATTCTAAATTATTTTCCTTTAATTTTCTTGGTGCCTTTTATTTTCACAGTTATTACTATCACTCATTTGGGTCGGGTTCTTTGTGACACCATTTGGAGTTTTTTTGGAGAAGATACTGAAGTGGTTTGCCATTTCCTTCTCCAGCTCATTTGACAGAAGAGGACACTGAGGCAAACAGAATTCAATGACTTGTGCAGGGTCACAAAGCTAGTAAGTGTCTGAGGTCATATTTGAACTCAGGTCTTCCTGACTCTAGCACTAGCATTCTGTCCACTGCTCCACTTAGCTGTTTTTATAATCATTTTCAGTTTTGGGTCAGGTTGCAAACAGTAGTACGAGATTCTAAAGAATGTGGTACCAAGGTGCCAGGTGACAGAATGTTGGTGGATGTTGGTGGATGATTAGATCAGCCTCTGGGATTATGGGGCACTTGGGTTGACTCGTAAGGTGGCTACAACCCATAGAACAAAGAGGCTGCCCACATCAATGTTTTTGCCCTAGGCTTGCTCTTTACTGCCAATTTTATACATGATGAATAGTTCAGATCCCAATATGACTGATATGTCCACTTGAGCCCCCTTCACAAATAGCACTTTTGTCAAAAACTGAGTCACATTCAAATTAATCCCTATTCATCCAAGGTGGCTAGAAAGCCATGCCTCACTCATTTCACCCAAGTACAGTCTCTTAGTCTACATTTAGCTCCTTCCTACATGGGATATGAACTATTTTTAAAATTCATTTTTTTCTAAAAAAATACTTATCAGCAAATATGAACATTTCATAAAACAAAGAACAGAAAAGAGAATAGTATATGCATCTGTGAAGAATATTAGCTATTATTTTCTAATGACATCTAGGAGTTTTTGTTCTAATTATTCCTTGCAGTCTACTTTCTTTGACTTCAATCTTCAACCATCCACACTCCATCAGAAATGAGGACTCCACTTCGGTTTCAGACTGGTGAGATTTTTGCCTTATTTAGCCAGACAGTAGGAGTTGTCGTTCAGTCATTTCAGTTGTATCTAACTCTTCATGTCCCCTTTTGGGGTTTCCTTGGCAAAGATTCTGGAGTAGTTTGTCATTTCTTTCGCTAGTTTGTTTTACAGATAAGCAAGTTGAGGCAGAAAGTGACTTACCCAGGGTTACATAGCTGTCAAAGTTGGATTCGAACTCATGAGGATAAGTTTTCCTAACTCCAGGACTGGCACTCTATCCACTGTGCCACCAGCTACTCTAACACCAGAGCATCCCACTACTTCCTGCAATCTCTCTACCATAGCCTTCCATCCAGCTTTCTAGAACCCCTTTCTGAAACACCAAGGTACTGCCATCCCCATTAAAATATTTGTTCCTTGAAGGGAAGGAACTTCCTTGGTTCCCTTTATACACTCCCCCCTCCATATGCATACATACATGTATATATATATGTATATATATATATATACACACACACACACACACACACACACACACATACACACATATATATATACAGCTCTATACAATATGTAATATCACAATACATATTATATATGTATATACACACACACACATATGTAATACATACATACACACACACAGTGCCTTAGCACTCTCTCTTTCCATCTCTCCATCTACTTCTCTGGATATCATTAGCTGACTTTTGCTAGGGGAGTACAAATCACAAGATTTAGAGCTAGGTAACAATAAAGTCCAGCTCTGTCCTTTTACAGATGAGGGAACTGAGACCCAAAGAGATTTAACTGACTTGTCTAAATTCAGATAGGTTCTTTGACTTCAAATCCAGTGGTCTTTCCACTCCACTCTACTTCTTTGTCTAAGGATACAAGGACCCTGGGCAACATCATCTCTCTTTGCTGAAAGAAGTAGTATGGTATAAGGAGGGGTGGGGAACCTGTGGCCTTGAGGCCACATGTGGCCCTAAGGGCTGCACTTGAGGACCTGGAGGGCAACATGTGGCCTTAAGGCCCCAAGTTCCCTACACTTGGTCTAAAAAGAGGCAGGAATAGATGTAGACAGGAAGTTGTTGCAGCTGTCTACTGTATCATAGTATGCCCCTAGGGAAGGGATCAGCTCTTGTATGGTAGTCATCCCTTTCCCTTTCTTTTAGGCTTTTGGTAGCCAACATAAAAGCTATCTCTTAGTTGTCAGTGAGTGACTCCTTCTTCCCAATAGGATTACATCTGGATGGAGGGAAAAATCATAAAGTTAGTCAAAATTCCTCCGCCCCTGTAAAAAGGTTCCTGACTCAGAGAAGACCCTCTCCCTAGTAAAGACATAGTTCCAGGGCCAAAATTCAAACTAACACGACTAAAAGAAATAAATGGCTGTAATTTGCCAAACCATCGCCTTCAGAAGTTATAGAGGAACTGAAGTTTAACAGAAAGCCGCAGTATTATTTGGAAATCCTGAAACTTGAACCAGATCCTCAGGAGCTCATTGAAGGCAAACATGTAGGGGGAACCCCCTTTAAACATCCCTGAGTGCCTGAGGAAAGAAAATGTCGGGTTTAGGTCAAAATGAGAAAATAATTGGAATTTTGCTCTTAGTTTCATTGGTTGCCAAAAATTAGAATGGTGGGGGATGAAATTCATGAACAGTTTTGCCAGACTTCTGGTAAACTGTAACTGCTGCATTTCATTCTTTTCTGGTGAAAATGCCTTCATTTTGGCTCAGTGAGGTTATTTGTCTCATCTGGTTTCTTGGAGACTAAGTCTCTTGCAGAATAGACTAATAAATAGAGCAGACAGCGAAGGACAACCAGGGGACTCAGGCCAGAGACACCGCCCACTGAAGTCACTGTGGTGGTATTGACCCAAAAGTGGTCATCTCACCGAAAGTTGGTGGAGTTAGTAGGCTAGGAATGAGCTTCTCTCTCTCTCTCTCTTTCTCTCTCTCTCTCTCTCTCTCTCTCTCTCTCTCTCTCTCTCTCTCTCTGTCTCTTCCCCCCTCTTTCCACCTCCTCTCTCTCCCTCTTTGCCCCTCCTCTATCTCTCTCTCCCCACTTCTCATTTTATGGATGCCTTATGTTTTTCATTATTGATTTCCCAACATACTCCCCTCACCCCTCTGTCTGTCTGTCTCTTTCATTTTTTCACCAGTTATTTCCTAATATACTTTCCTCATCCTCATTGAACCCTCCCTTATCACATAGGAAAGAGTTAAATGAACTTAATGCATGATAGCACATGCAACAAACTGTGTTCATCGATCCCCCCCACCCCAACCCCTCCAGTCAGAGGAGGGAAAATACATTTCATTATCTGTTCTCCAAAGGCCAAACTTAGTCACTAGAATGAATCAAAGTTTGTCTGCCTTTTAGTTTTGTTTGTATTCTTATTTTTGTAGTCAATGCCTACATTGTCCTCCTGGTTCTCTTTCACTTCACCCCCTACTCTTCAGTCATCCATTGATGTTGCCTTCAAGCCAGTTCCCTTTCCTCCCAGATTTTTTGCCTTCATTTTTACCTCCTCACTTCTTACCTCCACTTTGGGACCATGGGCAGATCAGCTCTCCTGTTTTTCCTGGTTGGGATGCTCTCACCCTTACTCAATACCCATGTTTCCCTTCCTGACCGTGGCTTACCAGTGTTTACTGCTTTCCTCATTAGATTTGTAAATTCTTCAAAGGCACTGTCTGCTTTCCTATTTGTATCCCCAAGCCTTAGTAAAATGTTTGTTATATAGAAAGAGTTTAATAAATGTTTTTTTCATTCATTCATTTGTTTAGGAATTTCTAGGATTCTCTGAATTCCTTATAGCCACTGGTTCTTACGATGAAATAATATTCTATTATCTTTATATAAGCACAATTTGTTCAACCATTTTCTAATCAATGAATGTCCTCTTTATCTCCTCTCCCTGCCCCAACATACATACTTTGGCTGATACAAGAAGTAGAACTCCATATTTTAGGTATACATGGAAACTATTTTTGACTTTGATTTCCTTAGGCTACATGCCCTATATTGGGATTACTGAGTGAAAGGTGGAGTATGTGTGGAAAGATCAATTTAGGGATTTTTTTTTTTTTGCATATTTCCAAGTTGTTTTCCAGTATGGTTAAACCAATTTAGATCCACCAACAATTAATTAATTAATGAGCCTGTCTTTCCATGGTGCCTTCAACAATGGCTACTTCCCTGTACTTAAAACTTCTCATTAGATTAGAAGCTCCTTGAGAACAGGGATTGTTTCTTTTTAACCTCTTTAGTTGTTGTTCATATTTTGTTTTCAAAGGGAACCAATGACATCACAGAGTGATGTTTTGACTTGCATGTAAACTGGATTCAAGTGAGGCAGAACTGCACAAAGTCATCAGCCTCACTCTCTCTTCCAGTCATCAAAGTCCAGTGGTAAGGCAAAAGTCAAGATGATTGGCAATGGCCCAGGATGCGCTGGATGACTTTGGTGTCTTCAGTGTCGGAGTAGGCTCTAAGTGCTCTACAATGCCTTCTTCAGCCACTTTCATGGCCATTGGAACAAATTATTCTTATCTGCCCATTTGGGATGTCTTCACATGCTTGGAGTAGACATTTCCCTAACTCACTGATAGGTTTGAGGCCCATAGGTTGCTCTTAATTTGGTTTAATTGATCTGCTAAGATGGTTTTACTGGGGTGTGGCCACTGTGCATGCCCCAGCTTCTTAGAGCCACAGGTGATAATTGGGTGACAAGTGGACACCAAAGGTGGATGAGGACCCCTGAAAAGGGCTCAGCAAGCCTTCACACAAGAAGTGCTAGTCCCCCTGAACACTCCACACACCCCACATAGTAGGTTCTTGGTAAATGCTTATTGATTGAAACAGCAAACTCTGACAGAACTAAGAATGAAGAAACTAATCATTCTGCCAGGTGTATAAGGGTACCACATCAGGGTTCTGATAACAGGGTGAATGTTCAAGAATCTCTTCACTCTATTCCAGATAAAAGAAAGGCAGCATGATATAAGAACATTAATTTACCATGAGAGGACCTGCTTTCAAATTCTAGCTTGGTCTTGCTCCCTATGTGAGTTTGGGCAATCAATTAATCAACAAAGAAAAAAATGAAACAGCCTCTGCCCTCAGGGGCCTTACATTTTATAGGAGGAGATTACCTATAAAAGTTTACCTTTCTGATTCTCAAGTTTCTTTTCTCCAAATTAAGGGCTTTGAACTAGTTCAACAAATATGAAGAAGTCCCTGAGATCCTTTCAGGGGATCTTCAAGGTCAAAACCAGTTTGATAATAATGCTAAGATATTTTAATTTCTAACATAAGTAATAATAGACATAATACACATAAACAAAAGCTCTTTGGGGGGTCTTCAGCAATTTTTAAGAGTGTAAAGATATGCTGAGACCAAAAAGTTTGAGAACCACTGGATTAGATCATTTCTAAGGTTCCTTTTTACCTCTAAATCTATACTTCTGTAACTGTTTTCCAACTCTTTCTGTTTGTTCCTTCCCACAAAACATGTAGTAGATATCTGAGATTTTGTATTCCCTTAAGTCCTGGAAGGATACAGTAAAAGTATTATGCTAAAGACATTCATATAGCGTCTTAAAGTTTACAATTTTTTTTTCTTTAAACAGTAGAGTAGAAATATTCTTTTATCTCTATTTTACAGATGAGGAAACTGGGATGCAGAATAAGGTATGTGGTTTGTACAGGGTCACATAACTAATAAGTTACAAGGCAGAATTTGAACTCATCTTTTGACTCTAAGATCAAATATATCTTTTCCTCTTTGAGACACTCTCAGCAGTAGATCACTCTACCAGAATGTCTCCCTCTTTTTCAATTTTTTATAGCATATGATATGATTTCTATAACTCTACCACACATATAAATTTTTAAAAAGAGGATGAGAAAAATTATCCAACAAATACTCAATAAGCATTTATTGAGAACCTACTCTGTGCTAGGCACTGTGCTAAGCATCGTGGATACAAAAAGAGGAAAATTCCCAGCCTTCAAGAAACTCACAGTCTAATGCAAGAGATAACAAGCAAGCAAATGTATAAATGAGTTAAATACAGGACAAATTGTAAATAATTAATAAAGGAAGGCACTAGCATTAATAGGGATTGTGAAAGTCTCCTTTCAGAAGACAGGATTTTAGTTGGGACTTAAAGGAAGTCATGGAAGCCAAATGGCAGAGATAAAGAGAGAGAACACTCTAGGCATGGTGAACAACTTGAGAAAATGCCTAGAGCTGAGAGATGAAGTTCATACAACAGCCAGGAGACCAGTGTCACTGGATTGAGGAGTATATGGTGGAGAGTAAGGTATAAGAAAACTAGAAGGTAGGAGGGGCCTAGGTCATAAAGGGCTTTGAATGACAACCAGAGTATTTTACAATTGAACCTGAAGGCGATAAGGAATCACAGGAATAGGGACATGGTCTGACCTGCACTTTAGGAAAAGCATGTTCACTGGTTGGAGGATGGATTGAATCCCCAAAGCAGAATAATAACTTAGTCTGAAAATATGATGTTATCTATATTTTGTTATATATTTCCTAATACTATTTTAATCTGATTAGGACTGTACTCAAGAGTGTTGTGAGTTCAATGTTTGACATTTTTTCTTTAGTAATAAGGAAGTAATAGTAATAGGGAATATCTCTACAGTGGGCCCCAAAGTTCTTTCAGGGCCTAAAGGATACTATCTTTGTAGCACTGTTAAAAAACCCTGATGATGTTTCAAGAATAGATCTGATGAGCCTTTAGATCAAAGGTGATGAGGAGATTTTCACCTCTAGTCTTTTGTATTCACTCCATTCTCATTTCTAAGAAAAAATAAAAACAAGAGGAATTCTTTCCTGGCAACCTGTTAGCTCCTCTTATCCGTGCCCATTCATAGAATCTTTTCAGAACTAGAGGGATTCTAAGGGTATCCTCTAAGTGCCTTTGGAGAGAAAAAGCTAACTCTCCCAAACCAAAGTACTTCCCTTCATAGACATGTAAAAATTAAAACACAAATCAAGAGAGTTTGAGCCAAACATGCCACAACGATTTGGAGATACATAAAAAGGAAACCGTCATCACTTCCCTCTCTTGGCCGATGAATGTTTCTGACATTTCAGACTTCATCCTTGGTTTCTCTCATGACCACAAGACCAAAACCAATCAGTCCAATTAGACAAACTTCCAGATTACAGCTCTGAAGTCAACTCAACAAGTAACTTATCCAGCAATATTATCTGCCAAGCACAACTTTTTTTGTGTGTGTAATTTCCTGATTTTGTAAAGTAGCCCAAACCATGTACAAATTTGCACACAAAACTACAGACAAGGGTTCAGAAATAAAGCTAGATTGGGGGCCATGTTTATTGGCACCAGCATTTCCTTGAAGCATGGAAAAATAAGTGGGAAATACAAGTTTAGAGCCACTTAAAACGACTCATTGGCAATTACAAAATGTACAGATGGTTGCCTTGTGTCAATTAGACTAATAGAATGTTAGAACTGGATGGAATATTAGAGAGTGTCTAGTCCAATACTCTCATGTTTTAGAAGAGGAAAGTAAGGTTGTGAAAACTGCTTTAAAAAAAATACCCTGTCTAATCCTCTGATTTACAGAAAGAGCAGAGATGGAAAAAGAAAAGGGAAAGTGGAGGGAGAGGCAGTCAGATCCCAGACTTACAACAGGAAAGATAGACAATAAACGTTTATTACTAGGTGCCAGGCACTGAGCTAAGCATTGGAAATACAAAGAAAGGAAATACAACAAAAACTCAAAGAGATTTCAAGGAGCTCACAGTCTAATGGGAGAGAAAACATGCAAACAACTGTACAAACGAGCTGTATTCTACACCTCCACCAACAACAAATCTACATTGGAGATTTACGTAGCATGAAGGAGAATGTCTACCCACCTTGCATAAGAACTAAAAGTGGATAACCAGTCATGCATACCACTTTGGATTCCTCTCAAGAGAACACAGGCAACATAAATGGAAAGATATCTGGAAAGAAGAGAACTTGTTTTGAGTCTCCACTCCAAAGATTACTCGTGTGATCCACAAGCAAATCACTTCACTCAACCTCAGTTTTCTTATCTGTTAAATGGTAATAATAATAATAATAATACTCTCAGTAACTACCTCACACGATACTGTAGTAAGACTTGAACCCTAGCTGTCCCGGCCAGGATCATCCTTGAGGGCTTTCCTGAACAGAAAACGCATCCAGATTTTGAGCTCTACTGGTGCCACTTTCAGAAGCCAAGATCACCTTCATACCACAAGGAAGCAGTGAGTATAACTTTGTGACATTACAGATAGAAGATGACTGGGTATGGGAGGAATTGAGGGGGAGGATCAGGAGTTTTCTCACTGCTCTTCTATACTATTTTATACCATTTCAACTTTTATCTACTCTGCCTACAAAAACAACATTTATCATTTGCTTGATGTGTACAGATGCCTGTGATCCACTACAACACAATAAACATTTATTAAGCACTTACTATGTACAAGGTACTGTATCAAGGACTGGGGTACAAAGGAAAAAAAGAGAAATAGTCCCTGCTCTCAGATTGCTCAAAAGTTAACGGGTGAAGTCAATACATTAGAGAAAGCTAAAAAAAAGGGTAGCTGGAGATGAAGAGGATGCCCCGTTAAGGGGTAGCAGAGAGTAGAATTGGGATCCAAGAAGGACTATTGGTGGGAAATGATTGATCTTCTTTAAATGGAGGTGTTGGAAGGAAGATGCAAAGTTGAGATAAGACACAATTCTTGCCCATGCAACTTAGATTTGAGAGTGCCTCAAGTACACTAGCAAATATGGCCAGATGCAGAGAAATCCAGACTGTCCAATAGAGCTTTCCTAATGTCACCTAGTAAAAAGTGTGTTCTCTTGAACCCCTAATAATAATTATGTTTTATGTAGCGCTTTAAGGTATGCAAAGGTATATTTATAAGATATATTTACATAGAACTTTAAGTATACAAAGCATTTTACATATGTTATTGCAATATACTCTTGTAACAACACTATAAAGTAGGATGCTATTTTGCATTTGAAGACATTGTGTCCATGAAAGTTTAAGTGACTGGTTCATGGTCACCCAGCTAGTTAAGTTTCCTGGGCAGGATTTGAATACATGCCTTCCTTTCTCCAAGTCCAGGGCTGTATTCACTATGCCACCTATTGACTCGAAGACAGATGGGTATATTCCTGGGCTTTTCTGAGGCTCTGATTCATGAAGGTGGAGATCCCAGAAGTCCTAGGACAGCCTTGATTTCAAAATAAAAGACTTTATACTTAGAGATCAGTGGGAAAAAATAAAAAATGTTTTTTCTTCTCATGGCTTTTTTTTTTTTTGAAATCTCTGAACTATTAATCTGTGGACTAGAGCCACAGTTTATTTTTTTTAATTAATTAATTTAAGTTTTCAACATTTATTTCCACAAAATTTTGGGTTCCAAATTTTCTCCCCATCTCCCCCCTCCCCAAAACGCTGAGCATTCTAATTACCCCTATCACCAATCTGCTCTCCCTTCTAACATCCCTCTCTTCCCTTATCCCTATCTTCTCTTTTGTCCTGTAGGGCAAGATAAATTTCTATACCCCATTATCCGTACTTATCATTTCCTAGCTGTATGCAAGAACAATACTCAACAGTTGTTCCTAAAACTTTGAGTTCCAACTTCTCTTTCTCCCTCCCTTCCCACCCATTCCCCACTGGGAAGGCAAGCAATTCAATATAGGCCATATTTCTGTAGTTTTGCAAATGACTTCCAAAATAGTCATGTTGTGTAAGACTAACTATATATATTTCCCTCCCTCCTATCCTGCCCCCCATTTCTTTTACTCTCTCTTTTGACCCTGTCCCTCCTCAAGAGTGTTGATTTCTAATTGCTCCCTCCTTCCATTGCCCTCCTTTCCATCATCTCCCCCACCCTGCTTACCCCCTTCTCCCCCACTTTCCTGTATTGTAAGATAGGTTTTCATACCAAAGTGAGTGTGCCTTTTATTCCTTCCTTTAGTCGAATGTGATGAGAGTAAGCTTCATGTTTTTCTCTCACCTCCCCACTTTTTCCCTCCACTGAACAGTCTTTTACTTGCCTCTTTTGTGAGAAATAATTTGCCCCATTCCATTTCTCCCTTTCTGCTCCAATATATTTCTCTCTCACCCCTTAATTTCATTTTTTAAAGATATGATCCCATCCTATTCGACTCACCCAGTGTGTGTGTGTGTGTGTGTGTGTGTGTGTGTGTGTGTGTGTGTGTGTGTGTGTGTGTGTACTCCCACCAGCTACCCAGTTACTGAAAAAAGTTTCAAGAGTTACAAATATTGTCTTTCCATGTAGGAATGTAAACAGTTCAACTTTAGTAAGTCCCTTATGACTTCTCTTTGCTGTTTACCTTTTCATGCTTCTCTTCATTCTTGTGTTTGAAAGTCAAATTTTCTTTTCAGCTCTGATCTTTTCATCAAGAATGCTTGAAAGTCCTCTATTTCTTTGAAAGACCATTTTTTCCCTGAAGTATTATACTCAGTTTTGCTGGGTAGGTGATTCTTGGTTTTAGTCCTAGTTCCTTTGACTTCTGGAATATCATATTCCACGCCTTTCGATGCCTTAATGTGGAAGCTACTAGATCTTGTGTTATCCTGATTGTATTTCCACAATACTTCAATTGTTTTTTTCTAGCTTCTTGCAATATTTTCTCCTTGACCTGGGAACTCTGGAATTTGGCCACAATGTTCCTAGGAGTTTCTTTTTTTTTTTTTTGGATCTCTTTCAGGAGGTGATTGGTGGATTCTTTCAGTATTTATTTTGCTCCCTGGTTCTAGAATATGAGGGCAGTTTTCCTTGAAAATTTCATGAAAGATGATGTCTAGGCTCTTTTTTTGATCATGACTTTCAGGTAGTCCCATAATTTTTAAATTGTCTCTCCTGGATCTATTTTCAAGTCAGTTGTTTTTCCAATGAGATATTTCACATTATCTTCCATTTTTTCATTCTTTTGGTTTTGTTTTGTGATTTCTTGGTTTGTCATAAAGTCATTAGCCTCCATCTGTTCCATTCTAATTTTGAAAGAACTATTTTCTTCAGTGATCTTTTGAACCTCCTTTTCCATTTGGCTAATTCTGCTTTTTAAAGGATTCTTCTTCTCATTGGCTTTTTGAACCTCTTTTGCCAATTGAGTTAACCTATTTTTCAAGGTGTTATTTTCTTCAGCATTTTTTGGGTCTCCTTTAGCAAGGTGTTGACCTGCTTTTCATGCTTTTCTTGCATCTCTTTCATTTTTCTTCCCATTTTTTCCTTCACCTCTCTTACTTGATTTTCAAAATCCTTTTTGAGTTCTTCCAAGGCCTGAGACCATTGAATATTTATTTTGGATGTTTGGGATACAGAAACTTTGACTTTTATGTCTTTCCCTGATGGTAAGCATTGTTCTTCCTCATCAGAAAGGATGGGAAAAGATATCTGTTCACCAAAGAAGTAACCTTCTGTAGTCTTATTCTTTTCCCTTTTTTGGGCATTTTCCCAACCAGTTACTTGACTTTTGGGTCCTTTGTCAAGAGCAGAGTATACTCTGGGGATCTGTAGGATCTCAGTTCCTCCAAGGTGGCACAATCAAGCATGTACACTGGTCTGAGAGCAAGGAGAGATTTTTGTGCCCAGAATCTTAGTAGAGTTTCCTCTTCACAACCACCTGGCCTCCAGTTCTACCAAGCCAGCACTGGGAGCTGAGACTCGGATAAGTTGTGGGGGCAGTGCTGCCCATTCAGTGTGAGATAAAGATCAACTGCTGCAGGGCCTCTACTCAGGGCTGAGGTAAGAATCAGCTGCTCAGTGCCAGCAGGGGTTTTACAATCTAGCAATGGATATGGGCTGCTGTGGAAGCTGCTGCAGCCAGCCCAATGGGACCTCTGTGGGCCACCTGAGGCTGGAGCTATGAGAAGGCCCTCCTCTCTTCTCTGCTGTTAGTGTGACTGGGGGTTCCACCCCGAGGCCTTGCTCTCATCCTCCTCCCAGAGCCGCGCTGGGGAGCCAAGGCTGGACTGGGCTTCACTCTGCGTCTGGTATGACAGACATTTCCTGTCAGCCTTTCAGGTCACCCTGGGTTGGAAATCTCCTCCACTCTGCTGTTCTGTGGCTTCTGCCACTCTAGAATTTGTTGAGAGTCTTTCTTTACAGGTATTTTATGGGCCATGGGGGGAGAGCCAGCATATGCGCGTCTTTCTACTCCATGGTTTTTCTATAAGAAATAAAAATCCATCTTTGGCAGGTTCATCTTTAAAGAGGGAGACAAAGAGCACCTTGAAAACACCATTTGTACTAAATGGTCAGTGACGATTTTCAAAGCAAACCATTTAGATGGTACCTACATTTGTATTTCCAAAAGAGTATTATGGGATGCATGAACATTCAGGCTGCAGGAACTTCATCTATTCAGCTTGGAATAACAGAGGATGAAACTGACTTTCAATTGTTCCAAGGTTGTTTATCTACTTTTTCCTCATTTCCTCCTTAATTTTTCCTCCTGCCTTTGGGCCACAGCAGCTCTCTCACTTGTGAGCAAACAGAAGAGCCAAAACTTTCCAAGTGTGGATTTTCAAATCTTGCAACTGTCTCACAACTAAAGGCAGATCTAATTTCTTTCAAGCAATTGGAAAACCCATGTGTATATTACAAAGCAAGAGCACTGTCAATTTACTAAGAATAATTTAAATATGTTAATTGCTAGGTTGGTAAATATATATGGAAAAGGCAATATGGTATCTGTTGGAGTCAAGGTCTACATGGTTGAAAGAGTCAATTGTTAAATTTTCAGTGTGAGCATTTACACCTTGGAAATTGGCAAAAAAAAAAAAAAGAAAAAGAAATGCTTGATTTATTGTTTGTTGATTGTCTAGATTCAAGAAAATGTTAAAAAATGCAGGTTAAACTTAATAGTATGCCATGGGTACATTTTTTCCTCTTAGAGACCTGATTGTTAAATAATTACCAGCATATCTGTGGGTATAGAAGACAGGAAGGTAGCTTTGAAAACGGAAGACCTGGATTCAAGTATTCCCTTTGACTGATATTAGTAGTGTAACCCTGAGCAAGTCACTTTATCTCTCAGTGATAAGTCTATAAATTACCAAGAAGTTGTACATATGTACCAGTTGAGGGAATTTCTACACAGGGTGTTTGTCCATACTAATTAGATTGCAGACTTTAATTTTTTAAAAAATCTAGTTTAGAAGTCAATGCAACCAAGATTAGGAGGGAAGCAGAAAACTGGGAAAGAATTTTTACAAGTAGTGCTTGTGATAAAGGCCTCATCTCTAAAATATATAGAGAACTGAGAAGAATACAAGAATACAAGTCACTCCCCAAATGATAAGTGGTCAAAGGATATGAGAAGGCAGTTTTCAGAGGAAGAAATTAAAGATATCTATAGTCATATGAAAAAATACTCTAAATTATTATTGATTAGAGAGATGCAAATCAAAACAACTCTGAGGCACCACATCATGCCTATCAGATTGGCTAATATGACAAAACCGGAAGATAATATATGTTGGAGAAGATGTGGGAGAATTGGAACACTAATTCATTGTTGGTGGAGCTGTGAGTTGATCCAACCATTCTGGAGAGCAATTTGGAACTATTCCCAAAGGGAGATAAAAATGTTCATACCCTTTGACCCAGCAATATCACTTCTAGGACTGTATCCCAAAGAGATCATAAAAATGGGAAAAGGTCCCACATGTACAAAAACATTTATAGTAGCTCTCTTTGTGGTGGTCAAAAACTGGAAATTGAAGGGATGCCCATCATTTGGGGAATGGCTGAACAAGTTGTGGTATATGAATATAATGGAATACTATTGTGTTGGAAGGAATGATGAAACAGGAAGACTTCAGAGAGGCCTGGAAGGACTTATATGAACTGATGCTGAGTGAGGGGAGCAGAACCAAGAGAACATTATACACGGTAACAGCCACCGTGTGTGAAGACTGTTTCTGATTGACTTAGCACTTCACAGCAATGCACAGACCTAAAACATTTCCAAAGGACTCTTGATGCAACATGCCATCCACATCCAGAGAAAGAACTATAGAATCAGAACACAGAATGAAGCAGACTATTTTCTCTTGTGTTATGTTATGTTTTGCTTGGTTTTTCCCATTCATTTTAATTCTTCAATGCAACATGACTAACGTGAAAATGGGTTTAATAAGAATGTATGTGTAGAACCCATATAACATCACATGCTACCTTGGGGAGGGAGGGTAGAGGGAGGGGGAGAAAATTTAAAACATATGAAAGTGATTGTTGAAAACTGAAAATAAATAAACTAATAAAAAAAGGAATCTAGTTTAAGTAGCAGTTTCAGTACCTGTGTTAATGAATGTATCTTCACCAATGTCTACTCTGAATTTTTACAGTATTGTGACGATTATCTGTGCTTTGGGCTAATACCATATCAAGGAGTCTCTCCATTACTTTCAATAACTGAGAATTAGCTATATAATAAAAAATTATGCACCAGTCTTTCCTGACAGGGTCAAAACAATTAGCTGTTTTAAGGAGAAATGTTGGTTTTCCAATTTGTCTGAATCCTTTGAAAAGCAGAAAAATCAAGTGAAGAAAGGTTACCAATGCTGAACTTAATTTATTTGGGAGTTTATGTAGCTTTAGATAATGTCCCTTGAAAGATGTTATTAAGAAAAATAAGTACTCATAGAGCAAAGGGTAATGTCTTGTTCTTGTAAAAATAGGTTTAGAAAGTGGCTATTTCTCCGAATGGAGACAACTTATTCCATATTCCACAGGTCACTGAGAGTCCCCATGCAATTTATGATCCTTGCTAATGGCTTGGAGATGAAAAAGGTAAAGGATAAGTTAGTAACTTCTTGCTGATGACATGAAAGTAGGTCTCTTTTAATGAATGATTTTGAGATATTCTTGAAGTGACTTTGGCAAACCAGGAAATCAGAGGTCAAGGGAGAAGGAATGAAGGTAAGAAAATAGATGATTCTAATAACTTACAGTTATTATAACTTACAAATGAACCACTTTGCTACCAACTTCCTTGTGAGATAACTAGTGCTAAAGAAAACAGGATCAGTGCTATCAGGTGACTCCTCCCAGGTCCCCCAGCTAGTAAGTGATTTGCCGGGAATTTGGGGGCACTGCCATTGACTTCAAGTACAGTTTGCCTTCTTTCAGAAGAGGCTTCTCACTTAGCTACCTTCCTTCTAGTCACACAGGTTTATAGCTTCAGTCACCCTCAGCTCCTCACTCTCTCTCATCCCACATATCCTGGGGTATTATAAGGTTCAAATAAAATCATGACTGTAAAACATTTTGCAAAACATAAGAAGCACTACATAAATGACAGTCGTCATCACCGTAATCACTAACAACATCGTCATTATCAGCCTCCAATTTCTAGCTCTCCAATCTGATGTCATCATCATTCACTGAGATTTCTCCTGCACTCCTGCTGAGTTCAAGAAATGTTTT
The DNA here is from genome assembly GCF_028372415.1 of Notamacropus eugenii. Lineage (NCBI taxonomy): Eukaryota > Metazoa > Chordata > Mammalia > Diprotodontia > Macropodidae > Notamacropus > Notamacropus eugenii. The sequence continues at coordinate 26,090,943 of NC_092872.1, read as the reverse complement.
TAAAGAAATACAGGGGTTTGATGGTAAATATTTAATAATCAGCTTCTCTGGGGGAGGAGGGAAATATGCATATACACTTTAAAGTTTGGTCTGCATTATTGACTCTTTATTAGAGCGTATTTATTATTGTCTCTGTCTCGACAATCAACAAAGCAAATCAAGCCTTGGTTTGCAGTGGTTGCTGATTTCTGCGGCATTTCTATCATGTTAGAATTAGCTCTAGCACAGCTTCGCACACATCTAATGTATTGGTAAACCATGTTGCTTCTACTTCTACAGCATATTTTTTATACCTCTTCTTTTCTCCTTTCACACAGCTATCACCCTACTTCAAGCTGTCATCACCTCTCCCCTGAACCATCACAATAAACCTCTTAATTTGGTTTACTAGAGTAAAGTCTAAAGTTACATTTCAAAAGCACAAATTTGGCCATCACTCCCTGCTCAGTAAACTTCAGTGGCTCCCTAGTACCTTGACAGATCAAATACAAACTCCTCTGTTTGGCATTTAAAGCCCATCACAGCCTTATTAGGTGTTTTCCTCCTTTATGCAGACTCTGTAACACAGTCAAATTTGCCTAGCTGTTCTTTATACATCTCCAGCCTCTGTGTGTCCTCACTGACCCTACTCATATATGTCTTCTTCACTGTCACCCCTTAGAATTCCTCCTCTCCTTCATTTCTATATAGCCATCACATGGAGTTGTGGAAGGCTTCTAACTTAAGCCAGTTATTGTTTTTACAGCCAGCTTTGGTGCTTCTTTTCCCTCCCCTCCCCCTTCCTCCCAACCCCAAGAGAGAAAAGGGAGGAAGTGGAAGGGAGTGGGTTAAGACAGATGTGGACTGGGAGAATTTGGCTCCTCTTACCCAGGAGGGAGGGAGCAGAAAGCATTGAAGACAAACCAGCCAGTTTTCCCCTCCACTTTGCCACCTACTGGTTACAAGTTTATATATACATGTGTACACGGTGTGCCCTGTATATGCAGGGTTTCCTAACCTATTGGGGTTGGGGTTGTATGTGGAGAGCAATGGATAGTTTTCAGAGGATCTGTGAATTTGGGTGGGAAAAATTACACCTTTTTTTCCCCAATGTAACTTATTTTCTTTGTAGTCCTATATATTTTGTTATCCATTTAATAACATCATTCAAAGAAGTCCAGACTGCCAAAGAGATCCATCACACAAAAAAGATTAAAAACCCCTCCACTACAGACTGCAAGCTCCTTGGGCTTGGGACTTTTTTATTAATGTCTTTGGAATTTTACCTTAGGGTCAGCTAGACGGTACAATGGATAGAGTCCTGGGCTTGGAACCAGGAAACTCATCTTCCTGAGTTCAAACCAGGTCTCTGATACTTGCTAGTTGTGTGACTTTGGGCTAGTCACTTAACCCTGTCTGCCTCAGTTTCCTCATCTGTAAAATGAGCTAGAGAAGGAAATGGCAAAACACTCCAGTATCTTTGCCAAGAAAAGTCCAAATGGGGTCATGAAGAGCCAGACTTTCCATTTGAAAACATTATTCTTAGGAGTCCTTAGGTTTCACAAAACTGCCAAAGGGATCCATGATGGAATGACTCAACAACCTGAATTCTCCTGACTTGGCATAGTGCCTAGCACATAGCAGGAGTTTAATAAATGCTTTTGGATTGATTGATCATTATGCCTCAAATCATTTAAATTATTGACAGTTTATATATAGTGTTTCATAAACACTTTTTCATTCATTCACTCATCCTTTCATTCAGCATAAAAGGTTACAGGTGACCAAATTAACAGAAAGTGAAAGATAAAAAGAAAAAGAGAAACTGGCAGTTTGGTGAAATAAATGCTTTGTGAAGAAATAGGAGAAGACAGAGGAAATGATGGTGAGTGAGGAAAGTCAACAAACAAACAAGACACACATTGGCTACATAGCTCGACCAATAATGACAAGAATAAAATCTGGAATAAAACACAGAAAAGGAAAAAAAAAATTGAGAAGGGAACACACAACTAGGACAATTTTGTTATTATCTTGTCAAAAATAATATACGTTCAAAAAACTAATGGAAGTTTCCCATTTAATGCACAATCTCTTTTTGCTGTTTTTATTGGTGGTTGTAAAGTTTATATATTTTTTAATTTAAAAGAAGAGAAAGGAAAAAAGAAATGAATGTGTTGTGAGATGCTGGGGTTTGGAGTGGGGTCAGGGCAGAAAGCTTGAGAGGTAACCTGAGCAAAAGCTCCAAGGTTGAATCTTGATTCCACCATCCCAATAGCCAACCGGCTGTCAAATCTTGGTTGATTCTACTTCTACCATGCCTCCCCCTTCTGCCTCCAGTCTCCACTCACAGGATTACTCTCTTGGTTTAGGCTTTTTTAACTAAGATTGAATTCACATCAGTCCTCTAAGGTCGATAGAGAAGTTGTCATTGTTCCAATTTTAAAGCTGAAGAGAATCAGGTTCTAATGGCTTTAGGGTTTACAAAGTGCTTTATAGACATTTTCTCAAATATTATTATTGCTAACTGGGCAATGGCTGATGGAGGCACTTGGTGAGGAAGTAGGAGGTGTCTTACTTAGGTGAAGGAATAAGTTAACAGACCCAGGTTCTAATCCTAGCTCTGCCACTTAATTAGCTGTTTGATCTTGGGCAAGTCATTCCACTTTTTCTGGACCTCAGTTTCCTCAGGGAGGAATTTGGTCTGGATCAGAGATTCTTCATCTTTTGTTTCTCCATTATGGACCCCTTTGACAGGTTTGTGAAGCCTGAGGACTCATAAGAATAATGTTTTCAAATGAATAAAACAATATCCATTGGATTACAAAAGAAACCAATTATACTGAAATAAAGAAGCCTTTTTCCCCCCACCCAAGTTCATGGACTACCTGAAATCTATGCCTGGATCTCCAGAGTGTGGACCTCAGGTTAAGAACTCCTAGAAGCTGTAATGAGATCTTCCAACTCTAAAATGTTAGAATTCTAATGAATTACTATGGCTCACACACAAGTGACTCATAAACTTCTCACAAATTAAGGTAAAGATGCTGGATTTACCTTCTACATACAGTCCTTGGAAGTAGCACCTTTGTACTTTCGTGACTTCTTTTTCCTTTGAAAGTTCCCCATCTGATGACATTTGTGTAAAAATATTGGAGGGAGGGTGAAAGATTATCTCAATTAGTCTCAGTTCATGATCTGACTTTTGTTTCACCCCATCTTGTTTTACTTTTACATCAGCTTGTTCCGATCATAATGCTCAGAGTTGGAAGGCACTTTGGAGACCATCTACTAGGATCTTCTCTTTTTACAGGTGAGAAAGTCGAGTTCTAGAGAAGACAAATGTTTTATGTTTTATGTTAAGAGAAATGTTTAGCTCTAGGAAGCAGGAAAGTTAGGAGTAGTACCCAAGTTTTCTACATCCTGGTTAAACCCTCTTACTATTCAATAACGCTGCTCTGGCCTCACTGTCCCTAGATAGGTGAAGAGAAGGGAAAGTGAGAGGAGAGCGGTCCTGGAGCAGGTGGAGGTAGTGAGCAGAGGTCTTTGAGTGATTCTGTGTATGTGGAGGGGGTTGTCTTAGAGAAGGGGCAGCCTAAGGACATTGAGCATGTGGGAAAAGAGGAGATTTGAAAGAAGAAGCAAGTGTGGAGGTTGGGGTAAAGATGACTGATTTGGGGAAAGTTGAAGAAGAAATCATCTCCCTCTCAGTTTTGTCTTGATTGAAATAGAACCTGGTGCATTGACAATACACAAGAGAGAGAAATGACAGTTGTCTTCACCAAAAAGTTCAACCCATCATTCATTCTTACATAACAGCAGCAATTTCAGCCAATGCACCAAGCTGGTGTAGTTATTTTCCCCTCCGTATCTAAACTGATGCTTAGATATTGAGGATGAAAATGTACCAGAAATAGGTCAGCATGTGATTGGCTTGTTTTGATTACTCTCTGGCTCTTTGCTTTCCAAGAGGACTATCTGGCCCCAGTGATTTCCCAGCGCATTTCTAGAGCCTTCATGCAGAAAGGTAATTCCAAAGAAATGGTAAGGGAGGCTCGGTGCCAAGAGGCAAACATATGCATTATCTCTATCAGTTGAGCAGGAGAAGAAAGTGACCAGCCCTGCAAAGGGTATACAGGAGATAAAGCTTCTAAGTACTCTGAGTTTAACATTTAGAAAGTATAGAATTTTTAAAACTCTCACTAAATAAATAATGATGTTGACAGCTGCAAATCATGGCATACCAGGATCTCAGACAAATCAGAATGGCCTGTGAGTAAGAGGGTAACAGAGAGATGCATGGTGGGGCTGGTCCATCAATTACCAAGCACTTATTAATTACCTATTGTGTGCCAGGTGCTCCGGACAAGAGTATAAAGAATGAAACAATCCCTGTTCACTAGGAGGTTACACTCTAATGGGGGTAAGCAAGCCGTAGCATGTTACCAACGATGGCATGATACACATCTTAAGGATGTGTATTGACCAAAAAATTATGAATTGGTTTTTTAGCATGACTGAAAAATGCATGGCCTGAATTTTGCACTGATAGTCACAAAATATTAAAAGTACCAGAGGAAGACCAGTATACTAAGAAATACTCTGTGGAGAATTTCTAGACAAAAATTGCACAAAAATCGAGATGAGATAATAGAGTTGTGTTATCAGATGTGCCCTAATGGAGGGTTCTCCTAAATCAGTAAGAAGGAATTAAAATAACAATAGTTGACTGAAGTATGGAAGTATAACATTTTCCAAAGCACTCCACATGTGACTGCTACTTGATCTTCACAGTTCTGTGAGGAAAGTCACAAAAAGGAAGAAAAGGTTTATGATGAATTGTTCTGAAGAGGAAGCAGGGTAAAGGAGATTAGATATTTCAGAGTGCTTTTCCCTTTAACTTTATTAGAACCCCATGGAGTGATATATATACTCTGCCTGGTCACTGAACTAATACTTTCTAATTTCCAGAGAGACTAGCCACCCTGAACACAGAAACATTGATATCAGTCAAGTGTAGCTGATTCAAATACAAGGCATTCTAGAAAATAAACTCTTGTAAATAAACAGTAGTTTAGGTAACTGGCAAGAAATAGATTCCTTCTTCTTTGGTTTTTTTTTTCCCTTAATAATTTTTGTAGGTTTCAGTCATGTTGATCATCCCTTTTCCATCACACACATAATCTTTTAAAGGGGTGTTTTGTCTAGAGGAACTTTGAAAATGGAATTTGTAGAACCTGAATTATCCAATGGTAAAAGAAATCCATTTAAATAGAGGGAAGAAAAAGCAAATCATGTTCTCTCAATGCTGGCCCAGTTAGGATGCCAGCTATTGATTTAGTCTGGGCGACGGTAACATTAAATTTTCCTCATTATACAGGACCTGTGTCCTGTACAGCTTCTGCAGCTCCTCTTTCCATGCTTTAATTTCTGGACCCAAGAGTAAGCACCACATGTGTAACCTATTTTGTATATCCACATGTTGTCATGAAGCAGGCTTTGTTCAGAATACCTTTTTTTTTCTTTCTTTTTATTTGGCAGCAGAGGCCTCCCAGAAACTTTTGTCCCATGGGGGGCTTGACTTGAAATCTATTCCAGATGATCATCTTTGCGTACCCCTACTTCTTTTTTTTGAGACATTCTACATCATTGTTATTCTGGAGACCTATTTTTCTGTAGTGCAAATTAATTCAATTTAATTCAACAAACATTTATGAAGTAACTATTCCATACACTGGATATATAGATAGAAAACAGACACTGCCCTTGATGAGTGAATGAATCAATGGATGAATGAGTGAGAATGAAGAGTTTATGGAGCACTTACACTGTGCAAAGCACTGGAATAAATGCAGAGGATACAAAAAGAAAAAGTTAAGATAGCCTTTGCTCTCAAGAAGCTCATATTCTAATAGGAGACAATACATATGGAAAGTTTCAGCTGAAAGTCAGAGGGTTAGTCCCATGGTCCTATGGGTACAGTGGCAAAGCTGGTGGCAATACTTCCTCTTTAGTGCTATTTCCATTAATAAAATCATATACATTTCTGAACCATGTGATGGTGCCTTTCGGTTCAGGGTCTTTAGTAGCTGTGGCTACAGTGCCTGTAGGAGCAGATGCTAGGTTCCTTCTCCACAGGGGCTGCTTCCCCAAGATGATGGCTGAGAGCAGTGGGCAGGAAGCAGCAATATTCCCAAGGCTTTTGGGTTCGGGTTCTTGAGTTTTCTCTGTTAGGGTTTAAGGGAACACAATGGTGGAGGTGGTAGTGGTGGTTTAACTTGCCTGGAGCATGCTGCCAAAATCTCAAATATGAGATGTCCTACAGGGGAAGCCGTCTCCTACACATCTTGTCTTTGTAGGCTGTTCATTGTAGGTAGAGGAGGGTGAGGGGCAGTGTAGAGGGACATTTCTCCACCTTCCCACTGTCAGGGCTTTCCTTTGTGCTACAGAGCTGGGAGTTTCTCAAATGAGAATAAGTCTTACTGTTATCTCCTCTCATACAAGATAAGGGCAAAATCTCTAGAATCCACTTCTTCCTGGAGATTATATTCAATATAAAATGTGCACAAATAACTACAGTATAAGGAAAACTGAGCAGGTAGGACCTAAGTCACTCTCCCTCCCTGGGATTCTGTTTTCTCATCTATAAAATAGAAGATTAAATTAGATGACTTCTAAGATCTCTTCCATCTCAAATCTATGATCTAGTAAAACCTCTAAATAAGCAAATGACCAAATAAAGTCACTCCCTGTGAAGCTTGACTCACAAAATATTCTAGATAAATAGTTTATACAATCAATGAATTGTACAAACTAATAACTGTGAGAATGAGAACAAACTTCATAGGAAAGATGGCGCCTTGATTTGAACCTTAATGCTAAGTTGGACATGGATTCTAAGAGGAAACGAGTGCAATACAGGCATGAAAAATAGCCTGTATGAATTCATAAAAATAAATGGTTTAAGCTCCTCATCCAGAAACTCATCATTCCCTCAAGCCTCTCCCGTCTCCCTCCCCTCCACCCACCAACAAAGATAAGCTTATCTGTGGGAAACTCATCATCTTGAAGATTGCTTCAGCTTTGGGGCTCACAACTCATCAATACTCCCAGTTGCTTTGGCCCTTCTGATTGAAGTTTTGGAGGGCAGAGCAAAGAAAACCCCTCCCCATAGCCTACTTTTAGAGAGGGCTCAAAGTCCCAGCCATCTCTCCATTGGCCACTAGCTACTTTTCTTGGTTTTGACTATGCCACTATCATCATGCCCCCAGGACACCATTTGTCCATCCCCTCCCCACCTCTCTTTTCTGTTTTCTTTTATGAATTGTCTTCCCCCATCAGATTGTAAGCTTCTTGAAGGCAGGGACTGTCTTTGTGAAAAAGTATATCTTTAGCAGTTAGCATAGTACCTGACACATAGGTATGTAGAAGTGATTAATAGATATCAAATTGTAGCATACTATGTCTGATTTGACTGGAATTGAGAGTTTGTGAAGAGGCATAGGATGAACTAAGGCTAGAAAAGTAAGTGAAAACCAGATTGTGAAAAGCCTAAACTGTTATGCTAAGGAGTTGTATTGTATCATAGGCACTGGTGTGTTGATGAATATTTAACAACTAGTTCTTGAGAAAAAAACACATTTTAAAATCTGCATTATTAATCTTTTTCTCCATTGTTTAAGTCTCTAGACATCAACAAACAATAAATAAAAGTCCTGATTTGTAGTATTTGCCTACCACTTTGCAAGGCATAAATACTGACAGTGAACATTTGACCATCCATATCCCTAAATAGACATTAGACAGTTACTGATGGTTTCTAAGCAGAGGAATGATATAGTCAGATTTGTGCCGTAAGAAGATGATTTGGGCAGCTGTATGGAAGATATTATTGAAGGGAGAGGCTAGAAGCAAGACTGTAGTCCAGGCTTTAAAAGACTGAAAGAGGCTGAAAAAAGCCTGAATTTGGAGGGTGAAGTGCCTCTCTGAGTGGAGCAAAGGCAATGATTGAGAGAAGTAGAGTTAGATTGCATAAGAAAGGTGTCTGGGTGAAGAGGAGAAGAGGACATTTGATAGGTAAACCTTTTCATAGGTAACCTTTTCTTTCAGGATAAAAGTTTTGTGATACAATTCAACTTTTCACTCAGGCAGTTTATAGAGGAATCAGGGGTTTCCAAATGAGTTGCGCCATTTAGCTCAAACTTGTTTTCCTTCATAATTCTTTGGCAACATGGCATGCAAATAAAAGATGTTAAAGACAAGGCAGTATGTTCGTCTGACTGGAAGAGGTTCAATTTGAGCAGGTGTGGAGATTAATAATCTCCCTAATCATTATCACACTGGTCCAGTGGCTTTGTTCTTTACCTGTCACTTTCATTCATCATTTACATGAGTTCCATCGACAACTCACCAATCACCAGATGGGATTAGCTGTTCATTTTTGAATCTAAGATATATCTCCCCCAAACAGCTGCAAATACTAATTTAAAATTATCTTTCACAAGGAAGTCTTCAAGAGTTTTTATCCAATATTTCTTACTTCCCCAAAAACAATTCTTCTCATTGTTTACACAAGGGATTAGAGCCAAAGTGTCCATGCTATAATAGAAACAGGAACTCTTGTTTTGTACAAGATCTTTGGCTCTAATACTCACAACCTTTGCAACTTAAGTCACTCCACATGCCTGGGCTTCTGTTTTCTCAGCTATAAAATGGAGAATTAAGCTAAATGACTTCTAAGTTTTCTTCCAACTCCAAATCTATGATCCAGTAAAACCTCTAAATAAGCAAATGACCAAACCAAATCACCCCTTGTAAAGCTTGACTCACAAATTATTCTAGATGAATAGTTTGCACAATCAATAAAATCCTTTCTTCCCTGTTTCCTTCTCTTGTATAAGCATTTATTAAGACTATTGTGCCAGGCATAAGGAATACAAAGACTTAAACAAGATAAATTCTACTCTCAAGGAGCCTACATTCAAACAACATGTACACAGAAGAATCAGTACTATATGTATATATATATATATTCAATGAAAATGAATTTCATGGGGGATGGGGAGGGTTGGAAATGAAGAGAAGGCACCCTCTAGGAACTACAGATATCCCTTCTACATTACAGGAGTCATATGGGGTATGGCGCCCTTATGATCTGGAAAATCCACATAAAATTTTTTGGCCCTCCCTTCCTACCAAGAAAGGAAGTATGAATTTTTTCTTTTCCTTTTACAGGGTGTTTACAGTACCTTATTATACAATTCAAGCTGATATTTCATATATATACATATATGTGTGTGTGTATGTATTATACATTATTGAGTTTCTAAACTTTTTCTTTGTCATCTGCTGGCCTTCACATGTCATCTGCAGCTTTTGTAAAACTTTCCTAAATTCCCATTTAATTTCTTATGCCAACCAAGTTGGGGAAAGTCACAAGGTGGGAGGAATAACTGTAGAAGGATCAAGAAAGGCCCCATGTGAAGGTGGCATCTGAACAGTATCTTGAGGGAAGCTAAGGATTCCAAGGGATGGAGGTGAGAAGGAGAATGTATTTCAGACATAGGAGACCATTTATGCCAAGGAACAGATGTACAGAGAGCAAAATAGACCAGTTTGGAATAGAGAGCATATGAAGGGAAGCCATATAAAATAAACCTGGAAGAGTATGTAAACCAGATTGTGGAGGGCCTTAAATTTCAGTGGATTCTCCTAGACACAATGGAGAGTCATTTAAGATTTTTTTATAGTGTGTAGGGGGAGGGTGTGATATAGTTAGATGTGTATTTTTATTACGATCAGTTTGGCAGCTATTCTAAGGATAGATTATAGGGAGTACAGAGAGGAAGCAGGGAGACAAATTAGAAAGCCATTGCAATATTCCAAATGAGAGTGGTAAGGGTCTGAACTAGGGAAGATGAATGTGTGAAGAGAAGGGGAAAGATGCAAAAAATATCGTGGAGGTAGAATCAATAAGATTTGACAACTGACCTGATACAGGAGTTGAGGGAGAGGGAAAAGTCAAGGTTACCTCCAAAGTCATAAACCTATTGGGTGTCTGCATGAATAGTTGTGAACCTGTCTTATCACTCCTATTAGAATGCAAGTTCTCGGAATATAAAATTTGTGTCATTTTTTATCTTTGCCTCCTAAGCATGGTTTTGCACACAGTAGGTGCTTAAAACATATTTAATGAACTGATTTTAAAAGAAATGAAAAAGCTTAAAATATTTTACCCCACTTGGTAACTGTAGTCTTTAGATTTCCATCATTGACATTGCTCCCTATGGGAAGTATGACAGCAGCATCAGGGGACTGGGTATCTTGAGAGGTAGTGAATTAGGATGATAAAGACTGGGACCACTGACAGGAAGCATTGAGAGGAACCACAGAAAACCCTGATCTCTTTGGAGCCTTGTCTGAAATAAACAAATGCTAGGATGTTCACATCCCTGCACTTGAGAGGCAGCATCAGGAAGAAAAAAGATCATCGAACCTTGGATTAAAAGAGATTTGGGCTGGAATCCTTGCTTTGACCTCAAGTATGAGACTCTTAGCAAGTCACTTCTCTTTCCCTCATTTTCTCATCTGTAAAATGGGGACATTAATACTTATACCATCTACTTCCCCAGGGTGTTTTGAAAAAAGTGCTCTATAAACCTTAAGGCGCCATAGAAATGTGAGTGTTTCTTTCAGCTAGCAGGAGTCCATCCGTATTAAATTATGCTTCAAATACTCTTCATGTCTGGACCACTGATGGATGAGTTAGGGTTTTCCAGGTCTAGTGCTGAATAATGTAAATTAGATTCTTCTGAGTTATGCTTCAGTGCAGCTGTAGAGCACAAAATCTTCCAAAGAGTTGCCAGGAGCATATCTCCGAGCCAAATTCTTGCCAATGTAGTTAACAGCACTGTGCACCAGGCACACGTACACTCTCTTTGTTATATCACTGGCAATAGCTCTTTGAAGAAAGGGGCTATCTGGTTTCTTTCTCTCTTTCTTTTTTAAATCTCCCCCACTCCCATCACCACACCTTGCAAAATGCACCTAATAAATATTTCTTGAATGGGATGAATTTTGCCTTTTCTGTCATGTTTGAAGTTCTCAGTGACTAAGGATTCCAAACTAACCAAGTTCAAAAAGCACCATTAATTTTAAATGCATGAAGTCAGATTCTCTCTCTTGTTTTGGGGTATAATTATAGAATCATAAATTTAGGGCTGGTAGGAACCTCTGAGATCATCAAGTTCAACTACTTTACTTTATGCATGAGGAAAATGAGGCCAAGAGAGGGAAATGACTTGCCCAAGGTAACATAAGTAGCAAAATGGCAGGTATGAGTTTTGAACCCTAGCCTTCTGATGCCAAATAAAATGTTCTGTCTCTTGCTCTATACAACCTCAACTCATGAGGCCTGGGAAGGACTGATTATGTATGTATAGTGGTAAAGTTAGATTGGAGCCCACCCCATGGAAGATGCTTGGGGATGGGCCTACTGTGGCCATCCTATGGAGTATAAGTTATGTTGAAACTGTGTCCTAGGCATATGCTTTGACCTCTGGCTCAACCAGAGGCTTCTGATTGGTCCCCATGTACCACTTGTCCCCACTCTCCATCTTATGATAAGAAGCCTCAGTCAAAGAGCATTGGCCATTGGGCAGCAGGAGCTACATAGTAAATTTTGAAGGAAGAGACAACTTCTGCTCTCTTCTCTAAAAGTGTGGCTTGGGACTTCAACAGCTCTCCTGAGATTTCCTCTGAGAGGTTGTGTGGGAGGGAATTTCTTTTTTCCATCTCTTCCAGAAGTTAGACTTATTGCTGAATATGGCAGCAAGCACATGTGCTGACCTGGATAAGCCTGGAATGGGCTCTCAAGGCCTTCTTCTGCTTTATGTTTCTTTTCCCAAGCACAAGATTTGACAACAGATTAGATATATGAGGTAAGCAGAAAAGTCAAGAACGTCGCTGAGGTTGTGAGTGTAGGTAACTAAGATGATGGTAGTGTTCTCAATAGTAACAGGGAAGTCTGGCAAGGAGAAGAGTTTTGGGGAAAAGATAGTAGATTCTCTTTTGGATTTGTTGGATTTGAGATGCCTATGGGGCATCTAGTTTATAACTTATGATGTGGCTCTGTAGCTAAGGAAAGTAGGGCTGGATAGATAGATTTGGGAATTATCTCCTTCTTTAAAAATATTTATTTTTTTTAACATTAAAAAAAAGATTTCGATTTCTAAATTGTCTCCCTCCTTCTAGCCCCTACCCTACCCACTGAGAAGGCAAGCAACATGATGTCAATTATACATGCTGAAATCACGAAAACACATTTCTTATTAACCATAGTGTAAACAAAAAGCAAGAGAAAGAAAATGAGAACACTATACTTCAGTTTGTACTCAGAGTTGATCCATTCTCTCTCCAGAGATGGATAGCATTTTTCATCATAGGTGCATTGGAATTGTCCTGGATCATTGTAATGATCAGAGCAGCTAAGTTTGTGATAATATTCCTATTACTGTATAGAATGATCTGGTTCTGCTCTTTTCACTCTGCATCAGTTCATCAGTATTCCCAGGTTTACCTGGAATCATCCCCCTCGTCATTTCTTATAGCACAATAATATTCTATTCACAATAACATACCACAACTCGCTTAACCACTCCCCAATCAACAGGCATTCCCTCAAGTTCCAATTATTTTGCTACCACAAAAAAGTGCCACTATAAATGTTTTTGTACATATAAGTTCTTTTCCTTATTCTTTTATTGCTTTGTAATACAGACCTAGTAGTGGTATTAGAGGATCAAAAGATATGTAGTTTTATACTTCTTTGGGTATTGTTCCAAATTGTTTTTGAGAGTGGTTGGATTAGTTCACAACTTCACCAATGGGTGCATTAATATACCTATTTTTCCACATCCCTTCCAGACTTTATCATTTTCCTTTTTTGTCATGTTAGCCAGTTTGAGAGGTGTGAGGTAGTACCTCAGAGTCCTTTTAATTTGCATTTCTTTAGGAGCATTTTCCCCCACAGGACTACAGCTTTGATTTCTTCTTCTGAAAACAGCCGATTCATATCCTTTGACCATTTATCAGTTGGAAAAACTTAAAAAAAAAAATTGACCCGGTTCCCTATATATTTGAGAAATGAGGATTTTATCAGAGAAACTTGCTATAATGTTTTTTGATACTCCTTCACTCTCTAGGTACCTTTTAGTACAATGCTGTTTCCCTGATTATCTCTTTTAATTAGGCCTATTTTTGCTTTTGCTTTGTCTGAAATGATGACTGCTACCCTTGTCTTTTTACTTCAGCTACGAAGTATAATAGATTATGTTCCAGACCCTTTTTGAAAAACTCTGTGTATGTGTCTTCCTGTTTCAAGTACATCTCTTGTAAATAACGTATTGTTAGATTCTGGTTTCTAATCTACTCTATCTTCTTCCAATTTATGGGTGAGTTCATTCCACTCACATTCACAGATAAAATTATTAGCTGTGTATTTCTTTCTATCCTATTTTCTTTTGTTTCTTCTTCTCTCTCTTTTTATCCTGTTGCTCCTCAAAAATCTGTTTTGCTTCTGACCACTACCTCCCTTAATCTGCCCTCCTTTTAATCACCTCTTGCCTTCTCTTATTCCTTTCCTCTCCTACTTCCCTGATGGGTAAGATAGATTTCTATACCCAACCGAATGTATATATATGTATATGCATATATATATATATATATATATATATGCATATACATATATATTCTTTTCTCTTTGAAGCAATTCTAATGAGAGTGAGGTACAAGCACTGCCTGCCACTCCCTTCATTTCCCCTCCACTGTAAAAGCTCTGCCTTGGGTATACTTCTTTTATGTGAGCTTATTTTCTCCATTTTCCCCTCTTTCTTCCTTCTTCTCCTAGTGAATTCCTCTTTCTCACCCTTTCAATTTTAAAGATCGTCCAGACTACCCTCTGTCTATGTAGACTCCTAACCGTTCTAGCAATGATATGGTTCTTAGGAATTACATGTATCATCTTCCCATATAGGAATGTAAACAGTTTAAACTTATTGAGCATGGCTCCAGGCTGGCCCCCACCCTGATGTCACAGGTCTCTCCTGTCAACTTCCTAAATTGTCTTAGGCTGGAAAAATATCTCACCTCTTGTTGGCTTTGCCTTTCCAAAATTTGATTTGAGGCACTATTCTGCAAATATTTGGAGGGGGAATGTTAGGAGAGTTTGGTTGGTTGCTGCCTCTACTCTGCCAGTTTGGTTACTGAATCATCTTCTGAGAGGCGAAAACTTAACCAAGGAGATCTTAGGAGGTTATCCAAGACAGGTGATACAGAGGGAAAAAGTGATCCTAGGAGAGATCCTTGAAGAACACTCACAGTCAATAAATGTGACATGGATGAAAAAACAGCAAAGAAGACTGAGAATGAGCAGCCAGACAAATAGAAGGAGGGAAGAACCAAGAGATACTATTGTCAAGAAAATCCAGAGAGGAGAGATATTTAGGAAGAGAAGGTAAATAAGAGCATCAAATGCTACAGAGAGATTAAGAAAGATGAGAATTGAGAAAAACTCTTTAGATTTGTCAAATAACTGGTCACTGATAACCTGGGAGAGAGCAACTGATAAGAGAATGCAAACTGATGAGAAATGGAAACCAGATTACAGAGGAAGAGTATGAAAAAAGAAAGTACCTAGGATATATGGCTTTCTCAAGGAATTTAGCCACAAGGAGAAGAGACAGCAGATAATAAGTAGCATGAATGTAGAATCAAGTAAAAGTTTGCTGCTGTTTTATTTAAGATGAGTGAGATAGGGGTATATTTGTAGGCAGGAGGGAAGGAACCATTAGAAAGAGAACAATTGAAGATAAGAAAGTAGGTATAGGAGCAGGCCAATTGGCTGGAAAAGATGGGAGGAGATGGAATCAAGGGTACAGGTAGAGAAGCTGACCTTGGAGAAAAGAAAGACTATCTCTTCCATCAGAGACAGGAGTGAAAGAGGAGATAGTAGAATGAGAATGTTCAGGTAAGTCTCCCTTGATTTGCTCTGACTAGGGTATACCCCATGAAGCATGCGTGAAGATGAATCTATGCAGACCACCACATGGAGCATGTGGAACTGATTTGAGCTCCCCTGGTAACTCTCAGTGACATGCAGTTGGGTTTAATGCTGGAGGATAATCCCTTTGGAATGATACAATAAACTCTTCTTGGTCCCTGTCGACTTATGCTCTGAGAAGATGAAGCAATCCCGTTAATAGTTCCTTGGTCCCCATGACAGTGTATGTGTGTGTGTGTGTGTGTGTGTGTGTGTGTGTGTGTGTGTGTGTGTGTGTGTGTGTGGTGTGTATGGACAGCTGCATCAAAGAGTTCTGGTTACTGAGCCAGGAAGAACAGTTCACTTTACAGGAGTGGCTTTACAAGAGTGACCATAGTCCTTTGATACCCTTTTTCTTTCCATATGTTAACTTCTTGGGTTCTTCAGGCAGTACCAGATATCCTACAAGAGTTGCAGCATCCCTGTAACTGCTACAAATTTTCTTAGAGAAAAAGTTGAACACTGGATAAAGCATGAGCCATGCATGCTGGGCTGGCCAGAAGACAATATGGGGAATTACCTAGATAGTAGGTCCCAAAGTAAAAATAAAATGCCTATTTATGTTTTAAGTATTTATATCATGCTACAAATATTTATGAATACATTTGAATCTTTAAGCATTTCTTTTGTGGTGGAAGAAATAAATAGCTGTCCTATATTTGATCTACTTTGTACATTGAACACCTTGAGAAAAGACACTATAAATCCCTGTTGGGGAGACTCTAGGCAGGAGCCAACCTAAGCTTTATTTAAGTGAATGTCCTCAGAGCTTTACTTTTGGATAGGAATATAATGAGTTAGATACAATAATAATAATAATAAAAAAAACTTGACTCCTTTCTTTAGAAGCCAGGTTCCCCCAGGACTGAAAACAAACCATGTGAATCCAGAACTGGAACTTCTTCGTAGGAACGGATCAGCTGATTTTACACATATAAATTTTTTTTGAATTAAACTATTTGTACATCTTAAATGTTAGTATCAAGATTAAATTAAAAAATAGATTTTTATTGAAAACTTCCATTTTTACTTTGCTGATATTTCCCCCTTGATTCCTCTATCTCTCTCTTCTCAAAAACCCATCCCTTATAAAACACTTTTTTTTAAGAAAAAGAGAAAAAATTTCAATAGAAGTCTTCAAAACATTGAAAAAAAAAATTCTGACTTGTATACAGTGTTCCACACCTATGGACTACCACGTCTGCAAAGAATTAAGGAAAGGTATCTTCTCATATCTCTTCTTTGGGGTCAGCCTTTTTAAAAATAATATCACAAAATTAATTTTTAATCATTTTTTGGTTCTTTCCATTTACCTTGTTGTAGTCATTGTGTATAATATTTTTCTGGCTCAGTTTCACTTAGTATCCGTCCATATGATTTTTTTCTATTTTTTTTGTATTCTTCATGTTCATCATTTCTTACAGCACAACAATATTCCATTACATTCTATTGCGTATTTCATTCCATACTACAATTTGTTTAGTCATTCCCCAGTTGATGAGCATCTGCCTTGATTCTAGTCTTTCATTGTCACCAAGAAGTGCTGCTATAAATATTTTGGTGTATAGGAAACCTTTCTTTTTGTCAATGACCTTCTTAGGGTGTATTCCTAGCAACAGACATTGATTCCCTATTGCCTCCAGGATCAAATACAAAATGCTCTGCTTGCCATTCCAAGTCCTTCATAACCTATACCCCTTCTACCTTTCCAGTCTTCTTACATTACTCTCTGACACATACTCTTCAATCCAGTAACATTGGCATTCCGGCTGTTACACAAACAAGACACTCCATCTCTTGGCTCTAGATATTTTCTCTGGCTGTCCCTCATGCCAGGAATGTTCTTCCTCTTCCATACTGACTACTCTCACCTCTGGCTTCCTTTGAGTCCCAACTAAAATCCCACCTTCTTTAGGCGACCTTTTCCAACCCCACTTAATTACAGTGCCTTCTTTCTCCCAATCATATTCTATTTATCCTGAATATAGCTTTGTATTTATCTGTTCACATGCTATTTCCTCCTCTAGTCTGTAAGTTCCTTTAGGAAAGGGACTGTCGTTTGCATCTTTTTGTATCCCTAATGCTTAGCACAGTGTCTGGCACATAATAGGTGCTTAATAAATGTTTATGTAATAGACAGAGGGTACAGAGTGAGTTGAATAGGAAGGGATGGTATCTAAAAAAAAATTAAAGGGTGAGAGAGCATATACCGGGAGGAGAAAGGGGAAAATAGAATGGGGCAAATTATCTTACATAAAAGAGGCAAGAAAAAGCTTTTTCAATGGAAGGGAAGAGAGAGAGGAGGTGAGAGGGAAAAAGTGAACCTTACTCTCATTGCATTTGGCTTAAGGAGGGAATAACGAGCATTCTCAATTTGCTATGAAACTATCTTTCACGACAGGAAAGTAGGGGAGGAGATAAGCAAGGGTGGCGGTGGGGGGGATGATAGAAGGGAGGGCAAATGGGAGGAGGGTTTAACTAGAAGTAAATACTTTTGAGGAGGGATAGGATCAAAAGAGAGAATAGAATAAGTGGGGGGCAGGATAGAATGGAGGGAAATATAGTTAGTCTTCCACAACATGACTTTTATGGAAGTCTTTTGCATAACTACACATGTATAACATATGTCGAATTGCTTTCCTTCTCAGTGGGGATGGGCTGGGAGGGAGGAAGTGAAAGAAGTTGGATCTCAGAGTTTTAAAAATGAATGTTAAAAATTGTTTTTACATGCAACTGAGAAATAAGATAAACAGGCAATGGGGTATAGAAATCTATGTTGTCCTTCAAGAAGATAGAGGGGATGGGAATAAGAGAAGGGAGGGGTGTGATAGAAGGGAGAGCAGATTGGGGAAGGGGGTCATCAGAATGCATGCTGTCTTGGAGTGGGCAGAGGGGAGAGATGGGAGAAAATTTGGAACTCAAAATATTGTGGAAATAAATGTTGAAAACCAAAAATAAATAAAAGAATAGCTTTCAAAAAATAAATATTTATGTGTTGATTAGATATCAACATTAAACTTTAAAGCACCCTTACTCTACTGAGACAACTAGGTCATATTGTCTATAGACTTTAGGTCAGGAAGATCTGAGTTCAAATCCTGCCTCATACACTTAGTGGCATGACTGAGCAAGTCATTTAACCTCTCAGCCTCAGTTTCTTCATTTGTAAAATGGGAATAATAATAATGATACCTACCCCACAGAGCTGTTGTAGGAATATGATGAGATAATATCCTTAAATTGCTTTGCAAACCTCAAAGTGCTATCCCAATGATATCTATTATCATCATCATTATTATCACATGACTCAAACCTTCCTGCTACTAGTTTCATTGAATCATTTTTGCAAGACCTCAGAATGCATCTGGTCTAATCCATACCTCTGTAACATCCCCATCAAGTGGTTCCTTTCCTTGAAGACCTCTAACAAGCAGATGGAATCCAATGCCTGCTGAAGCATCCCATTTCCTTTTTATTGGAATCTGCACAATAATGAAATACCAGCAAATGAGATTATTACACTAGTCTAATATTATTAATATTTAACCCCTTCATTAATTTTCCTAATCCTGTGTATAATGAAATTTTATTTACTTTGTTAATTTATCGTGGTTGTTAGCACATTTTTAAGGACACTTAAAATCTGTCATATGTAAACTTTTGGAGAAAGTAATGAGAATAAAAATCACCTCAAAATGGCACTAGTACTAATGAGCAGTTACCATCAGTAATGGAGACTCTCAGGTCTAGCATTAGAACCCAAATAGCTGAGAAAGCCACTAGAGGGCAATATTGACTGCATACTGGGACTATTCCATTCTTATCCAGGGGGAAAGCAGTGGTACCCAGTGACAGGGTCTCACAAGTCTTTCTTTCAAAAAGTGTTATGGGGTTTCCACTGTATTCTAGGTACTTTACTAAGGCTTCGAGTATGGAGAAGTGAAGATTCAAATCTAAAAAAAATAAGGAGCCTGATAAACTGAAATTACAATCCAATAGAAGAGTTTACCATTATATAGCTTTTATCATTGAGAATCCAGAGTTTGTTTTGAGTGGAATTTATCATGTATCTGAAACATGATAACTTTATCTCCTTTTGGTGAGGGTTAGTTTAAATAGAGAGATCACCAGCCATGATAGTAAAGGCAGCCACAAAGGTAATTAAATTAACCAAAACATAAATTGAACTAAACTACATATCAGCTTGGCATCTTTAGTCTTGGAGAAGAGACCAGGCAAGCCCTATTTTGGTCTAGACCACTTAATCATCTAATTTCTCTCTAGTATACCGATTTAAAAATATTATTGTAGTTAAATGGTTCATTTGCTAATTTTTTTCTTGTAGAATGAAATCTTTTATGGGGTATACTAGTTTCTATTTATGAATAATATCTTTGGGTAGAATACCTACTTGCCTTGAGGAAGAATGGTTATGTTAGAATTACTAGTTTATTTTGTGGCAAAGTCTAGTCCTTTATTAAGTTAGATATCCTTCCTCCTAGGGGCCAAAAAACCATTACTCTGATTTCAAAGGCAAAAAGAAGAAAAGAAAAAAGATGAGTTCAATTGGTTCTTCATGAACAAAGGTGGTACCAGAAGGATCCAGAATGACTTCATGATTATTCGTTCCTTTCCTGCTGGTCATTACTTTATTGGCTAAAAAGCATGGTTATTATCAATTAACATTTATTGACCATGCACTGTATACTAGAAAATGTTACCTGAAATACAAATTATGGCTTAAGACCAAACCGCATTGATAGTCTTGGTGTGTTTAACAAAATTTCCACAAAATCAACCACGACAGAGTAAGTGTTTGGTATGTCTTTTTCTTAAAAATTAAAGATGAATAAATACATTTCCATTAAAAATTGACAGTATTTCAGTCAAAGATGATTGAAGTAAAATCATGTCAGGGAAAATTAAATGAACAAAAGAGATGTAAGCAGATAAAAAAAGTCTCAATTAACCTTAGTACATGGCAGTTGTGACACATGGACAAAAGCCAGATTAAGCAGATGCTATCATCATTTCATTTGTTGTCATATTTGCAATGTGGCAACTCGCTCCAAAGGCAGGAGAAATCCTGGAAGTGGTGCATCCTGGGACCCCATTTTTGTTTACTCTGCAAATGATCATCAGTCATAATGATCTGGTGATGCTGGTATATGCATCAGGAAATGTCAACGAAATCAAGGGACCAGAAATATAATTCATATATGCATTCTCTCTTTAAGTAACAGATATCATTCAAAGATGCTTTTAATAAAGATATGTTGGCTTTCCAAATAAAAGAAAATAAACTTTTCAAACCTAATATACAACTTCAGACATTTCTGTGAAATGTTTTTCAGATGCACCTTGGGTACTTCAAGAGACTCCATCTAGTAAATAGATATTTCAGCATTACCCAGCATCTTTATTTAATTACCAAATACAAAAACACATTAGCAGAATGGCCTGGTGGCCTGAAGATGAGGCTCTGCTTGGCCATGTGCTACACCTGCAGTTTTCTCCCTGCCTCTGGTTTGCCAGGCTGGCAGGACCTTGGAGTGCTGTCAATAGCACACGCTCAGGAAGAATGAGAAAATACCTTATAGTACTTTGTTCTCACTGTTTCTTTCTTGTTTTTTTATTGGCATTCATATTTTAAGTGTATATTTAAAACTTACCAGTTATTCAGAAAAAATTTTTTTTAATTCAGAAAACCTGTACTTGGATTTACTGAGTTTAATAAATCTAGGAAAACAGTTAATGGAATTATAGTTTCTTTATTTCATCCCTTTTTATATTTCATAATTTCACTGAAATAACTAAATTTTTCTAACTTTCCACCCTTATTTACTTCTGTGTTTTATAGTGATTTTTATAGTCATTGCCCTAGAGTTGGTTTTCTTAGAGTACTTTGAAGAGGTCTCATGCTTGTGTACATATCACACTTACATCTAAGTGAAATACAGTTCTTTAATTTTAAGTGGATCTTTCTGTATAAGAATGTAAAAATACACTAGGGTAGATATTACACTTTGTAGTTCGATGAATTCTTTCATGATCCTTTTTACGTAACGTGAGCCACTAGCTGGGGAGTGACCTGGACACAAGTTAAGCACACTTTTTAGGGACTATGTTTTCTGGTTTTTTTTTTTTTAATTTATTTATTTTCTGTGTTCTACAATCACTACCATATAACTTAGATTTTTTTTCCTCTCTCCCCATCCTTCCCTTCTACCTCCCCCCTACCTCCCCAGATGGCATACAATTTTATATAGGTTCTACACATAAACTCTTATTAAATACATTTTCACCATAGTCATGTTGCATTGAAGAATGAAAATGAATGGGAGAAATCATAAAACAAACCAAAACGTAATACAAAAGAATATGATCTGCTGCAATCTGCAATTGAAACCCATAGTTCTTTCCCTAGATGTGGAAGACATTTTGCCTTAAAAAACCATTGGGAATTTTTTTCTGGTTTATAATCTTTATTTTTCAAGATAATGAAATGAAAGTGTAGAACTTGCCCAAAGTTACACAGCAATTAGTGGTGGTTTCTTGTTAAGGCTTCTTTCCTTTGCATTATGCTATTTATTATAAATCCTCACCTTTATTTTACTGTGTTTTTAGTTTTTTCTAGAAAAAAAGTTATAATATTTCAGGCCACTTTTCTGCTTCTGTGGCCTCTTCATCCTCCAATTGGTAAATTCATCCTTGAACCTTCAAAGCATGCAGGCTAAACATGCTCACTTTTTTTTTATTTTTCAGTGTTCTGCAATCACTACCATATAAATTAGACCTTTTTTCCCTCTCCCTCCCCCCTGCACTCCTCCTTCCTCCCTGAGAAGGCATACAACTTTATATAGGTTCTACACATACATTCCTATTAAATACATTTTCACTATAGTCATGCTGTGTAGAAGAATTAAAATGAATAGGAGAAATCATATAACAAGACAAAATGTAATACAAAAGAAAATGATCTGTTACATTTTGCGATTGAATTCCATAGTTCTTTCTCTGTATGTGGAAGGCATTTTGTCTTAAAAGACCACTGGGGATTTTTTTTTAGGTCCTTGAGTTGCAATGAAGTTACAAGTCTACTAGAAAAAACTCTCGCACACTGAGGTTGTTGCTGTGCACAAAGTTCTCCTGGTTCTGTTCCTTTTGCTCAGCATCAGATCATATAAGTCTTTCCAGGCCTCTCTGAAGTCTTCTTGTTCATCATTTCTTATAGCACAATAATATTCCATTACATTCATATACCATGATTTATTCAACTATTCCCCAGTTGATGGGCATCACTTTGATTTCCAGTTTTTGACCACCACAAAGAGAGCTACTATAAATATTTTTGTACATGTGGGACCTTTTCCCATTTTTATGATCTCTTGGGGATACAGCCCTAGAAGCAGTGTTGCTGGGTCAAAGGGTATGCATATTTTTGTAGCCATTTGGGCATAGTTCCAAATTGCTCTCCAGAATGGTTGGATCAACTCACAGCTCCACCAACAATGAATTAGTATTCCAACTCTCCCATAGCATGTCCAACATTTATCATCTTCCTGTTTTGTCATGTTAGCCAGTCTAATAGATGTGATGTGGTATCTCAGAGTTGTTTTGATTTGCATCTCTCTAATCAATAGTCATTTAGAGTATTTTTTAAATTTGACTATAGATATCTCTAATTTCTTCCTCTGAAAGCTGCTTGTTCATATCCTTTGACCATTTATCAAATGGTGAATGACTTATATTCTCATACATTTGACTCAGTTCTCTATATATTTTAAGAATGAGGCCTTTATCACAGACACTGGTTGCAAAAATTCTTTCCCAGTTTTCTGCTTCCCTCCTAATCTTGCTTGCATTGGGTTTGGTTGTGCAAAATCTTTTCAGTTTAATGTAATCAAAATTATCCATTTTGTACTTCATAATGCTTTCTATCTCTTCTTTAGTCAAAAATTCTTCCCTTTTCCATAAATCTGATAAATACACTATTCCTTGCTCCACTAATCTGTTTATAGTATCAATCTTTATACCTAGATCATGTACCATTTGGACTTTATTCTTGTGTATGGTGTCAGGCATTGGTCTATCCCTAGTTTCTGCCACACTGTTATCCAGTTTTCCCAGCAATTTTTGTCAAACAGCTTCTTATCCCAGAAGCTAGGGTCCTTGGGTTTATCAAACAGTAGATTGCTATATTCATTGACTACTGTGTCTTGAGTACCTAGCATATTCCACTGATCTACCTTTCTGTTTCTTAGCCAATACCAAGTGATTTTGATAATTGCTGCTTTATAAAACAATTTGAGCATTTCGTTTCATTAGTTCCCTTGATATTCTGGACCTTTTGTTCTTCCAGATGAATTTTGATATTATTTTTTTCCAGCTCTAGAAAATAATTATCTGAGAGTTTGATTGGTATGACACTAAATAAGTAACTTAATTTAGGTAGAATTCTCATTTTTATCATATTGGCTCAGCCTACCCACGAGCAACGGATGTTTTTCCACTTACTTAGATCTGACTTTATTTGTGGAGAAAGTATTTTGTAATTGTGACTACATTTTCTTTTAAGAATGTGTAACTGTGATATCTACTGGAGCTGTATGGTTGCAGACAGAGCATTTCCCCATAAACCTTATGATCACTTTTGCACAAATTCTCTGAATGAAAGAGTGGATAGATGCATAGGAATGACATGGAATGTATACATGACAACACTTGTGTGCATGGCACATACTTGGAGGGATAAATCATGCCTCTGATGCCACAGAATTGCCTCTCTCCTGGTAAGATTCTTGTGCTATTCTCTTCTGTGCTCTCTCTCTTCCAGATATTGCTTCTCTTACTCTCCACCATTGTAGCCTCTGCTCCTTGCTGAATTTCACATTAAGGGGGTCTTTGTCAACTTATTTTTCAGAGCTGTTAAGTTTTTCTTCTTGAGGGAAAGGTGATATCTTTTTTTTCACTTTGCTCTTTCTGTCATCTCTATTATCTTCTGGAGAGTGCTATGGTTAATAAGCCTCTCCTCCACAGGGAAGGGCTATAGTTCTCTCAGTAATAATCATTATAGTGATAATAATGACTTTTATATACCACTTTAAAGTTCACGAAGTACTGTACACACTCTTTCAATCTCATACTAATCCTCAACTAGAGGTTTTAACTGAACTGTAGAATAATCATCTAAGGAGATGGTAGGATTAAATGAAGCACTTTTTAAAAGACTAGGGATATATAGATATATTTGTAGGCAGTAAGTGAGGAGTCAGTGGATAAGGAAAAGTTGAAAGTTAGGGACAGAGAGGGAATGATGCAAAGGACAAGTTTCTATAAAAGATAGAAGAGGATGGAATAAATGAACAAAAAAGTACTTTTTAAATGTTTCCTGTATGTTAAGCACTGGGGATACAAATCAAGAAAGACTCTTCAAGGAGCTAATATTCTAATAGAATACAATATGCATGGGATCATTCAGCTACAAGTCAGATAGAAAGACCTCCATGGTTCTAAGTATACAGTTGCAAAGGAGTTGGTAATGAAACATTTTTAGGGTCATTTTCACCAATAAAACCACCGATAAAACAATATGTTTGAACAATTTGAAAGTGTCAAGGACTTTGTTGGCAAGAACTTTCTCTTCTTGGATAGCTGTGAATTTTGAGGAGGTAAAGGATAAAGCATTGCAAAGGCAAATTAGCAGCTCACATCTCCCCATAGGTTGTTTCCCTGAATCAAAGGCACAAATAAAGGTGTTGCTATTGGCAAGAAGAAGGCTAATTTCATTCTCTAAGACTGAAATAAAGGAGAAAAGGAGAGGAAATAATGCTGAGGTGATTTGAAAAGTAGAATTGAGGAAAAGGTGCTTGTATTCTTTATACAGTGAAGTATGAGACAAAGGTAGGGGAAAGGTGGTGGTATAAGAGGCCTGTGAAGAGAAGAAAGGCTTGGAACAGGTCAGGGAGGGTGACAGAAGATAAATCAGGAAAGAGTCAAAGGTCTGGAGTACAGCATTACAGGAATAATTGAGATTGGATGACTTCATTTTCATAGAAGATCCAGGAGGCACAGTTGTATTTTTGGTTCCCTTTCCAACCTGACTCCTTCCTTTCTAGTCTTTTCACGCTTTACTCTCCTCCATGAATACTAAGATCCAGGGACACTGGCCTGCTTTTTGTTACTCACAGATGACACTCCATCTTCTCCTTCTGTGAATTTTCATTGATTATCCCCCATGCTTGGAATACTCTCCCTCCTCACCTCTACCTTGTGCCTTCCCTGATTTCCTTTGAGATAGCTGAGATCTCACTTTCTGCAAGAAGCCTTTCCCAGTCTCTCTTAATGTTAGTGTCTTCCCTCTGAGATTACCTTCCATTTTCCCTGTACATATTTTATAGGTACAATTTTTTTTTGGCATGCCTACTATGTTAGAATGTGAGCTCCTTGAGGCGAGGAACCATTTTTTGCTTCTTTTTGTATCTCCATTCTTTAGTATAGTGTCTGGCACTTAGTAAGCCCATAATAAATGCTACTTGACTGACTGAGGCTAGAGCAAGGATGATGGCTTAGAAAATCAGAGAAAAGTGAAATGGTTAGAGGTTACAGTAAAGACAGAGAATCAGGAGATCATGATGAGTGGAAAGCATAGGGGAAACTGGAAGAAATGGACACTATGGTCAGAAAAGAATGGTTGTATTATGGAGGTGGAACAGTTGATTGACTTAGAAGACCTGATTCTCCCTGAGTGTGGTTGAGATGGAGTGATATTACGGATCGTTAGAGTTGGAGACATAGATAAGCTAGGAAGTAAGGATACTTTCAGGGACATTTCCATGTAAGCTACAGTCTTCAAGTTTGAAGCTCAGGTTTGAGTGCAGCAAAAGATTTTGAGTAAAGTATTGAACTCCACCAGAAAGAAGGGATAATGACATAGGGGCCCATAAATACTAATAGAGAAGGTAGGGCTAGGTTATGATCTGTATCAGTAAGAAAAACAAAATACTGATGAGATCATGAATCTACTGAGATACTTTTAGTCTACTAAAAGGTAATAACTTTCTACCTTTAACACAAGAGTGGGGACAAGGAGAAGGATAGGAAATACTAAACACTTTTCCATCTTCCCCTCAATCAAATGTTCACAATGTGGTTTAATTATTTTATTTGAAGTACTGTAAATTTTCTGAATGTAAGAAATGCCCCATTCAAATATAAGTACAAAAACATATTCCAAATAAAATATAAATATATATGACTTGGGAACTATCCACTATTTTGATTTATCTGTGCTATTGCTTCCTGTCATTAGTATAGATTATCAAGAGTTGACTATATATAATTAAATCCTGGTATTCTATACCCTAGATATCAGAGTTGTTTCTACATTGAGGGATAATAACAACAGATAAGACAACCACTAGCTTAAAATACAACAGCTTCCACATAGTCAGCTGTAGACTGGACCTCGGAAGGGATCATGTAATATTGCTGGTACCATAAAACTTGTTCTCTGCCCTTGCGGAAGAAAATAGCACAAGGTCTTCCCAGGAAGCAACTGAACTGGCCAGGAAATCTCACCTAGACTACATAAATAGAAAAATACCTTGAGAGATTTGGTTAACCAACATTAAATTGGTTTCTGAATTGCTCACATAGGACAGGGATAATGGGAATGAACTGTCAAGAAGGAAATAGGGTATTTTCCTTTCAAAACCATAACACTGTCTGGATACCAAGGGCAATTCAAGGTAAAAATAATATAACAGATATTAAGGGGGAAACTTATAAGCACTTAGATGAATAGGAAATTATGATCAGTTAGAGTCAGCATTTATTAAGAGTGAATCACATTAGAAAAAAATTACAAAATGAGTGGAAGAGGAAACTTAGTGGATATTATATAATTGGACCACTGTGAGTTATTTGATATATTGTCATATGAAATTACTTATGAAACTAATTCAAATTGGCTTGGATAATACTACTGCCACACAGATTGAAAAATTGTTCTAGGAGTGTAAATAACAAGTAATGATAAATGATAACGTATTAGGCATGCAAAAATATTTAGAAGTAAGGTAAGTTTGAAGGCCAGTCTTCTTTAACAATATTATTAATGACCTAGAAGATAGATTTCTTAGATGATTACTAAATTGGGAAGTCAGGTTAACAGCAGCAGGGTCAGATTAATAACATAAATGAACAGATCAAAATGAAATGAGATTGAACTTTCTAAGTGCACTTATATTTCTGGGGGTAACTAATCTGAAAC
Organism: Notamacropus eugenii; assembly: GCF_028372415.1. Classification (NCBI taxonomy): domain Eukaryota; kingdom Metazoa; phylum Chordata; class Mammalia; order Diprotodontia; family Macropodidae; genus Notamacropus; species Notamacropus eugenii. Next base: position 26,063,593 of record NC_092872.1, on the reverse strand, counting down.
CATTATTCAGGAAGTAGGAAAAACCTGCAAAGATGAAACACCAAAATAGACTTATGGTGATAATGGACATAAGCTGCCATAGTGATATTAAAGCTTAGGACTGACCATGTCACTTCTTTACTCAATAAACTTCAGTGACTCTATGTCACATTTAGGATCAAATATAAAATCATCTATTTGTTTGGAGTCAACATGGCGGATTCCCTCTCAGGTAGGGAATCACCTGAGCTCTCCCCTAAACTCTTCCAAAATACTTGAAATAATGCCTCAAAACAAATTCTGAAACAGCAGAACACAGAAAAGGATTAGGTGAAGCAATTTTCCAGCCCAAGACAACTTAGGTGGTCAGAAGGAAAGGTCTGTTGCATCAGGGTGAGAGTGGAATGCAGTCCAGTGCAGGCTGTACTCCAGCAAGCTAGTGGTAGGCCTTGGAGGCAACTTGGAGGCCACTGAATCAGTAACAGCAATGGCCCTGGAAGGGGTAAGAAAAAGGAATGTACTGGGAGAAAGGGAAAGAGAGAGGTAGAATAGAGTAAATTATCTCCAATAGATTTCCTCCAATGATTATGTCTGAGAGGCATTAAAAAAGATTTTACAGTGGAGGGGAAGATGGGGGAAGTAGGGGAACACATGAAACTTATTCTCATTGGAACTGGCTCAAAGAGGGAATAATGTATACACTCAGTTGGGTATAGAAATAAATCTTACCATACAGGAAGGTAGAAGGAGAAAGGGAAAAGAAAAGAGGGGAGGGTGGCATTTGAGAATGGACAAAAGGAGTGAGGGGATAAGATAAAGAGAGGGAAAATAGGATGGAAAGAAATACAGAGTTAGTCATTATAACTGTAAAAAAAATTTACAGAAAGGATTCTCTGATAAAGATCTCATTTCTCAAATGCATAAAGAATTGAATCAAATTTATAGAAATAAGGGTCATTCCTCAACTGATAAACGGTCAAAGGACATGAACAGGAAATTTTCAGATGAAGTAATCAAAGTTATCTATAGTAATATGAAAAAATGTTCTAAATCACTATTGATTAGAGAAATGAAAATTAAAACAACTCTGAGCTACCACCCCACACCTATCAGATTGACTAGTACGACAGAAAAGGAAAATGACAAATGTTGGAGGAGATGCGGGAAAACTGAGACACTAACGTACAGTTGAAGTTGTATACTGATTCAACCATTCTGTAGCACAGTTTGGAACTATGTTAAAGGGCTATAAAACCATGCATACCCTTTGACCTAGCAATACCGCTACGAGGTCTGTACCCTGAAGAGATAAAAACACATAAAGGAAAAGGATCTATAGGTACAAAAATATTTATAGCAGCTCTTTTAGTCATGACAAAGAATTGGAAATTGAAAGTATGTCCATCAATTGAGGAAGGACTGAACAAGATGTTGTATATGATTGTGATGGAATACTGTTGTGCTTTAAAAAATGATGAGCAGGATGCTCTCAGAAAAACCTGGAAAGACTTACATGAACTGATACAAACTGAAATAACTGAAATGAGCAGAACCAGGAGACCATTGTATGAAGTAACAGTAACATTGTATGATGATCAACTGTGAATGACTTAGTTATTCTCAGTAATGCAATGATCCAAGACAGTTCTGACGGACTTACTATGAAAAATGCTATCCATCTCTAGAGAAAGGACTAATGTAGTCTGAATGCAGATCAAAGCATACTTTTTCTTTACTTTCTTTATTATTCTTGGGTTGATGTTGTTATGTTTTTGTGGTCTGTGTTTTCTTTCACAACATGACTAACGTGGAAATATGTTTTGCATAACTGCACATGTATAACCCATATCAGATTGCTTGTCTTCTCAATGAGGGGAAGGGGAGGAAGAGAGGAAGAGACTTTGGAACTTAAAAAATTTTTTTAAATGAATGTTAAAGATGTTTTTACATGTAATTGGGGAAAAATAAAATATTAAATTTAAAAAATCATTTGTTTGGAATTCAGATCCCTTCAAAACCTAGCCTTCACTACTGCCTTTTGAGTCTTACACCTTACCCACCGTACTCTGTGATCCAAAACCACAGGCCTCCTTGCTGTTTCTCAAACAGGACATTTGATCTCTCAACTCTGGGCATTTTCAGTGGCTGTCTACGTGCCTGGAATTCTCTCCCTCCTCTTTTTTTTTTCACTTCTTGGCTTTCCTGCCTTCTTTCAAATCTCAGCTAAAATCTCACTTTCTACTGGAAGCCTTTTCTGATCTCCTTTAAGTCTAATAGATTTTTTCCACTGATTATGTCCAATTTGTTCTATGAATAGCTCGTCTGCCCATAGTTGTTTTCATGTTGTCTCCCCATTAGACTGTGAGCTTCTTGAGAGCAGAGATTCTCTTCTGTGTTTTTTTTAATTCCTTGCATTTAACATAGTACCTGACACATAGTAGGTCCTTAATAAATGTTAAATGACTGACAGAGATTAAATTTTAGTTTACAACAGGATTTAGCAAAACTGAGACAAATAGGTCAAGTGACTTATCCAAAGGAAGATGACAAAATAACGATTCCCAGTTCCTGTGAGTTTATGAGTAAGAATCTTAGTGTAACTTAGACTGGCCTTTTCAGCATGCCCAGTTTGGCTAACAAGGAGCCCAATGTGTCCTCCACCACGTGGATGGGAGGTAGTCTCTTTGATTAGTTTCCTGGGTCTTTAAAAGTGACAAGACTGAACTATAAGCTATAGCTGCTTTCTCTTCCCTCCCCAGACCCAGGTGAAGAATTAATTCTCTTTGTATAGTAGAAAGATCACTGGATTAGAAGTCAAAGGATCTGGATTTGAAATCTGGTTCTGCTTTTTTATACACATAGGAAATGCTACTTAACTTCCCTGGGACTCAATTTCCTTATCTTTGAAATGAAGGGGCTGGGCTAGATATTTAATAAGGCACCTTTCAGTTCCAAATCCTGTAATTCTTCTTAAAACCCCCTCTTTGAAAGTGATCTCTTTACTCACATTTTCCTAGAGGACCCATCTAGAGGTTTGTCTGTCTGTCTCTGTCTCTTTGTCCCTCTCTACTGTCTCTCTGTTGGCCTCTCTCACTGCTTGTCCCTCTCTCTGTCTCATTCTGCCTTGAATCACATTCATTTTGTATCCTTCCTTAATGCCTTGAAAGCAGAAACTGGGTCAACTTCATCTTTGCATCATCCATATGAATCACATTGCCTTGCGCTTATTTGGCACCATGCTAAATGGAAAAAGCGTTGAACCTAGATGAAGATCATTTGTGTTCATATCTTGGCTCTGCTACCAAACCCTATGTGACCCTAAGCAAGTCATTTACTTTCCATAGGTCTCAGTTTTCTCATCTATAAAACCAAGGGGTTGGAATACATGGCCTCTGAGGTCCCTTCCAGCTCTAAATCTATGGAACTTAATTGAATTGAACATACAAGTCACATATATTGAAATTTTGCATAATCTATTGGCTGCAACATGTAACTAGCACAAAGCAAATCCTCTTTGGATCTGTCAAGAATGGTCTGTTTGTAGAAGCTGCTAAAAGACTTTCTGATCCCTCTATGCAGGCTAGTCTGGAGAGAAACTGGCCTGGGTGTTTGAAGAGGTGGTTTTTAATCCTAGTTCTGTGCACTACATAGTAGTGTGACCTAGGGAAGATCACAACTTTTTTTTTTAATATTAATTTTACTTATTTTTCGTGTTCTACAATCACTACCATATAACTTAGATTTTTTTACCCCTCACCTAGCCCACACCTCCCTGCTCCCTCCCTGAGATGGCATACAATTCTATATAGGATCTACACATACATTCCTATTAAATACATTTTCACTACAGCCATGCTGTGTAGAAGAACTAAAATGAATGGGAGAAATCATATAACAAACCAAAACATAACACACACACACACAAAAATGATCTGCTATATTCTGAGATTGACTTCCATAGTTCTTTTTCTAGATGTGGAGGGCATTTTACCCTAGAAGACCATTGGGAATTTTTTTTTTAAGTCCTTGCATTGCTATGAAGTTCCAGGTCTACCAGAAAAAACTCTAGTACACTGTGGTCATTGCTGTGCATAAAGTTCTCCTGGTTCTGCTCCTTTCACTCAGCATCAAATCATATAAGTCTTTCCAGGTCTCTCTGAAGTCTTCTTGTTCATCATTTCTTATAGCACAATAGTATTCCATTACATTCATATACCATAATTTATTCAGCCATTCCCCAATTGATGGGCATTCCCTTGATTTCCAGGTTTTGGCCACTACAAAGAGAGCTGCTATAAATATTTTTGTACATGTGGGACTCTTTCCTATTTTTATGATCTCTTGGGGATACAGTCCTAGAAGCAGTATTGCTGGGTCAAAGGATATGCACAATTTTGTAGCCCTTTGGGCATAGTTTTAATTTGCTCTGCAGAATGGTTGGATGAGCTCACAGCTCTACCAGCAAAGAATTAGTGTTCCAACTCTCCCACATCCTCTCCAACATTTACCATTTTCCTGTTTTGTCATGTTTGCCAACCTGATAGGTGTGATGTGGTACCTCAGAGTTGTTTTGATTTGCATCTCTCTAATCAAAAGTGATTTACAGCATTTTTTATATGATTATGGATATCTTTAATTTCTTCCTCTGAAAACTGCCTGTTCATATCCTTTGACCATTTATTTTTGGGGAAAGATCACAACTTCCTGAGGCATCAGTTTCCTTAGTTGGGAAGGAGCAAAGGAAAGAGGGAGTTGGAGAGGATGATTTCTAAATTCCATTCCAATTTTAAAATACCATGAAACCAATCCCTATGAAACACATTTAAAAAAAGCTTTAGCTTAGCCTTAAAGTGTTCCTTTTGTTGACTCCTTTACCCTGTAGTTCCCCAAAGATTTTAATAACCTGCTCTTATCTAAGTATGCTTTACCTTTCTAGCCTAGTAGAGTGATTTTTACAATGAATGTACTTCAACACTAGGGAACTAGACATTTCTGTTTTATCAGTTGATAGATTGTCTAGTTTTACCACTGAATGAGTAAAGTTTGGCTCTGAGATAGATGGAGCTCATGAAACTCCTCCAGAAATTTGGATATGATATTTTGGCAGATCCAAACCTGGCACTACACAGAAGGTTGACTATTACTAATAATTAGAGACCTGCAGTTGTCTCTGGGGCTTGGTGCCATGCTGTCTACGGGCTTCCCAGAAGGCCTGCTGGCCTTTCAAATTACATTAATTTTTTCCCTCCAATCAGTATATGATAGTGCATGGAGACACAGAATTCAGTTACCACCATATTGTGGGGAAGAAGGAGTGTTAGACTTGGAATCAAAAGATCTGGATCTAAGTCTCAGATCTGACTAGCTACATGACCTTTCTGAGCATCAGTTTTTGTCCATTACATGGGAACAGAATTACATGCACTATCTAACTGATGGGGTTAAATGGGAAAATGCTTTGTAAATCATAAATATGAATTCTTATTACTCTATGTAACCAATGAAAATTTTGGCTTGGGTGTATGAATTCCCTGGCAAAGGTCAGTATAATTTTCCTGAGGATTCATCATCATCATCGTTGTCATCACCATCTTTCAATACCTTAAAGGTCCATTGTTGCTTTCTCCATGTCTTAGCATTATCATGAGGTACTGAGACTAGAAAAACAGTCACACAGTAGCCAAACCTCTGATGGTGATTTATAAAAATAATGGTTTCCATATATTTTATACAATCTTTAGAGCTTATAAAAAGCTTTTTTTTTTTTTTAAATCACAAAAGCCCTTTGAATCATTTGGGGTTGTGGTGGATCATTGTATTGATTAAAATGACTGAGTCCTTCATTGTTGGTTATCTTTACAATATCATTGCTACTGTATAGATTGTTCCCCTGATTCTGCTTGCTTCGCTTTGAATCAGTTCATTTAAGTCTTCCCAAGATTTTCTGAAACTATGTCCATCATTTTTTTAGCACAGTAGTATTCCATTACATTCATATACCATAACTTTGGGGCTATTGCCTAATTGATAGTCTTAAATTAATAATACAAACTGATATCCATATATAGTGCTTTAATGTTTTGTAAAAACATTTTTACGTTTTATGTTTATGTTTTATGTGCACTTCACAAAGACACAGTGAGTCAGGTACTATACATACTATTGTTCCCATTTTATAGAGGAGGAAAATAAGGCTCAGAGGGGGTTAGATGATTTATCCAAATCCTGTACTCCCACCCTCCATGTCCAGGATTCTTAAGCTAGGATTTATGATTTGTTTTCTTTAAAATATTTCTATAGCTGCAATTTCATATGATTGTTTTCCTTTGTAGTTCTGTGTACTTTTAATGTTTACTTACAAACATGATTCTATGCTTACCATCTTTTTTTTTTATTTTTTTATTTTTATTTTTTTATTTTTATTTTTTTTATTTTTTAATGTTTAACAATCACTGCCATACAATTGAGATTTTATCCCCCCCACACCTACCCCCCACTACCCCCCTCCCTCCCCACGACTGCAGACAATTCTGTATAGGTTCTACATACACTTTCCTATTGAGTATATTTTCACTATAGTCATGCTATGTAGTCAGACTAAAATAAATGAAAGAAATCATATAACAAATCAAAACATGATACACAAACACATACACATACACAGACATGATCTGCTACATTTTGTGAATGACTTCCATATTTCTTTCTCTGAGTGTGGAAGGCATTTTGCCTTGAGAACCACCTTTGGGATTTTTTTTTTTTATAAGAAGTTCTTGCGTTATTACAAAATTCCAAGTCTACCAGAAAAAACTCTCACACACTGTGGTCGTTGCTGTGCATATGCTTACCATCTTAGGAAGGGGGAAGGTGGTGGGGGAGAAAGCTTGGAACCCCAAATTTTAAAAAAAATGAATATTGAAAATTGTCTTTACATTGGAAAAAATTGGGAAAAAATAAAATGTCAAAAAATAAAAATAAAAACATGATTCTAAGAAGTGTTCAGACTCTCAAAGGGGTCCATGGTACCCCTAAAAAGTTAAGAACTCTGACTCTGTAACAGTTTTTTTTTAAAAACTACTTAACAGTTTTTAAAAAATGTAAACAGAGCTCCGTCACAGAAACCCACTGGCAGATTTCCGTGTGACATAAACTAAAATGTCCAAAACTCATAGCTTCTTTCTTTAACAATGCATGCTTCCTGCAATCTCATCATGCCTAAGGGAGAATTTATTTGTCACATCTTGGCTAGAAGTAGTTTTTCTAATGAAGTTAATTTTGCATTCTCAACTTCAGCTTTATTAGTGGAAAATATCTGTCATTCCATTATGTGGACTTTGCACACACACACACACACACACACACACACACACACACACACACTTTTCTCAAAGTGTAGTTAAAAGCTAGAGTCTCTAACTACATGATCTTACTCAGAACTCAATCACTGTAGGAACGCAGAGAAGTTCAAAGATACAACATGATTCCAAGGCCAAAATACACTGGCTTCTTCCTACTGAACTGAGACAGTTACATCCCACTGAGATGGTGGAGTTCAGACCACAGCATTCAGGCTGGCCTGACTGAGTTACCACCCTACAATGCAGTATGCAGTATCTATCTTGTGTTCCCTGGAGCTGGGAATTTACAACAAACACCGCCTTAGGGAACCGTGTTAGCAGCTGAGAAACTGCAGAACCAAGCTGCTTCTCAGTGACGCACAGATACTATCAGAATGCAAGAAAATAATTAAAATCCTAATTAAGTAGCTTCTCATCTGGCTCACTTGAAGAGACTCCAAAATGGTCAGATTTAAGACACAGTAAATAGCTGAAGTGTTAAATTTGCTTGATAGTTAAAACCTTTGTCAGAGGGCCAGGCCTGTAGTATATAACCAAGGTAGAAAGGCGAATTAGATCAATTATCTACATAATTAATATGAAGAAGATACTTTTTCCTCCATCATATGCATATTTCACTTGACAATTAATTTCATTTTTATTAATGACTAGTCTTTCCTTGATTTTTCTAGCATAGACTTAACTAAAAGTAATTTGGGAAGTCATATATAACATGAAGATTCCAAGAACAAGCTAATTTCAATAAACTGGACTGTGCAATGAGATTTTTAAAAGTTTACACATTTATAGCAATCTCTAGAATCTGGGAGTAGTACCTAGAGTGCTGGGCGTTAGTGTCAGGAGACGAGTTTGAATCCTGCTTCAAACAGGAACTCTAGCTATGTGACTAAGGGCAAGTTATTTAACCTTTCATGGTCCCAGTTTCCTAATCTGTAACATGGGGATAATAATACTCATGTTAACTCTCTCACAGGTTTTATGGAAGGAAAGCACTTTTCAAATCTTAAGATGCTATATCTGAGTTACTGTAATTATTTCTGAGTGAGATCATCAAAGTATTCAACGTTTACCACCTTTATCAAGGATGGATTTTTTTTATTCCATGATTCTTAAAAAATTCACAGTTAAATCTATTTTAAATGCTTAAAGAAACTTAGTGGTATTGTTTTTGGATCTTGAGTGTTACTGGACATCTTTTATCTGTTTTACTTCATTTTATTTTATGCATGGATCCAACCAAAACCAAAGTGTCACTGTTGAAATATGTATATTTTATGGGTGTAGTTCCTTAGGACAAAATCCATCCAAATCCAACCATGCTAAACAATTACATTTTTTGGATGGAACATATATTATTCAGCGGTGAACTATTTGCCAGTATTATCATCTGGAAACTGCTGGTTATTTTAAATCTTAGGAGATACAACACTAATAACATAATAACTTTTTATTTGGCTTCAGAGATATCGCACTTTTCTCATTCTTCTCTTACCTTTCTAGCCACTCCTTTGTTTTTTTCATTAGCTCTAAGCCTTTTTTTCACCCCCTTAAGATGGATGGTCCCCAAGATTCTGTCCTTGAACAGATTCTCTTCTTATGACCATCTCTCCTTATTAATTTCACAAACCCCCACAACTTCAGCAACAATGTTTATGACAATGATTTACAAAATGATAGGTCCAACTCTCTTCTTAGCTCCAGTCCCTGGCTGCCTACAGGACATCTCTACCTTGATGTCTCATGAACACCTTAAATTAAACATGCTTACCGTCTTGTTCTTCTTCTGTTATGATTATTTCTTTCAGTGGCAAAACCATTTTTGAAGTGCCCCATATTCAGAACCTAGGCATTGTCTTTGACCCTTCCCTTTACCCTAATCTTTCATTATCAACCAGTTGCCAAGTCATGCCAATTCTGTCTACATTTCTTATAAGTGTTCACTCCTCTTTACTCTCATTACCAATTTTAGTCTCCTGTCACATAACTGCAATGTTTATGTTTTGACTGGTTCACTCTCGTGGCACTTTATTTACACATGCATATAGCTATTATAGGTAAAAATTTAGTCAAAATATTTAGAGTATACCAATTAATCAATAAGCACTTTAATATGATAAAAAAAAGTATCAATCTAAAGGGGTAAGGAAATGGCAAACCATTCCAGTATCTTTGCCAAGAAAATCCCAGATGGGGACAGGAAAAGTCCGACAAGATTGAAAAGATTGAACAGTTGACAACCTATCTAAAACCAAAAAGCTAGTATTATATGCAAGAGGGAAACTTGAGAAGCTTTCACAATAAATACAGGAGTAAAGCAAAATGCCCCCCTCTTCCCATTATGTGTTAGGTTTAGAAATATAAATATAGCACTCTGGGCTCCCTCCTCAGAGGGTGATCAATACTAGTTTACGTCATGGTTAGCTACTCCTAAAATGACAGCTCGACAGCTCCCACCCGGGAGCTTCCTATTAACAATTAGCCAGTAGACAATTGGTTTTCAGTATTTACTAAGTTGTCATGATAAAAATAGTGTACAAAAACATTCCTTCTATAAACCTGGAGTGCACTATCCCACAAATAGAGTGCCTGTGGGAAGAGTGGGCACAGAGTACAAAGCACATATGGAAGGACCACATGTGGCCATGGAAACTTACAGGTACAGCATTGTAGAGCATGAAAGTCCTTTCTTCTCACAAATCTCCCTTTTGGGCACCATGTCTCAGTTAAGTAGGAGGCTCAGCTGGACTCGCAGGGTTTGCTCCTCTCTGCAGCTCAAATGAGTTAGGGTTCTCTTCTTTCCATAGTCAGTTTTCATTTCTGCTGCTAGAGATCCTGCTCCTCACAGCTGCTTTAAGTTACTGACTTTCTATATCCACGTTTGTTCAGAGTACGCCTCTTTGTTCCCTCATTTGTGCCTCTAAATCACTTGAATTGACTTTTTTACCTGCTGGATGGAATGTCTCCTCTTCTCTTAGTTCTATTGCTAAAAGCTAAGTTAGATAGGATAATGAGAGTAAAATTCCCTCCTTCCCATTTGTAAGGATGTTCCTCACCTCACCGCTCACTTGAACTCCTCAGTTTTCTCCAAGACTTAGTGATTTAAAAGCCTGAAAGACACAATACATTTTTGGCAGCCAAATACTCCTGATTCACTCAGAAAGGTACTCACACTTTGTAGAGGGATCACCAGTTACTGACACCTTTTAAAACAATACGTCATTATCTCTGTTATCTACTCTTAGTTTCCTGTGACTCTACAAACTATAGGGATGATGGAAGGTGTGAACTAAATCTCCACCTTACATCTTATAGCAGCAAAGGCAATAAAATAAGAGGAAGAAATTAAAGACATAAAAATAGGCAAAGAAGAGTCAAAACCCCTATTTTCTGACATGATGATTATTTGGAAAATACTAGAGAATTCATAAAGAAACCAAATTAAATAATTAATAGCTTCAGTAAAGTTGCAGGATACAAAATAAATCCACAAAAAATCAAAAGCATTGCTATTTAGCAACAAGACAATCCAGGAGGGAAAAACAGAAAGGAAAACCCCATGCAAAATAACTATTAAATAACTGGGAGTTAATTTACCAAAACACACTCAAGATCTTTATAGATATAATTATAAAACACTCCTTAAAGAAATAAAGGGAGGGATATTCAGTGTTCATGGTTAGGTCATGCTAATATAATAAAAAATGAAAATGTTGCCAAAATTAACTTAATCCTATGACAATCAAAGTACTAAGGAGATATTTTACAGAGCTAAATGAAATAAAATTCATTTGCAGGAACAAAAATTCTAGCATAACAGGGGAAACAATTAAAAAAAGGAAAAATAAAGAGGTATTAGCACTTTCAGATTTCAAAATTTATTATTTTATAAAGCAAAACATATGTTAATTTATTTCTCTATCATGCTCCAACTTTGCAGAAAGAGGAATGGAAGATGGACCAAGATCAATTTCCCATTTTTCATGGGTTGCCCTGGACAATAGTAGGTGATATTATATCAAATGGTGGTGTACCTCTTAAACTGATCTTTAGAAAATAGATAAGGTCAGTTGCTGGGGCCACACTCAAAAGTCTTTTTAGCATGGCAGAACCTTCTGGAGCTTCTTTTCCACTGGCATAACCTCTAGGAACTCAGGGTCATCTCTATCCTGTGATGAGGCATCTGAGGCATTGGGCGAGATTCTGTGAATAGGGAGACAAAATTGAAATAAGAGCTTATATTTTTCCAGGGGAAACAGCACACACAAAGTAAATATCAACTATATATCGAATAATTTGGGGGTGGGAGGAGTCCGAAAGACATTGGAAATTAGAAAAGACTTCTTATAGAAGGGGCTACTTGACATGAGCCTTGAAAGAAGTTTGGTTTTCCAAGAGCGGGATGCAAGAGGGGAGACCATTTCAGACATGAAGTCCAGCCTATGCCTAAGCATAAAGAAAGGAGATGGAATATGATAATTATAGTAACTTGCATTTTCTATAGCACTCTAGGGTTGCAAAGCAATTGACAAATATTATCTCATTCTATCCTCACAACCGCCCTGGAAGGTAGATGCTATTTTTATGATTCTCATTTTGCAGATGAGGAAACTGAGGCAAAGAGCCATTTAGTGACTTGTCCAAGGTCACATTAACTAGGAAGTATCAGGCAGAATTCAGACTTGGGTGTTTCTGACTTCCCAGCACTCTACTCACTGCTAGATTTGGACCTTTCCTGTTCTGCTAAGCTGATAAATTTTCTTCCTTTTCTAGTTCGAGCCCAAGATCTATCCCAAAGTACTCACCCACTTGGATAGTCTGTTCCCTTTTGCATTTTGATTGTTTTTTTTTTCGTGTACTTTGTCTCCTTCCCCACTCCTCATCCGAGGGATTCTGGATAGGTACGAAGAAATAAATAAAACCCTCATTCTACAGCCAGTGGACCAAAGTGATAAGTAAGTTCTTGGAACCAAAGGGAAGTGAGGAGGAGTGTATGAAGTCTCAATTGTGTAGTAAGGCATATATGTTGTGAAGGCTCTCCCCACATGTGGTATAGGGGTGTCTTTGTGTTGCTCAAAGAGAGATAGAATAGACATTTGTAACCTTTTCTCTTCCTACCTTTTTCCAGAGGAGACTTTATTCCCTGCCAAGAGGGAAAGAAGAAAGGTGGGGGCCAAAGTCACCGCTTTGCTTTCCTCAGAGGAAGGGGGTTACCAGGCTAGAGTTATATCTATCTGCTTCCTTAAATATTAATAATCTAGTGGATGTTATTTTCAGGTTCAAACTAGCTTGTCATCTCTGTTTCATTAAATGAGAGGGAATGGAAGACTGCAAGCTCTGTATCTGAAGCTTGATCCCTTTCTGTCCAAATACCAGTTCTACAAGGAACACACAATAGCAATTGTCAAAGAAAACCCATTTATCGAAATTGGTAGCAAAACAGAAGTCAGAAAAAACATACATGGGGGAATGTATACCACACAATAAAGAGTCAAGGAGCTTTGCCATTTGGAATAGGGTAATTCAGCTCAACCAAGAGAATCCTAGATCTCACCCAAGGGGAAGTTTCCCAGACTCTGTAGAGTAGTAAACTGGGGAAAAGGAATGTGATGGAAATTGAGAGTTCCTTTCATGTCTTTCCAGAGTATTTGTTTTTCAGCAACTGGAAATTGATTTTGTTTCTTCCATCTTCCCTCTCAAAACAGGAAGCCCCCAGGGCAATTGTGGATCAAAGTGCTGGAAGGGCCAGAATCTACTTGAAGTCAATTGAAGAGCTCTCCTCTCTCAAGTTCTTGGTAACTCTTCCTTCCTCACGTAGGTATGGGACATTGATCTCCATCAATGAGGAGAGAGTCTTATACCAATGAGCTTTGGGACTGGAGGGGTCTCCAGAAATGAAAAGGAAAGAGGATGCCATCTTTCTCAGAAGTAAAGGAGAATCTCCAATTTTGGAAGGAAAGTTAATTTCTTTTTAAAAAATTAAAAGTGTTAAAACCTTATTTTCCTGTCTTCTATTATGTACTCTGTATTCTAGTCAACCTGGATCGCTTCGTTCTGTCCCTTGAACATGCCTATTCCATCTCTAAGCATGCCTTTGTTTGCTGTGTCTTCTAAACCTGGAATATACTTCCTCCTATGGATTTGTTTTTCAAATTTCTGCCCACCCTTTAAAACAACTGACATCCTTTTGCTTCATCTTGACATAGAGGTGACTAAGCTTTCAGAGTCTAGGCTAGCAGAATGTATACTCTGAGAAGTCCTATTCAAGATAAAAAGGTTTTTAGTATGACTTATAGATGCACTATGTGTTGTTCATAGTCTAAAGACCAACCGAAATTGAGAGAGACATCACCAGGGGCCCTTAGGATCTTGAATGTGTTAGTTCCAACAAATCTCCAAAACTGTACAAAGGGGTTATGATCTACATTAATGAAATTATAACTTCTCAAAGAATTTAGGTATTGTTTTTTAATGTGAAAAATTTATTTTCCTCATACAGCTCGTTAGAACAACTTAGCAGTCATTTCTTCCCCATATACAGAGAAGGTAAATCCCTTCAGCAGTCTATGTAAATCAATCAAAGCCTCTATCTAGATTGTACACTAGATTATAAGTCACCTCTTTCTGGGAACATGAAATTCGTCTTAGATTTCTTAGTCCCACACTGCTTAGTACAGTGCCTTAGGATAATAGGCCCCCAAGAAGTATGTTAATTATTTTATATCCTCTCCTGGTCAATGGGAGTAAACATTCAATTCAACATTTACTAAGAGCCTTTCATAGTATTTATTACATAGGTTTTCTTGAAATGAAAATTTATTGCTATATATTTTGAATCCTCTTGCATTCTTCTGTGTACATGGCATGTTTTTTTCTTATTTTATATTTAAGTTTATGTTTCTTTTTCTTTTTTATTGTGTTTTCTTAGTAGCAAATCGAAAATTTTAAAAACAAATGCTTATTGATGATAATAAAAAAGCTTTCAAATACAAGACACTATAACTAGATGCTGGGGATTCAAAAAGAAAAGAAAATTGGTCCCTTTCCTTAAGGAACTTACATACTGTTGGGTATCCCAAAAGTCATAGTGCAGTTGTAAGATGAAGGAAATTGGGGGGTGGGGACAAGGAGAGAAACAAGCGCTAATAAGTACCTGCCATGTGTCAAACACTGTATTAAGTATCCACCTTTGCCATTTAGCTGCCCCATAAACAAATAAATGCAAAGTCCATACAAGACTGGTGGAGATCAACTCCTTTCATATTGGGACCTGAGTTGTGTCTTTCAAAAGTCAAAGATCCAAATGATAACTGTAAGTATACATTCATTGGAAGAAGAAGCTTTGTCTCTGTAAAAGCATAGAGAGACAGTTTGTCTTCCTTTAATGGCTTCTGAGATCCGGGTTTTTTCTATATATGGATAACATTCAGTTTACAGCAGGGCACAGTCCCCATGCACCTCAGGCACATGGATAGGAGTACTTTTCCTGTAGAAGACCTAAATTCTTTTGTATATGAATTAGTTAGTTAAACAAGTGGATTTTTTTCATATAAACAATGAAAACACCTTTGGGACAAGATTACCATAACAAAGACTGCCTACAGTTATTGGTCTAATCCAGCCCAGAAAACTATTTCAATTATCTATGGAGTCTAAGAAGAGAAGAGATCGAAGGAGAAGGGGGAGATTTTACAAAAGTAGTTGAAGGAGAAAGGGAAGTACAGAGGGTTGGAAGGCATTAAATAAAACCTCACCAAAGTGAAACAGGTCTTTCAGGGATCTTTCCACTCTTCTCATTCCATCTGCTGTCCCTTCTTAGCTTGCTTCTCTGGCCTCTGTCTCTGGACATTGTAGATGGACACACTTTCTAAACATTTAAGCTCTTGACTTAAAGCTATTCCAAAGACATTTCTGATATCAAAGTAGGAATGTGAGGACCTCCTAAACATCTGAATAGTAAATCAGATTCTCTCCCCCTCACCCCCATCTTTCCAACACACAACATAATTTGGCTTTCTCACTCCCTTTCCTTACAGGTCATGTTGACATCCAAAATAAAGTAGGAAAGCAATATCTTAGGGTAAATGCCACAGTACACTAGCATATTTGGCTTGCACAAGCTCAGCCAAAAACAATAGTTTCTTTTAAATTTTTATTCATCAAAAGTAACTTGTGAAATGTGTATCTGGAAAAATTTAAGTGACTCCTAGTAGTCTGTGACCTGGAATAATGGAACTTTGTATTTACTTTACACTCATAGTCAAACAGAACAGAACATGTCCAGCTTTCTAAAAGACAAATGCTGGATGTTTCCAAGTCAAGTCAACAAATATTTATTAAGCACTTACTATGTGCAGGAATCGTTCAATGCTCTGGGAATACAAGTACAGTCAGAAAGAACATATATGAACTCAAGGACCTGACCTTTGAATGGGAGAAGATAATGCAGAAAAGGTAGCTGAAAAAAGCAGGGCATGGTGGGGAGGGGAGAGAGGGAAGAGATAAAAGGGAACAGGTATATTATGGAGAGGCCACAGGGGTGGAGGATACTAGAATGATTCTATTAAAATTAGGAATTTTTCCAAAATTTCATGAGAAATGATGGGAACCTAATCCTTGATAATACATTTTCCTCACCAATTCAATTCAATTGAGTTCAACACCTTCTAGGTGCCTGGCACCATACTAGGGATGTGAAAACAAACAGTCCCTGACCTCAGTGAGCTTATATTCTACTGGGAAACATGACAATATACCAGAAAAAGTAATTGCATGATAATTTGAGAAAGGAGGGAGAACTCCAGGGAACAGAAAAGCCTTTCACTGCAGAGCTGAGCCTTGAAGGAAAGTAAGATGTTTAAGATGGGAAGGTGAGGAGGAAGGGCATTGCAAGTATGAAGACCTGTGGATTGAAGGTAGAATGTTGAGTTCTAGGAATGGTATGGAGGTCTACCAGGCTCACGGGAATGCATGAATGGGCATTACATGAAATAGCCTGGGAAGTTAAACTAGAACCAGAATGCTTCACCAACCTGTGAAAAGCCTCAAATGCCAGGTTAGGCAGTTTGCATTATATCACAGAGGACATAGGGAGCCACTAAAGAAAAATTGTTCAAAAAGCATTAATTTTTTCATAATTCCTCCTTCAAACTCACTCCAAGTGGACATCTTATAGTCATATGTATATTTCCAAATATACCAATAATATTTTTGTAAAAACCCTTCAATTTCAGTGTTGCATTTTTGCCATTTGAATTATTATTATCCTTGTTAAGCATTCTGTACAGCCCACTTTGAAAGTGCTTTTCCTCTCTGTTTTCTCCCACAGCAGCTCTGTATAATTACCACCATGAGGAAACCAAGATATAGAATGCTTAAGTGAGCAGCTCAAAGACATCCATGGCAGAGCTGGGACTAGAATTATTAAGTAGTGTCCTAGTCGCAAAACTCATAACAGCCTCTCATTTCCCCATCTCTGTTGAATTCATTTTAAGCTCTAATTTTGAGTCATTAATGATTTTTCTAACTCCTAAAACTATTGTTTTAAAAATCACTTTCATTTTGATGCTTCTCTAAAAAAACCACCTATTACACTAATATTAACAGTGGGAGTAAGAATAGTGAGAGAAAGGTGAGAGGGAAATTACATTTTCATCCTTTTTCCTGGGTGAATTTTATATTCACTTGCTTCAGTAGAAAATAATATTCCCTGGTTAAATGTTGGATTAGCGTCTATTATCAAATAATTCTCTCTCTCTCTCTCTTTTTTTTTGCCAAGTAAATAAAATAATAAGCAATGTTTATGAGACCGTTTGATTTATTTTCCAAAGAAATTCACAGAAGATGGTTTTTGGATCTTTTGCTAAGAAGATTTCAAATATATTGTATAGTTATTACCTGCAGCATGAGTAAACGGGAACCTCAGCGTAAGCTGCCTTTGCTGCAGAGCAAATTCAGTAAATGCGGCTGTGTCTTTGGATGCTTTCCAAAGGAGTTAGTTATCCAGGCTCACTACTAGAAGGACGTCCTTACAAGGTGATCATTCTGATTGGCAGATCTGATGTTCCTTTTCATGAAGATCTTTGTGAAATGATAAGGAATGCTGACTATGTGTTAGTACCATTAATGTTGGTATGAGCAGGACTAGTAGTGATACAGCTGGATATATATTAGAACAATTGAATCTGAAAGATCGCTACCTAGAGTTATTTTAGATTTTGCTTCCAAATTCTTTTTCATCTTTTCCTAAACTTGTTTGAATATCTTTTCTCCATACGAAGGTGGGGGGGGGGGGGGGGGGGAGAAGAGTTACTCTGGAAGGGAAGGAAATCCACACTCTAATCTGATTCTTTGAGGCGATTACCGCAAGTGTGTGCATGGGAGGGGATGGAGCAGAATAACTGTTTGATGCTTTTTTTGTGGGTTTCTTTGTTATTGTTGGGGGTGGGGAGGGAATCCTCATGTTGGGTTTTGGTTTTGTTTTCTGCTCATTCTTGAAAGGGGTGGCTCAGCCTCTAGGGAGGTTTCACTTTGGGGATAGTCTTTAGTAAATAGCTTAACGAAATTTTTTTCTTGCATATAATTTAAAACATGTGTTTCCAAAATGGATTTGAAAACTGAAAGACTGTAAATGCTGTTACTGTAAAAATATGTTGCAAGTAAGTTTGAGATGTCTTCCTTTTTTGGAGGTCACTTATATTAGGTTGGGTTCTTTATCTTTGACAAACAACCTTTTATTGACTAAAGTGTGCTTCTAATTTATGACTTTACAATTTCACCTCACTGAATGACACCCTTTTCTGCAAAAATCATAAGTAGTATTATTGTTATAATGATGGTCTAATAAGCTATATCATGCTATACAAAACATAGTCATTTTAATTAGTAATTTATTTGTACTACCATTCAGTTTGACCATATAATACATTATGGTTCATTTTTTTCAAAGAATTCTACTTCCTGTTTCTTCTCAAATTTCAAACAATAAGTAAAGTCAACTTCTGCAGGTTACTACTGCCAGTGCTATTAGGTAGTAGAAAAGGCTATTTAGTGTTTATTAATTCTACAAGTTAAAAAATAGAGTTTTGAAAAAACCTATAGAATGAAGAGGATCTCTCTATCTAGATCCACACATATATCTGCTTGTATGCATGTGTGTATAATGTCCAAAAAATCTTGGTTTAGTGTTAATCTTTGAAGCTTCTTATGGCTTATAAAAATTACAGTAAGACTTTTTGGACACCTTGAATACATGTACATATACACATATATGTTACATATGTATTTATATATGCTATATGCATATATCTATCTATTTTTCTATCCATCAATCTATCTAAAGAGATAGAGATAGATACACATGCATATACATATATATTTTCATATATCTGTCTAGATGGAGAAAATACATTAATTAAATTTCAAGGTTCATTTTAATTAGTTAAGTTCTACTCCCTGATTTGCATTTTATTTGTACTACAAGAGTATGCTAAACTTCTTAATGATTTCTGGAACACAAATATAGTTTGCTTGGCTTATATGAATACAATTAAAAGTTTGTCAACATTATATAAGGAGACAGTTTTCTTAGTATGAAAGCTTTTTGTTAAGGATTACTGACAGCTGTGTTCTGTTACTATGTGCTAAAATAAAACAGATTAATTTACAGAGGGAATAAAAAGTCTTCAATTTTTATGTTTTTTCCTGACTTTGTGGCTGACATTTATCTATATTACTAAGAACCTATTGATCCTATTTTTCATCAGGGATCACAATGTATACTACATGTTTCTCTGGCTATACAGAATAGTTGAGTTGTTAATCAAATTTATGTATATTGAACTCAATTTTCATTATAGCTTCTTTTATAAAACTAGAGATGTGTTCCTGTTGAAAAGCCTTTTACACTAAGTTGCAAAATCCCAATGAAGGACAATGTAATTCTTCAAAACACTTGTGTATGTGTATGTATGCAATAGTGTATATATAATGTCAATTGTTTTATAATAAATATTCGTTATACCATACAAATTGATAAAATACAATAAAGATATTAAAAATGTAAACCCAAAGAACTATAAGGTGATTCATCAAAATAGGTCAAGGGACAAGAAAGTGGGAAATAGAAAGTCAATTCGCATTACCTGACTTAGCCTCTCATTTTTTATTCCAGTTCTTTGGATTCTATTACCAACAGAGAAGCAATGGAAGAAAGCTTGTATTCCTTTCTTATTTGTCATTGTTGAAAGGAAATGAGGAAATTGTATGAGAGAACCTTAGATTTCTATACAATATACAATTCTATACAATAAAGTGTTAAATATCTTTTCTAATTTTTGAGTTCTCATATGCATATATTCATATGCCGTATATAGAAAAGGACACCTAGGCTAAAGGTATAAGGGGCAGTTTGAACAGAGAAAGGGTGAGGAATCACATGCTTCCTCAAAGAAAGAGACAAGCTTCACTTGATAAAGGATGATATCCTGGGGCTTTGTAGAATCATTACATTTTTTTAAAAGTCCTTTTATTTATACCCCATTTAGTTACTGTTTGAAGCATAAAAGGGTACTTACTCTGTTTACTCAGATCCCTCCTCAGTATGTAAGGATGTGATATAAATGGATGTTTTGGTAGACTGTTCGATGATGGATGAGGGTCTCCTCTGGTTGCCAGAGGATCTGTGACTGAGCACAAAAAATGCTTGGTCTGGGTTAATTAATTGCAGGAACAGTTTATTCAGATGCAGGGCAAGCACCTTGGCTAAAATCTCAGCATCTGTGTTGATTAAAGATATGAGTCTGAAAGAAGCACATAGTTGGGGGTCTTAGATGGGTTTGGGAGCCATATGGGCTTCCTTTAATGAGGGAGGGCTTCTGTGATCCAAGTCTCAAAGCTATGTTACTCTAGTCAGCACTTATATAGGACCTAGTGCCATATCACTAAGGCAATTCACATTATGATTAGGATAATTATTTTATAGTTATTTATTATAACATTCCATTTGGGATGTCACTGTTCTTTCATTTCTTAGAGATACAGAATAATGATAATGATAGTTTTAACATTTATGTAGCACTTCAAGATTTGCAAGGTATTTTGCATATATTATATCATTTGATCCTTACATCAACCCTGTGAGGCAAGTGTATTATGATAAATGGATAAATTTAACCATTTTACAGATAAGGAAACTGAGATAGATTAAATGTCTTGCTTAGGGTCATACAGTTAGATATTGTCTGAGGCAAAACATGTTCTCTAGTTTCCAAGTCTATAGATTTATGCTCTATGCCATGAACAATAAAGGGCATAGTGATTTGCCAGCTTTAGAGAAAACTACTGCAGAGCTGGTGCTATAACTTAACAATTTTAAACTATTTGACAAGTGAAATAGTCATTAGATGATATAGTATTTCATTCAGGGTAGAGGAAAGAATATGAACATCAGATCAGTAACTCATCCATGACTTATAGTTTTAGAGAGTTTCTTAGGACTAAGCTTTTAAAAAATTGTTTATTTTGAATGTTCTTTAAAAAGGTTTTGAGTTCAAAATTCTCTCCCTTCCTCTAGTTCGACCCCCATTCATTGAGAAGGCAAGTAATATGATCTTAGTTATACATGTGAAATCATGCAAAACATATTTCCATACTAGTTGTTTTGAAAAAAAAGTAAGAAAAAATCAAGAAAGTGAGAACAGTATACTTCATCTCATACTTAGAATTCATCAGTTCTCTCTCCAGAATTGGTTAGCATTTTTCATCATGAGTCTTTTGGAATTGTCTTGAATCATTGTATTGATCAGAGTAGGTAAGTCTTTCACAATTGATCACCATAACAATACTGTTGCTACTGTGTACAATGTTTTTCTGGTTCTGCTCACTTCACTCTACAACAATTCATATACATCTTCCCAGGTTTTTCTGAAATTATTCCCCTTGCCATTCTTACAGCACAATAGTATCCTATCCCAATGATATAGCACAACTTGTTCAGCTGTTCCCCAATTGATGGGATGTTATGCAGGTTTTTTTGGTGGTCATATGGCTATTATGTGTCTGAAGCAGGACCTGAACCCAGGTCTTCCTGATTTCAGGGCCATCCCTTTATCCATTGTGTCATGCTGCCTCTTGTGGTCTTTCATAGAATTCAACTTTTAAGTCTTTTAAACACTAGGATATCATAAATTTATTTCTGGTAACTTCCTTTTAAAAGCATCAATTTGTTCAACATGATTTTTCATTGAATTGTTGCTTAGATTTATCCTGCTACTCTAAATACGTTAAAATTAATTGACCTTAGTCAAGTCATTTATTCTTTCTGGGACTTAGTTCCCTCATTTGTTAAATGGGATTAGGGTTAGGTTGGACTAGAACACCTCTAAAGTCTTATGGCTCTTAATCTACTATTCTTTGAGCCTAAATATAGCCATACTCCCATCCAATGCAATTTTAACAAGCAGATTGGAATTGTACAGCAAATAGGAAAATTTTTAATTAGGAAATAATGACCAAAAAAGTCCCTCTATTCATAAAAGGATTCCTACAGATTTCCACGCCCCTGGAAAAAGATGCAGATAATTCCTAATCCTAGGGTGGCACATCTCACAACTTTATCTCAAAGCACCCAGCTACGCCTCATTACTGCTCCAATTTGCCTCTACACCTGCCTTTCCTCTCTGCTTTCAAAGATGCTGCTTCTGCTTTTCCAGAGTGGCTGCTATTACCTTCTCCCTAGTTTCTTCTTACAGAAGAACAGCATGTTACAGATGGCAGCTATAGCCATCTGTGGCTGGGCAGCTTCTTCTCCCCTAATCAGCTGCCACCTGTTGAAACTGTCTTCAGCCACCATTGTGTCTTTTTTTTTTCTCAAAGAGAATATTGAAGGTGGGGTTGGTCAGTTGGTTGGTTTTTTGGTGAGGCTACTGGCCAAAATGTGCCTGGATCTAATTAACCCATTGCCATAACCAGATAGCACAGAAAAGAGACCCTCAGGTCAAGAGTTTTTATTTTATTTTTCTCCAAACTTTCCCCTACTTTACCCTCCAAGCAAGAATTTCTCCCAGGCTCATTTGATATTTATAGTGAGGTGAGGAAATTTCTTTCAGCTCCTATCATGTCCTCTCTAGCTTGTTCTTGAGCTTTGAGAAACCTCAAGGAAGCACTTAACTATACTAGAGGGGTGAGTGGAAATGGTCATTTTGATCTTTTTTCTTGAAGCTAAACCCAGGTCGTGTTCCTGCTTATATGGTAAGGAGTCATCAAAGGTTTTTGATAAGGAGGAGGTGGGAGGTGACTCATTTTCTTATATATGTGATGGTGAAATCCCAGATGTGACCCCTCATGTGAATGGCTGAGGTAGAATAAAGTTGTAGGTGAAAGGAATGAGAGAATAATGAACTGAGAGACCAGTGCATTCTAAGGGGTAGAAATATGTATATTAAAGTCCCTGAGTATGAAAGGTAGCAGTTGGGGTGAAGAAGACAAGTGAGTCATTTTACTTGTGAAAAGAGGTAAGTGACCTCTATGAATTACAGTAATAAGAATATAGACAAGATGATATAGGAAGATGGAGTGAATTTTAAAGAGAGATGGAGGGTGATGGTCATGAATCTGGAAGTAGAAGGGAGAAAAAAAGTATACATACTCTAACTCCAGGTGAAATGTCTTGCAGGGCATGAGAGAAGAAACACCTTTTCCTGAAGAGGGTGGTCAAGGGTGCAGTATCTTCCAGAGGGAATCAGGTTTATTTGAGCACCAGAAGATGGAAAAAGTGAGAAATGACAAAGTCTAGGGCAAAGGGGATTTTGTTAACAAGAGGGCAGAATTATCAAAGGATACAATGCACAGGGGAGGTAGAGGAAAATAGCAAGTGGATAGTCCCGAACTGGATAGGGATGAGAGCACTGGAGGATAGAACAAGGGAAGGGGACTTTTGTCTCAACAGACAATAACTCAGCATTACAGGGATATGAAAAATAGGAGCTGGGATTTTAATATTCATGGAGAAGAAGCTGCCAAGGACTTTAGTATCAAGGACCTTGCCTACCAGGGTCCTGTGATGATTGGACATGATTTGGTTTAAGGGATGAGGGTGATGATTCCCACTTCTAGTCACTCCAAATACAGGCATGTGGAACAAGGATTTGACAAGTTCTATCTATGAATCTAGGTTAGTAAATAGCTGATGCTTGGGTCTGGCCCGTAGACCCGATTGAATTTATACTCAATGACAGCACCATAGCTTTATCTAGGGTAGTTGAAAGTAAGTTGAAAGTGTCCATGAAGAAGGCATTTAGCACCCAGTCTCTAATATCTTAAAAACACAAGACCTTGTAGCACTTTTGGCATCCTGAGGCTTAGTCCATCTCTGATGGATTTGTTCATGTTTTTAGATTGTGTTCTCTTAAGTTCAGTCTCACAAATGTTTTTGGTACCCTGAGGCCTGGGACATTTATAGTTCTAGGACCTGGCAGCAAATGATAACTATGGAAATTGAGTCCTTAAGAAAGCCAACTCCTATTCCAATTTCTACATGAAGCTTTCCCTGGTTCCCCTTCATTGGAAGTTATCTTTCATTTGCCGGCTCTTATAGAGTATTTTATATTTTTCTCAATATTTGTCTTATTTTATTATATGTTATAAGTTATTAGATATTTATAGTTATTAAAAGTATGTGCCATATTTCTATTTCCCTGATGAATTGTAAGCTTTATAAGAAAAGAGGTCATCTTAAATGATCTTTTTTATCTCCCTTCTGCTCTTACTACGTTTTGTGTATACTACATATCATGTACTAAAAAAAAATCCACTCCCCCCCAATATGGCATCATGCCTATGAATAGACACTCTCCTAGAGTGATCAAGGTTTGTTGCCAAGAGAAATATGTTTTCCAAAGTCCCACATTCCTTCTATGCCATTTACACTGTAGGACATAAGCCATTTAGGGCACTCAACGGAACCAGGGTAAAATCTAAGCAATTTATTTTACACACACACACACACACACACACACACACACACACACACACAGAGTTTGTATGTAGTTGTTTGCATGTTTTGTATTCCACATTTGACTGTGAGCTCCTTGAGAGTAGGGACTGCTTTTTTTTTTTTTTGCTTTTCTTTGTATCCCTGCATTAAGTACTGTGCCTGGTATATAGAGTAGTTTCTTAATAAATGTTTATTGACTTATTATTTTGTCCATTTACATTGTTGGAGTGATTATTTATCCTTTTTCATTCTGCTGGTTTCACTTTGCATTAGTTCGTGTAAGTCTATATTTATAATTTCTTACGGTACATTACTATTCCATTACATTCATGTTCCACATTTTGTTTAACCATTCACCAACTGAAGGGCATCCCCTAGTTTTGCTTCCATACAGAAAGTATTGATGTAGATATTTTGTTGTATATGGGTCCTTCCTTTTTATCAATGACCTTTGTGGGGTATATGCTTATCAGGAAAATCTCTAGGTCAATGGGTATAAACATTTTAGCCACTTTTTAAAAGCACAATTCCACAATAGTTTTCTGGAATGGTTGGACTGATTCACAGTTTGGCCAACACTGTGTTAATGTGCTTGTATTTCTACAGCCTCATCTACATTTGAGGATTTTCATCTGTTGTCACCCTTGCCAATTTGCCAAGTGTCAGGTGAAACCTCAGAGAGGGAGCAACTGGTTTTTTTTTTGTGACCAATTGTTTGGAACACTTCTATTGGCAACATTTTTCTCTGCAGTTAATGTACTTTAATTTTTTAAAATCTTCAGAAGATAGGTTCTTATTTAATATGTTGCCACTCCCTAATCGCATGATTTATAATCCATGATATGTATAACAGACATTATTATCCAAATGTACGTAAGTCATGATAACTAGAATGAAAACTAGCAAAAATTACAGAATTATAACATAGTACTCATGATTTATCCTTTTTTTTGGTTACATTCTTTAAATTGAAGCAAACACAGCAAAAGATAATGTTTATAGTGTTTTTCTTTTTTGTCTAGACGTGATTTCATCAGTTTGGGGGATATCCAGTATGGAAATTCCCTACGCTGATGTAGGTCAGCAATTCCCTAGAATTAGTTAGAAATTTGCTTGGGACCCTGAAAGTTTAAGTGACTTGCCCATGGTCAGACAGTTAGAGTGTGTCAAGAGACAGATCTTCCTGATTCAAAGGCCACCTCTCTAGTTCTAGCCACCATGCGATGCTTCCTTTCAAGCATAAAAAGTGCATAGCTAACATACATAATATAGGGCTTTTGGTCTCTACAACCTTGGATGAATGACTGGATGGATGGATGGATGAATGAAAAAGCATCTGTTAAGCACTAACTGGGTCTCATTCTCTTTTCTGTTCATCATCATGTTCTGCGCTGTCCTTGGCAATTCAGTTTCATTTTCTAGTGTTCCAATTTAGAATCCATTAATGTGTGAAACTGATTTCTCTACAATGTCGCGCTAATTAATGTATAACTTTTAATTTATTGTGTTATTTCTTATAATCCTTCCTAGTCTTCACTAATTTATGTCATTTTTTTCCCTTGGAAAATTAACAAATTTCAGGAAATTACACCTTAATTTATTGGATGTGCATTTATATATAAAAGACCATCGGGCCATAGCTGAAAGAGACTTTAGGGATCATCTAGTGCATATTGAACCTGTATGAAGTATTTAAAGGTAAAGAAAAAAATATAAGCCCAATAACTCAGATTTAGCTATCTTTAACCTTCCTCCAAACAAACTTATAAATATGAACTAAAAATTAGATTTAAAGGGGGTACGGGTGAATCTATTACAAAGAAAAATAAAATAAATCCAGAACATACATTTCCCCAATTCACATAACTAAAAACAACATCTACCAACTCAAAGGAAATATGTGTTTGCATTTTAAATTATGCTACTTTAATATCTCTTCATATGTGGAGAGAAACATAACAAAATTAAGATCTACCATATGAATTTGGGAGGAATATTCTACCCTAAAAATGTGGAAAGATTATTTAAAGGTAAGTAACTTGTTTAAAATTTCATAACGTAGAATAAACAAGATGTACAGAAAGATAAGTGGTTGATAGAGGACCACTTATATCTATGGCTTCAGCACACTAATATTATTTCCAGTTAATAAAATTCAGACAGAAGCAGAGATTTTTAATTTAGGACATAGACACAAATCAAGTGGCACAAAACAAATGCCATATAAAATAATTAGTGAATGCCATAAGCAAGCAGAATAGTTTATGGAGCTCTGAATAGAATATGGCGTAAATGAACATACTGGGATAAACAAAAGAAGAGTAAAAAAAGAAAAACATCCAAGTGTGTTAGAGACTAGTGACTAGACAAGGAAAGAAGGCTTTTAAATAACAACCATAAAATGAAGTAATTACAGTTATTTTAGAAATATTTTCAAAATGACACTTTTTCACTTATGTAACAATTTATACATTTTTTAGAGGTGAGCCGATAATCAGGAAGGACAAAATTCTCATTCAGAAATTTGTCCAAGTTGAAATTAGGTGAAGATAATAATTAACACCTGTTTTCAGGAAAAACCAAGACCTAGAATTTTCCCTAAAATTTTGAAATGCCCCATAATTCTCTGTAATTATGCACATATACAGCAGAGGGCACTAATATAATTATAGTATTTAGATCTGGCAAGTGTAATTATCTGTAGTTCTGGGATTTGCCGGAAGTAGTAAACTGGAAGTTAACAGTCTTTCTCATTTGTCATCAATTAATAGTTTTCTCCAATATAGTGAAATTCCTTGCATGAAATTTACTTAATTTTAATAGCTAAAGGGGCATAATAATGGGAAGTTAATGTTGATTATCCCCTAAGAAAGAAACAAAATAATGAGTGATCTTTGAAAACCATAAACTAGCTTTCTCTAAAGGCCAATAACACTCTATCAACCTTTCTCACCTACTTCCCCTTTCTCTCAGATAGATTTTCTCCTAACTATATCACCTCCCTTATCACCATCCCAGAAATCTAAAAATGGAAAAACTTTAGGATATGCTAATAGCTTTTTATGATACGCTTGGAGCATTTTCGGATTGTAAGGAACTGCATCAGGGGATTGGAAACTTTGAGACAAATGTGGAAAAGGAAGGAACAGTTGGTTATAAAAGAGTATGTTGGTTAAAGGAGAGGGAATTTGCTAAATACTTCCCAAATATGCTATTATAACCTTTCATGGTAGGAATAGACACAGTCTATAGTCAAACAAATTTGTCTTCTCCACTTTCCAACTGAAACTGATAGAACAAATATTACTCCTGCGCCAAGGTATAAAGTTTCTCTATTACAGCACATGTACACACAAATCACCTTCAAAATATTACCGAATTTCTTTGAAATATGGAGAATCTGGAAAATATTAAGGAGAGAATTGCTTAGATTTTGTACTCACTTCAAACTGTAGTAGGTTGAAAATTTGGCTTACCCAACAAATCTTTCAAAAAAAGGACTCCATCAGCCTTTGTTAATTAGAAAATAAAAATACATGCAGCAGGTGAGGAAGAACATGCTCAAATAACTTAGATGGATAATATTTAAATGGTATTTAGCATGAGCCTTAACTTCTCCTTATTCAACAAAAATGATAGATTTGTTACTCTAATCACTGATAATGCAAGTCATTCCAATGAATTCTAAATGAGAAATTATGCTATTATCCGCACAGTTGTCATCAAGATTCAGTTTTATTCTCCATTGAATAGCTCTGAACGCAGAAGACTTCCGATTATTTTTTGTTCTTGTCTACTTACTAATGCCATATATTCTGAGTCTGTTGGCTTAAAATACACAAAGGATTCTTATTTGGCAAGTTGTTATGATCAACTCCAACGTTAAACAGCCTTTGATCACAGTCAGTTCTTTGGGGATTTTGTAGCAGGCTAAAAAACTTACATTTAAGACCAAAATCAATTTCATTTTTAAAGCAACCTTGAAAAACTCTTCTTTTATTGTTTTGCATAAAACTTTAATTTCTATAATACTTGATTACAAAAGTAATTGTGAAGATGCTGTATTTTAAATTAAAATTAAAAAAATAGAAGGTTCTTGAGGGTAGGGACAGTTTTTTATTTTTATCTTTGTATCTTCAGTGCCCAGTTTAGTGCTCTGTACATAGTAGGAAGATTAATAAGTGATTGTCAAACTGAATTATCTAATTAAAGTGATTCACAATGAGGTGAATTATTCATAGACTTAATCTTTAAAGAAGGAATAAGAATAAGACATAGGAGGCTCCTTAGAGATCAATGAGTCCAGCACCCTCGTTTAAAACACTTGAAGGACCTGAATTTAAGAATACCTCCAAGGACCAAGAAAATTGTTTGTCATTTCACAGGCCTGGTGTTTCTATTAACAGGTTAAGAAGCTAAAGTCTAGAAAGGGGAGGTGGCTTGACAGAGATCAGAGTGCAAGTAAACAGCCCAATTAGGGTTTAAACCTCGTTTTTCATACTGCAAAGCCCATGCTGGACTTGGATTCAGGAAGACTGATTCCAATTTATACCTCAGACCCCTGGGCAAACCACTTAGCATCTCTCAGTCTCAGTTTTCCCATCTGTTTAATGGGGATAATCTTAACACCTACCTCCAAGGGTTGAGAGAATCAAATGAGATTTGCTTGGGAAATCTGAAAATACTGTATAAATGTCAGCTATAATTACTGTTATTTTCATTTTAAAAACTTATTAACCTAATCCCCACAGATCTCTAATGATAGCATGGGGGAGGTGAAGGAGAAAAGGTTATTTTGTTCTGGAAGTAGTTTTCCTAATCTGGCTACTCACCCCAGTCCCTCTAGCACTACCTGGTGGAAAATCTGACCTTTGCTCTGATATTTAACATTTCATCACAATTCCAGGATGGGGTTCTGCTAAGGTTTTTGTTTGTGTTTTGCTTTTACAATTGGAAAAAGTAGGGGAAAGCACATCTCTGAGGTATTTAGCTTAGATGGCTACTGATGACTGCTATCGTGATGAAGCTCTGCTTCAGATGTCAGTGTGGCTGGAGCTGTAAAACAGACAGAAAGGAGCCTTTCTGATGATGGCAAGGTGATAGTTATTCTGGGGTCAGAATTCCACTTCTTTACACATTGACTTTGCAATAGAATTCAGGTAAGACAAGTGTACAGGCTCTAATCCTGTACGCTGTCACCAGGAAAATAGAAAATGAGTTGGACCATGGTGATCTTGACCCTTTGTGTTTCAACCCACTTATTGCTAGCCTGTTTGACCATTGTAACCATTTGGTAGGAAGCAGCAACCAAAGGCTACGAGGAATTTCATTCTTCTAGGGAATTGTGATTACTCTCTGCGGGTTGACAGCCAGTTCTTTTCAAGATCAGGCCTATTTGGGATAACTGCTTAGTGGGGTAAGGGCTAAGGAACGCCCAGTGAATTGTCCCTAGTTATCAAGGTCCTTGAAGTGACCCTTATCTGCCTTCTTGCTTTCTCCTGCAACCCTGGGTCTGGTAGAATTTCTGATTACGAATTGTTTCCTGGGCTCTTTGACCACCTGTCTTGTTTTGTTAATGTGTTCTGATTTGTTTGTCTGATCCACTGCTCTCCTGAACTCCAGTCTTTGTTGGACGTGCCATTACTGCTCAATTCTTTTGTCTTGTCTGGCATACTTGAGATGCTGTCACTCACTGTCCACAATATAACACTTTGGGGGAGCAGCCAAGATGGCAGAGTAGAAAGACACACATATGCTAGCTCCGAACCCACAGTGCATAAAATATCTGTAAAGAAGAACTCCCAACAAATTCTGGAGCAGTGGAAGCCACAATGTGACACTTTTCCTGTATTTGCTATTAATTTTCTTACTGCTGACTTTTCTGATGCAGTCAAATTATCTGTGTGATTTGGGCACATAGAGATATTCAAGTTGTGCATCTGTGTTAGAGACTCATGGTTTGTATGATGCAAGGTGCAAGCAATATATCTCAGGTACTCTCAGGAACAAACTTACCAACCTTCCACCTCTCAGTCTGCTGCAGGTCATCTCTTTATAAATGTTCTTTAATGGGGTTTGAAGGCAGTCTAACAGATTTGTTTTAAAATATTCTCATTAATTGCCAAATTCTAGAAAATTCTCTGATTGCCTCAGGTCCTACTGAGCAAATAAAGCAGGGAATCCAGACCCCAATCATACACCAGGGAATGACACTCAATATGTGTAAGGATCTTGGCAACCTGGAGCTTTGGTAGCTAAACCTGAGGTTGAGGTTGAGAAGTGAGTCTAACTGGGAAGGTGGTTATCATGGACCCGTGTTATACCAGAAAAAAGAGACTGCATGGCTTGTGGTATCATATCAATTAATCAATAAATACTTGTTAAGCACCTACTGTGTGCCAGACTCTGCCTAGAAATATAAAAAAACACAAGAAAACAAAGTCCCTGCACTTGAGGAGCTTACATACTCTAATGGACCTCATACATTGAGTTAAGCAGCCAAGCCAGTCTCATCTCTCCGAATTTCAGACATTGGGAATCAGAAAGGAAGATAGTTTGGAACTAGTATTTACTTTCTTTGGAACAAAACTTGAGTGAAAAGGAAATATCATGTGGAGATTCTATTTTTTTTGTCCAATATTCTTTCTTTTATTTTTTTATTTACATTTATTTAAGTTTTCAACATTCATTTCCACAAAATTTTGGGTTCCAAATTTTCTCCCCATTCCTCCCCTCCCTCCACCCCAAATTACCCCTATCACCAATCTGCCCTCCCTTCTAACATCCCTCCCTTTCCTTATCCTCATCTTCTCTTTTGTCCTGTAGGGCAAGATAGCTTTCTATACCCCATTACCTGCATTTCTTATTTCCTAGTTGCAAGAACAATACTCAATAGTTGTTCCTAAAACTTTGAGTTCCAACTTCTTTTCCTCCCTCTCTCCCCACCCCCTCCATTTGGAAGGCAAGCAATTCAATATAGGCCAAATCTGTGTAGTTTTGCAAATGACTTTCATAATAGTCATGTTGTGTGAGACTAACTATATTTCCCTCCATCCTATCCTGCCACCCATTTCTTCTATTCTTTCTTTTGATCCTGTCCCTCCCCAAGAGTGTTGACTTCTAATTGCTCCCTCCCCCCGCTGCCCTCCCTTCCATCATCCCCCACCCTAATTATCCTCTTCTCCCCCACTTTCCTGTATTGTAAGATAGGTTTTCATACCAAAATGAGTGTGCATTTTATTCCTTCCTTTAGTCGAATATGATGAGAGTAAGCTTCATGCTTTTTCTCTCACCTCCCTACTTTTTCACTCCACTGAAAAGTCTTTCACTTGCGTCTTTTATGAGAGATAATTTGACCCATTCCATTTCTCCCTTTCTCCTCCCAATATATTTTTCTCTCACTGCTTAATTTTATTTTTTTTAAGATATGATCCCATCCTATTCAATTCACCCTTTGCTCTCTGTCTCTGTGTGCATGTGCATGTGTGTGCGTGTGTGTGTGTGTGTGTGTGTGTGTGTAATTCCACCAACTACCTAGATACTGAAAAAAGTTTCAAGAGTTACAAATATTGTCTCTCCATGTAGGAATGTAAATAGTTCAACTGTAGTTAGTCACTTATAATTTCTCTTTCCTGTTTACCTTTTCATGCTTCTCTTGATTCTTGTGTTTGAAAGTCAAATTTTCTTTTCAGCTCTGGTCTTTTCATCAAGAATGCTTGAAAGTCCTCTATTTCTTTGAAAGACCATTTTTTCCCCTGAAGTATTATACTCAGTTTTGCTGGGTAGGTGATTCTTGGTTGTAGTCCTAGTTCCTTTGACTTCTGGAATATCCTATTCCATGCCCTTCGATCCCTTAATGTAGAAGCTGCTAGATCTTGTGTTATCCTGATTGTATTTCCACAATACTTGAACTGTTTCTTTCTAGCTGCTTGCAATATTTTCTCCTCGACCTGGGAACTCTGGAATTTGGCCACAAGGTTCCTAGGAGTGTCTCTTTTTGGATCTCTTTCAGGAGGGGATCAGTGGATTCTTTCAATATTTATTTTGCCCCCTGGTTCTAGAATATTAGGGCAGTTTTCCTTGATAATTTCATGAAAGATGATGTCTAGGCTCTTTTTTTGATCCTGGCTTTCAGGTAGTCCCATAATTTTTAAATTGTCTCTCCTGGATCTATTTTCCAGGTCAGTTGTTTTTCCAATGAGATATTTCACATTATCTTCCATTTTTTCATTCTTTTGGTTTTGTTTTGTGATTTCTTGGTTTCTCATAAAGTCATTAGGCTCCATCTGTTCCATCCTAATTTTGAAAGAACTGTTTTCTTTTCTTTTTTTCAAAGTATTCTTTTTTTTAATTAATTAATTTAACTTTTTTAACATTCATTTTCACAGAATTTTGGGTTCCAAATTTTCTCCCCGCTTATCCCCTCCCCCCACCCCAAAACACCGAGCATTCTAATTGCCCCCATCACCAATCTGCTCTCTTGTCTATCATCCCTCTCTGCCCTTGTCTCCATTCTGTCCTCTGTCCTGTAGGGCCAAATAACTTTCTACACCCCTTTACCTGTATTTCTTATTTCTTAGCGGCAAGAACAGTACTCGACAGTAGTTCCTAAAACTTTCAGTTCCCACTTCTTTTCCTCCCTCCCTCCCCACCCATTCCTTTTGGAAGGCAAGCAATTCAATATAGGCCAAATCTGTGTAGTTTTGCAAATGACTTCCATAATACTCATGTTGTATAAGACTAACTATATTTCCCTCCATCCCATCCTGCCCCCAATTACTTCTACTCTCTCTTTTGAACCTGTCCCTCCCCATGAGTGTCGACCTCAAATTGCTCCCTCCTCCCCATGTCCTCCCTTCCATCATCCCCCCCACCCTGTCTATCCCCTTATCCCCCACTTTCCTGTATTGTAAGATAGGTTTTCATACCAAAATGAGTGTGCATTTTATTCCTTCCTTTAGTGGAATGTGATGAGAGTAAACTTCATGTTTTTCTCTAACCTCCCCTCTTTTTCCCTAAACTAAAAAAGCCTTTTGCTTGCCTCTTTTATGAGATAATTTGCCCCATTCCATTTCTCCCTTTCTCCTCTCAATATATTTCTCTCTCACTGCTTGATTTCATTTTTTTAAAGATATGATCCCATCCTCTTCAATTCACTCTGCACACTCTGTCTCTATGTGTGTGTGCGTGTGCATGTGTGTGTGTGTTATCCCACCCTGTACCCAGATGCTGAATAGTTTCAAGAGTTACAAATATTGTCTTTCCATGTAGGAATGTAAACAGTTCAACTTTTATAAGTCCCTTATGACTTCTCTTTGCTGTTTACCTTTTCATGCTTCATTCTTGTGTTTGAAAGTCAAATTTTCTTTTCAGCTCTGGTCTTTTCATCAAGAGTGCTTGAAAGTCCTCTATTTCATTGAAAGACCAATTTTTCCCCTGAAGTATTATACTCAGTTTTGCTGGGTAGGTGATTCTTGGTTTTAGTCCTAGTTCCTTTGACTTCTGGAATATCCTATTCCATGCCCTTCGATCCCTTAATGTAGAAGCTGCTAGATCTTGTGTTATCCTGATTGTATTTCCACAATACTTGAACTGTTTCTTTCTAGCTGCTTGCAATATTTTCTCCCCGACCTGGGAACTCTGGAATTTGGCCACAAGGTTCCTAGGAGTTTCTCTTTTTGGATCTCTTTCAGGTGGTGATCGGTGGATTCTTTCAACATTTATTTTGTCCCCTGGTTCTAGAATATTAGGGCAGTTTTCCTTGAAAATTTCATGAAAGATGATGTCTAGGCTCTTTTTTTGATCCTGGCTTTCAGGTAGTCCCATAATTTTTAAATTGTCTCTCCTGGATCTATTTTCCAGGTCAGTTGTTTTTCCAATGAGATATTTCATATTATCTTCCATTTTTTCATTCTTTTGGTTTTGTTTTGTGATTTCTTGGTTTCTCATAAAGTCATTGGCCTCCATCTGTTCCATTCTAATTTTGAGAGAACTATTTTCTTCCGTGAGCTTTTGAATCTCCTTTTCCATTTGCCTAATTGTGCTTTTGCAAGCCTTCTTCTCCTCATTGGCTTTTTGAACCTCTTTTGCCAATTGAGTTAGCCTATTTTTCAAGGTGTTATTTTCTTCAGCATTTTTTTGGGTCTCCTTTAGCAAGGTGTTGACCTGCTTTTCATGCTTTTCTTGCATCTCTCTCATGTCTCTTCCTAGTTTTTCCTCCACCTCTCTAACTTGATTTTCAAAATCCTTTTTGAGCTCTTCCATGGCCTGAGCTCATTGAATATTTATTTTGGATGTGTGGGATACAGAAGTCTTGACTTTTATGTCTTTCCCTGATGGTAAGCATTGTTCTTCCTCATCCAAAAGGATGGGAGAAGATATCTGTTCACTAAGAAAGTAACCTTCCATAGTCTTATTTTTTTTCCCCTTTTTGGGTATTTTCCCAACCAGTTACTTGACTTTTGGGTCCTTTGTCAAGAGTAGGGTATACTCTGGGGATCTGTAAGATCTCAGTTCCTCCAAGGTGGCACAATCAAGCGTGTACACTGGTCTGGGATTAGGTAGAGATTTTTGTGCCCAGAATCTTAGCAGTTTCCTCTCCATAGCCATTCGGCCTCCAGTTCCACCAAGCCAGCACTGGGGCTGATTTTCAGATAAGCTGCCTGGGCAGGGCCACCATTCAGTGTGAGATAAAGATCAGCTCCCTCAGGGCCTCTACACAGGGCTGAGGTAATAATCAGTACCTCAGTGCTCCCAGGGATTTTATGATCCAACAATGAATGCGGGCTCCTGTAGGGGCTGTGGTGGGAACTGCTGCTGCCTGCCTGATGTGGCCTCTGTGGCTGCTGCCTGAAGCCAGGGCTATGGGAAGGCCCTCCTCCCTTCCCCACCAGCTGAAAAAACCCTGTTACTGACCTTTGGCACCTGTGGGTTGAGGGATCTGCGAAACTGCTGCTGTTGTGACCCCTGAGGTGTCCTTCTCCCAGAACCACACTGCATCACGCGGCCAAGGCTGGGCTGGGCTCCGCTCTGCGTCTGGTGCAACAGACGTTTCCCGTGTGCCTTTCAGGTCAGCCTGGGCTGGAAATCTCTTCCACTCTGTTGTTCTCCACTTCTGCTGCTCCAAAATTTGTTAAGATTCCCTCTCTACAGGTATTTTATGGGCTGTGGGGGGAGAGCCTGCATATGTGTGTCTTTCTACTCCACCATCTTGGCTCTGCCCTCGAGATTCCATTTTTTTAAAAGGTAATTTTATCCTTAGATGATCAGACTGGTATGTGGATGTAACCTATGTTTCTCTTTCCTTTCATCTCCAGTGCTATCAAATGTATCCCATCTACTTTGCAACTTCAATTCATTCAGTATCTACACCATATTTTATGTTACTGCAATTTAAAATTCTCAGGAATTTCACTTGTTAAGGTAGCTTTCCCAAATGGAATATTTATTTCATAGGTTCAACGATGTTAGAGTCTAGAAGGACTTCAGAGAATTTCTAATTAATCTCCTGTACTTTTGATGTGAGGGACCAGTAGCCACCCCACACACTCA
The DNA here is from genome assembly GCF_028372415.1 of Notamacropus eugenii. Lineage (NCBI taxonomy): Eukaryota > Metazoa > Chordata > Mammalia > Diprotodontia > Macropodidae > Notamacropus > Notamacropus eugenii. Next base: position 26,027,716 of record NC_092872.1, on the reverse strand, counting down.
ACTCCTAGAAGGCTTTAGGGAAGCCCTAGGTCTGGGTGTGCAAGGATTCTCCCTCTGAATTATATCTTCCAGATGATTTGGGAGCAAAAATGTATGTATTCATTGGAAGAGAATCTTGAAAGTTGGAGGCATATTTTCATGTGCAGGTGTTTTGAAAAGGACAAGATGAACAATAAAAAGGTTTAGAAATATAAAAGGACAGAGCATGTTAGAGTGAAGACCCAAAAGAAGTACCATCCTACATTGGCATGAGTCATGTGCTTTCTAGCCAGGAGAAGTGTGACATCTATCTCTTCTTGTTACAGATTAGATTAATCCAATGAGAAGGTTGACTTGTTGCAGTCAATGACAAATTCAAGTTTATTTATGCAACCACAAGGACTGGGTAAAGTATATTGCTGTGAGTATTGAGAAGGATCTGTAGATATAAAGAGATAAAATGATTAATGTAGAAACTAATGGCATATGTGGGATAAGGAACAGGAAAGAGTCAAAGGTGACTGCTCTGTTACTTTTAGCATTTTAAGGTACAAATGTACCACTTAAGCTATTCAGTTTTTCTCTCTAACTACACTTCTGGTCCATCTTCTTTCAAATACCTATATATCTAATAAAATTCTTTTTGTCACTTTTTGCTTATGGTAGTAGCATACTGCAGACTGCTTATCTTCACCATTCATCTTTCAAGAGTTCTCTTTAGGAGTTTGGCAATGAAGAAGAGGAGACATAGAGAAGTGGTAAAGTAATAGTGTTTTTTAAAAGGAGAATAGTGATCTAGGTGCATTTTAATGCAGTAAGGAAGGAGCAAGTGGATAAGAGAGATAAAGATTGAAATGAGAGAGGGAATGATAGAAGCCACAAGGTCCTAGAGGAGAGAGGAGATGGAAGGAAAGGGAGGGTGGAATGAAGGGCATAAGTAGAGGGAATGGCCCTGGCTTGGAGAAAGCCCTGGCCTGTGAGACTGGAGCAAATGTATATATTCCCATCTCCCTTTTTAATTACCCAGTGATGTTAAAATGCCAAAAGTCATAGGAAAAAATTAGGTATTCCCTCTGTATGATCCAAAATATCTATCTAAAAGCCACAGATAGCATTACTTGCCACATAGAAATTTTAGAAGCTGAGAGAATTAATATTATGTTATTATATGAACAATAAATTATTAATTGTGATCCACAGAAGGCATAGAAGAAAATTTTTTTTTTACAGAAAATCTATTTTCTATAAAGGCCCAACTTTGCTTAAGGTCCGTCAGTTTCTGAAGGGTGTGGCTGATTGATGAGATTACTTTCAACTCTCAAAGAGCACGCTCATCAATTTTGGGCAGAATCCCACCCAACTAGGAGACATAATTTTTGTTTACAACATAAACTGAATCCAATCTGGTATAGCCCTTATACCCTGGGGAGCAGAGGAATGTATATATTTGCTTCATCCCCTTCATTAGAGTTTGGGTGACCCAGCTTGTGAAGGAGAAAATCTGTCAGAGTAGTCTGAATGGAAATGGCTCCAGATCGCTGGAGGCTGCTGAGTCTCATGATGGAGCCACTTTCTCAGCAGGAGGAGTAGAAGACTTTTAGCCTACTTTCTCATCAAATGTTCACTAATCAAGGTTGAATTTTCACTCGTCAGGGGAATTTCCTTTTAGAAAGTATTTAAGGCTCTCAGGGTCTCCTTTGGTTACGGAGAGAAACCACTGGCCATCAATTTATTGGTTGCTAGCTAGCCTAATTAATAAATTGATTATTAGTTACCCAGAAACTCTGTCTCTCAGGATTTTTATTTGTCACAAAATTTTCCCAGAAAGATCAGGGGTAAAACAAGGATAGCTATAATTTTGACCACTATTTGTTATAGTTCTAAAAATGCTAATACTATAAGACAAGACAAATAAAAGTAATAAAATAAGACAATAAAAAGTAATTCAAGGAAAAGTCAGCAAAGGAGGTAAAAATTATTTCTGTTCTCTTAGGATTTGATCATTTACCGAGACAACCACAAAAATTCAATGAATAAAATTAATCAAAATCACTCAACAACTTCAAGAAAGTGGCAGGATACAAAATATTACAAACCCATAGCCTTTCTATATATCATTAACAAATTCAGAAAGCAGAGACAGAAAAACTCCATTAAAAGGGCTACAGAATACATAAAACACCTAAGACATACTTGGAATTTACATAAACACAATTTCAACATAATATTTATAAAAATAAAGGAATATGAATAAAAGCATTTATTGCTGATGTTTAGACAGTGCAGATATTATAAAAATGATAATATTAATTAAATTAATTTATGAACTTAGTGCTATTCAATACAATTTCCTAAGGTTGGCTTTATAGAACTAGACAAAATATGAATAACATTTATTTAGAGAAATAAAAAGTGAATGGAAATAATGAAAAAATGAAAGAAAAGCATGAGGGTTCTTAGCATTACCAGATTTCAAACTATACTATACAGAAGAAATCATCAAATGATTTGGTACTGGTTAAAAAATAGAAAAGTAGATCAGTGGAATATATTGGAAGAGTAAAACCTAGTAGCAAATGAATACCGTAACTCATTGTTTGATAAAGTGAAGCATATAAACTATTGAAGTCAGACGTATTTGCCAAGAATGACTTGGAAAACTGAAAAGGGAATTGGCAGAAAATAGTTTTAGACTAGAATCTTAATCCATGTGCTAGAATAAGTTCTAAATGAATATTCAATTTAAATATAAATACAAAGGATATATCATTTTTAAAAATTAGAAGACACTTGACAGGACATATATATATCTATATATAGACACATATAGATATAGATATATATAACTATGTTTAAGGGGAATTCTTAATGAAATAAGAAATACAAGAGAACATGAAAGAATTTTAAATATAAAATGCAAAAGATTTTGCATGAACAAGATCAATATAATCAGAAGAAGAAGGGAAAATTTATAGTGGGAAAAAAGATCTTTGCAGTAAAATAAAAGTTGGACTCCTAAGATATACAGGAAATTGACCCAAATCTACAAAATGTAGGAGGACCATTCTTATAGATAAGTGGGCAAAGGACATACACAGTCTTCACCCAAAGAGAGGTAAACTATTAGCAACACTTGGTAAAATGTTCCAAATCACTAATAATTAATACATCTCTGAGTTTCTGTTTCAATGGACAAAGATGAGTTACACTGTGAGAATTTAGGTACAATGGCAAAAGATTACAAATTGATCCAATAACTTTGGGAAACAATTTAGAATCATTAAAATAAAATACTAAATCATTAATACTCCTTTGTCCCAAAATCACACCACTGAGCATGTGATTTCAGAAAGTTAAAGATAAGAAGATAGGTCCGTATACATCAAAATATTCCTAGAAGAACCTTTTTATGCTAGCAAAAAAAAAAATTGTAATGCAGTGGGTATGCATCAATTGGGGAAGAAAAACTAGTATGTAAATGAAACAGAATATTATTGTGCCACAATAAATGGCAAGTATAAGGAATTCAGAGAAGTATGAGAAGAAATACACGGACTTGATCAAAATGAAGAAAGAAGAACCTGGAGAACAATATACATAGTGACTACGATGATATGAATGGAACAACCACAAAAAAAGATAGTTGAACTCAGATTAAATGCAATGATCGATAATATTGATTCTAGAGGATAGGCTTTAAAATAAATTCCCCCTTTTTTGATGATGGTTGATGGCAGAATATGGATGCCAAATGTGATGGGAGATGATAGAAACATTTTCTATATAGGTAAGTTCTCCTTTATTATTTTTCTTTATTACAAGGGAAGGTTCCAGGATGGAGAAAGGACATAACTGAGAATGACTATGAAAGAAAACAAACAAAACCCCATAAGCACCAAGAAAACAAACAAACAAAAAACTCACTTTGTTATTATTTCCTTGGGAAATGGATTGAAAGTGATATCTCTTCTGGCACAATCTCTGGCACTGTAAGTACCGTCCATTTATGTGCTTCCATTCTAGTTTTCCTTATCCATTTGTAGGACAATAGTATAGAAGTAAAAAAAGACCAGAGGTAACTCACACCTGACATTTTGGATACCATAGCTTAATGTCATTATAACTACCATCTGGTGCTCAGAGGCAGAATTTGGTATATTTGAGAGAGTAACACCCAACCTCTGGAATTTTAGAAATGACATTTTTTCCAGAGCACATTTTCCTCCCTGCCCCACCCCATTCCCCCCAGCAGGGCAGGAAGTTTGACTTCCCCTTGGTCCATACCTGTACGTACTCCCTTCTACCCTTACCCTAACCTCTCAGGAAACTGAAGCTTCATTACGACATGTGTCACTCTGGGAAACCTGAATTTTGATCATGCATGAGTCTATAGTCCAAGAGTAAGAGTTCTAAATCATGTGGTTCATTGATTCCTGCTATAATAAGACCTGTTAGTAAAGTCAAAACCATAGGATCTTTTCATTCAACTCAATTCCCTTTCCTTGCCACAGAGAAGATTCATCCTTTATCTATTTATACCATAAGTATTCATCAGCTTCCTCCATTAACACAATTAACAGACATTTACCACAGAAAAGTTTTCATCTATTATAGCTTATAGGAGATAAAACCAGAAATTAGAAGTAGCTAAGAAATAGTGAAAATCATATAGGAAGTGTCTAGTAGTTCAAAGGAAGGGAATGAAACCTGCCAGATCATTTCTTGTTCTCAGAGAAGCAACAGTCCTTCTAGCCTCAGTGCATTCTAGCCACACCATCATTTTGTTTGTTTGTTTGTTTTTATTTTGTTTTGTTTTTATGAGCAGAAGTCACGGATGCTGCAGCTGGCATGAAATGCCCAGACACTAGTCTCTAAACTCATGTAGCAAAATGTCTGCTTTGACTTCACTCCCTGTCCTCAGCCATTTAGCTTGCTTTTCTTCCAATAGGAACTCCAATTTAACTTGGTACTCATGTTTTGGCTCTACCTCCTCCCAGTCTGTTTGTCTGTGTACTATCTCCCACAAGAATCTCTTACTCAGGGTAAGAAGCCAACAACACTACCTGTCTGGGATTACATTTTCCAGAATTCACACAGCTACATGGGTTTCACCTTTCTCTGCCCTCAGGGAAAGGCCACCCAGATACCATAGATTGTAGAGGATGCAGAACTTCATTTACTAGAGAGAAAATGACCCCAGCATATTCTTTTGCAACTATATTTTGTAAAGAGTATGTCCTCCTCTCATATTGTTAGACTAATTTGTAGAGTTTCATAACTTTTCAGTTGAATTAAAATACTTAAAATAGTTGACTTAAAATATAAAGGCCACCTAGAAACTTTAGTTACTGGTGAAGACAAGAAGGGTCTACTATGAATTGCAAGAAGTTATCAGTCATTAAGCATTTTCTGAGTGTTTACTATATTTAAATAGAATTAAGTACTACAAATGGTATAGAAAAAGCTTACCTTCAAGAAACTTAAAATCAAGTTAGAGAGACAAAATACATCCACATTAAACAACATGAGATTCATTATCTTACAATATATTGAGTAATACATAAAGATACAGATGTCAGAGAAATCTGAATGTGAGCCTGGCCAGAATCTCTGTGTGATGTTTCTGAGTATCTGTCATTTAGTAAGATATATTCATGATCTGGATCTAGACTAGGGGGTGGATGTGGCAGAAAGAGAGGCAGAATGTTGGAACACTGGGACACGAGGTTGAGAAAAGAAGGATGGAGAAAGACAGACCAACACGACTATATCCATGAGCTGTAACTCTTTTCTCAGTCTGGAGACAAGAAAGGCAATATATTTTCAGACACATAATACAACTGGGTGAATGATTATCTCTGTCTCATAGAACAAAGTCAGAAGAGACCAGGAAACCAACATGTACAGTGGCCACCATTCTGTCAGTCATCTGAGAAGAGTGGATAAATAGTGACCAAGAGCCATGTATCACCAAGGCAACATTCACAGCACCGGTGGTAACTATGAATATGAATCACAAAGTATAACAAACTCTCCATAGAGAAGGTGGAAGAAAAACCTTTATTCAGACCCTGGAAAGCCAATCCCCAAACCAGAAAGTCAAATCCATCATAGTAGCTAGGAAATCAATGCATATTAGCACTACAGGGGACATAGCCATTCCCAAGTCTCCTGTCTCCCCCCCCCCCTCCCCAATTCTGTGCTGGGGCCTTCCCACAAATACAAGCCTAGCTGTCTGCTTGCCTGTCTCCTCTTTCTCTCTGCCCTAACTACTCTCACTCACTTCAACTCAGTTCTACTCCACTCATTCTATTCTACCCACAGCAAGCTTCTCCCATCACATGTGACTTAAGATTTAAGCAAGTCACATGGGCCTACTAATGAATGGGAAAGATCTTCCCACTTAAATTACCATTACAAGCTGTGAGTAACTTTAGTTATCCATTTCCCTGCACCTACTATATTTCTGGTTACCTGCCTCCCCAAAAACCACTGTAAGTAACTGCCATTGTCCCTCTGTGTCTATAGTGTCAGGAGTTAAGAGTCTTATGTTATACCAGGGAACTCTTTGGTTTCTCTTTCTAAAGCTTTGGAGCTATAGGGAAGTGATCAATTGTGTTTGTCCTTCATTGCTGAAGAAGACCATGTCATCAGAGAAATGATGACATGACTTACACTTGACTTTGTTTTGAGTGAGGGAGGGCTGTGCAGGTTCCCAACCTCACTTCTTCTCTAGAGCTGAATCCAGTGACCAGATATTCATCAGGGTGACTGGAGATAGCCCAGAATGCACTGGGAGACCTTGGGCCCTTTAGACCAAGGTCTTTGCTGGTACTCACTTGAGGAGAGGCAACGCCCATCAGAAAGTAAAGGTTCACCCTTGGAGGACAGCTATTAAGATTACAGTAGTTTCTGTTGCTATTGCTGCAACTGCTAATTCTACTATGTTTTTAAAAGTTAATTAAATTATTTTGCTTTTGAATATAACAAAAGATCTTAAGCAATTTTTATGTAGTGGTATTTCCCCTCTAGTGGAAAAGGAACAGTTTCAATGAAGAATAGCCCCCAGAATTTAGGGATTACATATAGAAAATGATAGTGCTAGGAGCCAACAGAGATTTTCCTACTCAGACAAGGAAATTGTCACCTGTGGGAGCTTGTCACAATGAGCAGGAACACCCTTGTTACAATTAAGATCTAGTTTCTCTGATGTTGTTTCTTGTTTTGAAAATTTGTGGAATTTTTTTTGAGGGAGTGAGTCTTTTTGATTGTTAAGACCCACTGAAGAATTTTTTAAAATCCATTTCTTGTATTTTTGTGGAGGGGAGATGAATAAGCCATTAAGATTGGAACAGCAGGTCAACAAGCATGATGAATTAATGCCAGGTCACAATAGAAATATCAGGACAAATTGGTCTGTGATAAGTTAACTTATTTTGCTCCTGATTAAATTAGAAAGAAGATTACCCATGTGCATTATTGTGGTAAATTTAATATGTAATTGGCATCTAGATGCAATATATATTCTGTCATATTGACCAATGCTTTTGTTATATAATAGACTTCTTCTTATATTATACTTCTTGTGCTGATGTAGCATTTATATGTATTTTGTTTCCACAAGTGACCTAGGTACTCAATTATTTCATGAAACCCTAAAATGTGATGCTGTATGTAATATACTGCAATATTATATAATTAAAAATGCAATAATATACTGTAATATAGACTTGTGATCCATTTGTGGTGTACAGTATGCAGTTATATACTGTCAATTATATTATTTTTTCACATATTTGTGCTTGCTTTATGCAATTCTAATGAGAATGAAATGCACTATGTGTTCACAAGTATACTATACCATGTATTACTTATAACTACATTCTTATACTATATGATTATAGATATTCCCACATTCAGGAATTTGTTAGGATCTGCTTTTGAGAGCTAATTGTTAAATTTTATAGGGTAAGCATTTACACATCTATAAACTCTACAAATCAGGGCTCAATTTATTGTTTTATTGATTGTTTAGACTAGGAATATGCAAACTACCATGAAGTGGTCCCACCATATGTCTTTGACTGTCTAGAGAGCTAAGAATATTTTTTACATTTTTCTATACAATAAAACTTTTTTAAAAATACAAAAATCATTATTAATTCACAAGATAAGTAGCAAGCCAAATTTGGCCTATGGGCTGTAGTTTGCCATTCCCTGATCTAGACTTAGGAAAGTGGTGGAGAAAATATAAATGTTGCAGATTAAACCTCTGTACATTTTTTCCCTAGACAACTGGTTTTAAAAAATTTACCAGCACACTTCTGCTACAGCTTACATGATTTGCAGAAACTACAAATTTTTACTCAGTAGGGAGGAGTTAGATATGAGATTTCTCAAGGGGAAGTTCACCATGAAGTTTTACATTTATTGAAACATGACCATAGTCTAGATGGACTAAGGAGGGATTCTGACAGAAAAAAGGTAGGACTCAAAAATATTAGAACAAAAGCTTGAAGGAGTATGGAGATGGATCAAGAGAAATGGACTAAGGTGGTCCATGTACCTGGTGCCCTTTCAGGCTCTGGATCAGGGTAGTCAATCATCCCTTCCATCTCTGCAAGGTGTTGAACATAGGTAAGTGTGCTGATTAAGACTTACTACTGCGGATTGGGGGTTGAAATTTGCTTCTTTTCTGACATTGTAGCTACTACAGCTGATATGATGCTTTTACTAATTGTACTATTTTGTTTTTAAGATCAAAAAGATATAAGTGATTTGTTAAATACCCTCTGGATCTAAAAGTATAAGGAGTTGATAGTGGGTGGGTTCAAATGAGCCAATGAGAGTTTAGTTTCTGCAAAGTAATAAGTGGCTCCATCTGCTAGGGATTGTCCAGACTTTATTACACAAGAGAATAAATATATGTGCTATGACAAGTGATGTAAAGGAATGATTACAATAAATAGGGTTATTAGGAAAGATTTCCTGGGGACAAGGTTTAAGTCAGAGTTTAAAGGAAGTGAAGGATATAGCTTGGTGTATAGGTAAAGAAAAATTATTTTCGTTTTGTTATGCTCTGCATTGGCACTTGATTTTCAAGTGCACGTCAGAATGTTTTATGTCTTTATTCAGGTCTCTCTTCCTTCCTCATTAAGCTAAAACAGATCTATTAAAGCCAAGAATGGATGGCTCTGTGCTCATCATTCTCATCTTTATTCAAATATCATCACCATTGGTGTTTCCCACCAAGTTTTTGGGTTCCTGGTTAGCTGTTTGTATCCTTGCGAGATCACATGTGTTAGCTAGGTGATCCACCTATCATCAACATTCCTACTCTTCAATCCAACATTGAATTGTTCAACATCTTTTTACATGATTGTTTATCTCTTAACCACTTTCTTAAGACTATAAAACTCTATATTATGAAGAACCTTACACCATGGGCAGGCATCTTATTCTCCTTATGTATCATGATTTATGTATCATGATCCTGCTAACAACTCCCAAATTTACTCCCCAGACAACTAGCAGTAAAGACATTTTCAAAAATGCCCTATAATTTTAAAATTCCTTGACTGACATGTATCAAAGTCCCGCTTTCAAGGTGACCTTGTGTAATCTATTTGAAAATAACAAGCCAGAATTTTGTTTTTATTTATCTGGACCTGAAGATAAAATCCAGAGACAATGAATAGAAGGTAGAACCATTTATGAATATGAGCATTCAGGAAGGAATAGGAGATGGAGAAGAATGAAATGACAAAAAAGCTAGGGAGAAGTTATGGAAAGGGAAGGTAGGAGAGCCCAAATCTGGACTATGAGTCCATTCCTCCGAACAAGTGACGCTGTTGACTATCAGCCTTAGACAACTATGAACTTGCTTTAGAACCCCTGAAAGGATTAATGGCTTCCACTATTGTCCCCACATGCCATTTTTCTGCCATATATCTGTTAAGTCCTGGTTGAGGTTTTGGCATGCTATCATGACACTGACACAATGATATAATGAGTTTAATGTTGATTTATAGAATTTTGCCAGGTGTATCTTTCTTTTTCAATTTGGAGGTGCTAGAAACTGATAATCTGAAATCTCTAAAACTCAGGCAAAGCACTAAGAAAATGTTAAAAAAATAATTTTCTTTCCCCAAGATATGCTTTCAAATGAGATTAAGGAAGAAGTGACCAATTGTATTGGGGTTTCATTTACTAATGGTTAAGGTTGGACTAGAATTTAATGCTTAAATCTCAATAGGCAATGGCTAATGAAAATACAATTAAGAAATTAACTAGTATGAAAATTTAGGGAGTGGCAGATAAATGGTATCAATAGCAACTGCTCATCTATCTTTTTTATCTTTAAACAGTGATTTTTCTGGGTAAAAAAAAGGAACGTGGTTAAAAGATGCTAGCTTGAATATTTTCTCCCCTTTATCTTGGCTACTTCGGCTCGCAAATTAGGAGAAGTAGAATTATTAGAGTATATGGATTCTGGTCAGTTGTCACCCTTAGTTAACCTATTCAATCTCTGAGATTCTTACTGGGCCATGCAAATGGGCATTTCTTCATAATGAGCACATTACATTTTGAAACCATAAAGAGCTAATATTGTAGCAATAACATTTGGTTATTTCGAACAGCTTTTGTTCAGGTACTAGCACATATTTTAAACTTTTTAAATGAAGTACAGGTATCTAATATATACTATTTCACATATTCTTTAACATATTTGGAGATGAGAGGTCAAGTTACTAATAGCTGGTTTTTAAAAAGGATTTCCCTTAAGTGCTTGTGAAAAATGTGCACATGCACCTGTTTTCATCTTGCAAAAGAAATTTTTTACATTTAGTGTGTTTATGTCCAAAATGCCAAGTGTAGAGTAGCAGTTTAATAAATGCTTGTTGGTTGTCTGTTCATAAATGTTTCTGCTTATTTGTGGACCTAGGAGCTTATATGATTTATTGTTAAAATATTAGATCAAGAGTAGGAAACATGGAAATCCATAAGCCTTTTGTGAAATAAGTTGCTACTATAATTAGGAACACAGGGAAGATGAATTGTGAAGATATTCCCTGCAGCTAGTAGCCCTAGAAAGGGAATTATCCTCTTTCATACACTGGGGTTACCTACAGGCAGCACGTAAAACTGATAAACAGGGCTTCTTTATAAGTGTTTAAGGGATGGACCATAGCTCTTTGTGAAGGAAGGAAACAGAGGCAGGTGAAACTCTTTAAGGTGAAGAGCAATGAAACTGCAGAGGTTTGGTGCTTCTCAATGGTTTTTGCTACATGTACACATGTTCTCATGTACCTGAATAAGTCAGTGTGCTGAATTATCCTCCAAACTGCCTGGGATTTGGGGCACAGAAAACAGTAAATAATTCAGCTTCAATGACTCTGTTACAAGAGTTTGCTTCCTTAATACCTTTGAAGCCTATCTTTAACCTCTCAGAAATGCTTGGGTCAGAGTTCCTTAATTAAAAAAAAAAATCCTTGACCAGGTGGAATGCTTGGGGGAAAAACATACAGTAATTAATGTTGTTTTAAATTTTACATGCATTTCCAACTGTAGCCTTCTTAGATGCGATATTTAGTCTTAAACTGGATGCAATTTCACAATCTGAGAGGGAAAAAAGACTGAATAATATGGGTATGTGTGTTTATTGTGCACCTACATACATACATGCGTATTCATTTGTACATCTATTCAGTTCACTGAAGAGCTTTACTCCCCACTACATTATTTTTTTAACCAAAAATTCTTCCTTTCACTAGGTACTCACTTCTCTTACAAATAGGACCATGACCAAGTTCTGCACTGATAGCCCTAACTGCTGTGCTTTCCTGTCTCACCCTGACACTGCCTTCCCTTAAGGACAAAAAAATGGATTTTTTAAAAATGTGGAAATGTGTGTGTTGAGTGTTAGGGTACAGTATAAAAATATGTGACCAAGAATACATAGTGAAAGTCATGGATGGGCATGAATGAAATAGGTAAAATCGTTTTAGAATATAACTGCTCAATCCTGAGAAACCTATCCTCTAATGAGAAGGGGGTTAGGCTCCCTCTTCTCAAACTCTTGAACTTGTTAAATCCCTCTACTCTAGCATTCTGGGACTGACTTTATGTATAACGTAGGCTATGGCTCATGTCTATGGCCCATATCAGTGGTTTATGATGTCATGAATTAACCAGCTGGGGATATAGTGTATAATTGGACCATAAGGTTGTGCTACCTTCAGGCCACTCTCCCAGTGGCTATTCAGAAAGTAATCAGTAGACATGAGGGATCTTTCCCCCAGGGTTGCAATCTCCTCCACTGTTCACCAGGTGGTGCTCCTACCACATATGATTAACCTACTCCCAATCCCACTTGCCTTCTGGCTCTTCTTCGTGGGCAGCTGGTCCCAGGTTCTATATACATCTAGGAGAATATGCTACAAAATTACCAAAACAGGAAATCTTTCTTCATCTTTGCTCTAATATCCTATTCCATCATTGAGAACTTCTCTTCTCACTGATGTACCTCATTCATAAGATCGAAAATTTACAAATTTTTTTCTTATTGGCCATGGGATTTATTGAAACAATAACCAAAATAGTAGCTTAGCAACACTAAAACAAAATGGTAAAGAAGTATGTAATTAGCAAGCTGCAATAAAATTACCAGGCAGAACTGATTCCACCTGTGTTCTCTCTTTTTCCACCTTCTCCCAACCAGTAGAAGACATAAGGAATATTTGACAAATTTTGAAATGTGTCAAGATTTCCTTGGAAATCATTTTGAGGAAACATGGTCTGAGGTGGGGAAAGGGGAGAGAAAGAAGAGACATTGCAATTAGCTTCACTTCATCTGCTGTGGCTGTAGTTCATGGTTTGGCCATTGTTGGCCCATTCCAAATCTGATTTGGTCTATTACACATCCACTATTGTTTGCTCTAGCTCTGAAGCAGTCGAGGTATCTATGCTAGCATCAATAGATCTGTAGGATTCATACCAATTCTTGCTTTGCTCTTTTCCCTGAAGAGGCAGCAGGATCCCTCCCTTCTGCTCCAGCCATTTAAAAGCAAAACCCAAAATGGAGTTCAGACAGGAATCTCCTTTCCATTCTTTATTCAGAAAACTTGAGACAGGAAGTATCTTCAAGAGCAGAAGAAAAAAAAAATCACTTGCATACATTGGCTTCCGGTATTCTCCTATTGCCTCAGGTCATTTCCAGGATACAGTAGAAAAACTCTATTATACACTAACATATAGAATGATGGATTGGAAAGGCATTTAATGGGGTTTTCGTGAAAGGATGTTTACCTAAACATACAGTGTACCCCAACAGGATTCAAGACAAGTAGTACAGAATTATTCTCACTTAAGCTATTTAGAGCAGTAGTACTCAGAGAAGGTCTTACACTCTCAAAGGGACACTCCCCCCCCTCCCCCCCAATCCCCAACCTCAAGTTATGTCTGGTCTGAGAACTCATTTCTGTAGAAGACTTTTTGAACCACTATTAAACTTAGTCTTGATGTCAGTAAGCATGCCCATTCTTTGGGAGCAGGTATCTTTACTCCTCAGTGCTTGTTAAAGACAAGGAAAAAGATATGAAAAAGGATAGGAAGAAATAGGGTTTCTTCTATATTATTCATTTGAGTCCAGAGAAGAAAAAGAGGAGTCATTCAGAGGATAATTTCTGATTGCTTCACCTTATGACTCATCCTCTACTAGGCACCTTCAAACTCCTAATTTCTGACACTTCTGCTCAAGAATCCAAATCATCCTGATTATGGTAAATTTGAATAATGCTCTTCCACTATGAAAGGAAACCATGACAGACTATAGGCTCTTTTTTTTAATCAACCTCAGTACTTGACACTGTGCTTTCTATGTAGTAGATGCTTAATAAATAGCTGTTAAATAAATAGCATCTACTGAAAAAATAAAAGAAAAAGAATAAAGGCTACAGAGTGCCCCTAATTAAATTGTGGGACTTGTCTGGTAACCACAGTTCTTCAACTCCACTTTTGAAAACAATAAACAAATATTCTTTGTCAGTACGATGTGGATAATGATGCCTTCACTATCTACTTCAACAGGACGATGAAGAAGGCAATTTATAAACCATAATGCACTATATCAATGTATTAGGGGACACAGAATACTGAAAGTAGCCCTGGATTTGAAATCAGAAGACCTAATTTTGGATTTGGATTCTGCCACTTGTGTGACCTGGTCAAGTAATATAATTTCTCAAGGACTTAGTTTCCTTTTTTGAAAAATGAAGGGCTATGCTAGATCTCTCCTAAGGTTATCTTTCTATCTTTAAAGTTTGTGATCTGATGAACCACAGTATCTGTCATTATTAACTGTCTGTTATTCTTGTGTTACTTTACACATAATGCAGAATCAAAAGAAATCTAAGATATTGCCTTACAGTTGACATGCTTAGAAATTTTACAAACAACACAAAGCTGGAAGAAATCTCTAACACAATTGGAAACACAAAAGTGATCTAGAGGCCAGAAACTTGGGTGAAACTGAACAACTTTAACGAAGAAAAGAGGTAAAGTTTTATGCTGAAGTTCAAAACAAAGATTCAAGATGGAGGTGTGGCTAGACAGTCTGTTATCTGAAAAAGATGGGGGGGGGGTTGGCGAATTGTAAATGCAACAATATGACATGTATGAATCAGCAGTATGACATAGTGGCTAACAAATATAAAGTGATCATATACTGTATTAAGAGAAGCATCATGTGCAAAATGCCATCCACATCCAGAGAAAGAACTATGGAGTTGGAATGTAGAATGAATCAGACTATTTTCTCTTTTGTTATATTTTGTTTTTCTCATGATTTTTTCTATTCATTTTAATTCTTCTATGCAACATGACTAGGTGAAAATGTGTTTAATAGGAATGTATGTGTAGAGCAGATGTAAGATTGCTTGCCATCTTGGGGAGAGCATGGGAGAAAATCTGGAACTTATGGAAGTGATTGTTTAAAACCTGAAAACAAATTAATAATTTTTTGGGAAAAAAGAAAAAAAAGAGAGGCATCATATTCAAGAATAAGGAGGTAATAATAGTACTGCTCTTACAGTACTTGCTCTGGTAATACCCCACACTCTGTAGTCAGTTATGACACCACATTTTGGGAACAACATTGATAAACTAGAGAGCCTCCAGGAGAGGATGACAAGCATGGTGAAAGTTCTAAAGCAGATGCTCTATGAAGGTCAGTTGAAGGGACTGGAGAGGTTTAGACTGTATTTTAGAGAAGACTTAGGACAAATGATAGCTATCTTCAAGCATTTGAAGGGATGGACCAGCTAGATGGTGTAGCGGATAGAGAGCTGGGCCTGGAGCAAGAAGACCTGAGTTCAAATGTGACCTCGGATACTTACTAGCTGTGTGACTCCAGGCAAGTCATTTAACTCTGTCTGCCTCATTTCTTCAGCTGTAAAATGAGCTAGAGGAGGAAATAGCAAACAATTCCAGTATGTCAAGAAGACCCCAAATGGTGTCACAGAGTCAGACATGACTGAAGACGACTGAACAATTTGAAGGGATGCTAAGTAGGAAAGGGATTCTACCTGTCCCTGTCACCTCAAATGGCTGAACCAGGAGAAACAGATCAAAATTAAAAAGATACAGATTTAGTTGACATAAAGATAGACTCCCTAACAATAAAAGTCAACCTAAAGTGGCAGGGATTCTATTTGCAGGTAAGAAGTTGACTAGAAGCCATGTGGTTTCACCAAAACTGAAATTCTATGATCCTGTGATTTGGTGATCTGGGATACTTCGGTTCTATTCTATAAAAAGAGCTCACTGTCTAATTTAGGAGGTACAAACACAAAAAATACAAGTTACTAAAATGAAGAATGCCAGGTGAAGACTTCAGAGGTAGCGGCAGTTGTTCACCTGGAGCATGTGTGGGAGCAGTTCTAGAGCGGCTATCACACAAAAGCATGCTGCAACTCTTCTAAAAACCTCTGGAGACTCCAGAGATATGTGTGGCTAAATGCTGAACGGTCTTGATGGGGATGGCTTATTGGCTTGCTGGCCATTGAGGAAGAATAGATGCTGATTCACACGTGGAACTTTAAAAATGAGTAACCCAACCGTTTAGGTCTTTGTCTTCCTTTGACTGTCCATGTAGCATTATGTAATGCTAGGACTCTCTGTGAGGGTGGCTCTTCTCACTTTAGCAGCAAGTAATTGCTCCTCTACAACAGCTAGAGTCGGGGTAAAGCTAGGTAAGCTTGAACACAAGCCACTGGTTGTCTCAATTGTATTCTCCAACCTAATTGGAGGTGACAGAGCAGTGATTCCGAGATGGATTTATCTAAGGTTGGAAGCAGTTTGATTTTCTCAAGAGGTTGATAGATCTAGGGTCCTCAGTTGGAATCAGGTGCACTTTGGGAGATATCAACCCTATATTAGCTATAGAACTTCTTAGAGGAGAAAGCAGCCACACCACCAACAAAAGGAATAGCCCAGTCCCTGGCTCTGCTGGCTGGAAGCCATGGGTCTGGAGAGGATTGTGTGGGCAGGGCAAAGCTGAGGTTAAATGTGAGATGCTGATTTAGGAGTTCCATAAAGTGCTTTTTGTTTTGATGACTTTAAGTCTCAACCTAATAGAGAATAGTTTTTTATTAGCTATTTTATATTATTAGTGCTTAATCTCAAGTGAACCAAAGGCACGCAGGTGGTGAGTTTAAGTAGTCTGTGGTATATTAGTTACCATGGTTTGTAGGTGAAAAATAGCATAAAAGAGATCAACAAAATCATGTATGACTAGAAAAGGCTACATACAATAATTTATTTTAAAATATTTATTAAATGACTATTATGTGCAAATTCCAGTGTAATCTATCAGTTATCACTTGCTCTAGTTATATAAATTTTAATTAAAAAACATATATTAAGCACTTACTATGTGGAAAGTACATAGGGATAAAAAGAAATGATACCTTCCCCCAAAGAGCTTACACTCTAATGAGTTTCAATATTCTACATGAAAAGATAACTAAATTATTTTTATTTATTTTACCTTTATGACAGAGAGGGGACTCTGTGACCAGAGCCTGGTTCTCTCCAACAGTTTAGACCTTGGGCATATGTGCTCCATCCAGCATCAGAGGGCATTCTGGGTTATCTGACAAGCTCCCTATGCCTTTCTCTAGCTCTCAGAGAAATTGTATATTGGTCATTCCTTGGATTCTCTCTTTTGTGAGTGGTATGAATATTCTCAAGTTAGTCTAGGAGTTGGGTCTCTTTCCATCCTCCAGGCACTAGCCTATTTACTTTGTTTTGTAACTGCTGCTTCTTATTCAAGGTCACTTACAAAATATGCTGTATAAAATTTTAATCAGAATCAAAACAATAAATCCAATCAGGCTGATGGTAATGCAGTCAATCAAAAAGCATTTATTAAGCGCCTACTATATGCCAAGCACTGTGTTAAGTACTGAAGATATAAAAACAAAAATGAAATAGTTCTTGTCTTCAAAGAACTTATCGTGTGCTGGGGGAGACAATACATATGCTTATAACTACATAAAACATCAGCTTTCATAGCTCTTCACACAGACACTATGAATATTATTATTGCATTGTTGAAAGGGAATAGACTTAGAGGATGAAATTGTGTAGTTGCTATTTGGAATGAGTTTGCTTTCATCACTGAATTAGAATGAAACTCAGGAGTGTGAGAATTCTTTTCCTGAGAAACCGAGGAATTTTTTAGAAAGAAAAAAGAAAGATTTGGAGATAACTGATTTTAACTCTAATCTGAAGAGAAGTGATGTGGAAAAGACATCTTAAGAAGCAATTTTAAATGCCCTCCAGAGACATCTTAATAGTGGAACTATGGTTCCAGTTTCTGAGGAAAAGTCAGAAGCTGAAGTTGATAGTTAAAGATTACTTTGGTTATGATCTTTCTCATAGCTGATAAATTGGTAAAATATTTAAATATTGCTAGTTACATTGTTAATATATTGAATAGCCAGTAATATTGATATTTTAACCTAAGATACAGAAGAGAGAAAGCTTATGGGAAAATCTATCAATATCTGTCTCTCTCTCTCTACCATCATTTTATAGGTTCATTCTACACTGAGTCTTATACCTCTATCAAAAGACATGTAACAGAGTAATATGTTTTATCATTAGCCTGGAGAATTGTGGTTGGTCAGTTACTAAATCTTTTAAAGTTTTTGTCTTTACAATATTGTGTGTCATTGAATAAATTATTCTGGTTCTGTTGACTCTGCATAAGTTCATACAACTTTTTCCAGGTTTCTTTGAAACTATCTCCTTTATCATTTCTTATAGCACAATAATACTACATCACATTTGGGTACTCTAACTTCTTCAGCCATTATCAAATTGATGGTTACCTCTTCAATTTCAAATTCTTTGCCCTTACAAAAAAAGACTGGAAATAATTTGGTACGTTCTTTGAGTTTGTTTCACTTGGAACTAATTCTCTCATAATCTATCTCTTTTCTAATTCTCTCCTTACTTTCCCTCCTATTTCAATGTTGAAGGAAATGTCTATCTGTACCCAACTCTCTTTCTCTGTCTTTTTCTCTCTCCCTGCTTTGACTAGTTCAGATAAGTGAGATTCAAGTATCAGCAGCTCTTCACCCATTTGTTTGTATAGACTTCGACTTATGCATCCCAATTATGTGAGATAATTTCCCCTCATCTTTCTCTTGCCTTCCCACCCAGTGTATTCTTCTTCTCTTTTTTTTCCACCCTTCTTTTAAGATAATCATGACCATCCTCAGATATTCTCTCTAATCAGACCCCTTCTTTGAATCCTGATGATGGTATGGTTCAGAAAAGACATATAGATCATCTCCATATAGATCTGTTTGAATGTAAGCAGTTCGTCCTTGTTAAATTCCTGATCATGATTATTCATTCATGTTTAGCTGTTTATGGTTATCTTGATTCCTTTGTCTGCACCTCAAAATTTCTGCATCTTTTCTTTAAAAATGTTTGGAAGTCTTTCATGTCATTAAAGATCCATTTTTTTTCCTCTTGTAGGATCATTTTTAGTTTTGTTGGGTAAGGTATTCCTTTGGGTTCTGTAACATTGTATTACAAACTCTCTGATTCTCTAAGTGGTGGCTGCCAAATCTTGTGTGACCTTTATTAAGTCCTCAGTATTCTTTCTTTTTGGCTGTTTCTTGTATTTTTTATTAGATTTGGAAGCTCTAGATTTTGGCAAATAATGCTATGAATGTTCATTTTGGGATTTCTTTCAGAAAATTCCTTCTATTTCCATTTTGTCCTCTGGTTCTAAGATCTGGATAGTTTCCTTTTATGGTTTCTTAAAATATGTTTACTATTATTTGGTCATGGCTATCAGGTAGTCCAATGATTCTTAAATCATCTTTTTTCAATGTATTTCCAGGGTCATTTTTGTTTGATAAACTACCTTGCCTTTTCTTCTATTTTTTCAACACGGAGCATGAAATAAGCATCCTTATCAGATCATAGCCATTCCAATGTCTGCATAGTCTCCAAGGGTAGCAGGCAGGGCAAACACTCCCCTCCATCCAAGTGCTGACCACATAACTCTAGGCTGAGTACCAACTTCTCACTTTTCACTTGTGAAGATGCTTGAGGTTCATCAGTTTCATAAAGTTGTCTATTTTCCTAGTTACTCGTGCAGATGGTACAAACTTTGCATTCAGGTTGCGGGGTCTCCTTGCCAACTACTGTACTCTTTCTTTTCTAATTGACTATATATATTCAGTGGAATCTCTGTTAAGCTGGACAAGTCAGAGAAGCTTTTCCTTACTATGAGAAGGATCTTACATGCCTGGATTCATACTCCTGACAAGGCAGCTCTAGAGAGGAAAGTCACAGCATTATCATCAGAACAATGTTGCTTCCATCTTCATACTTACTTTTTTTCTTAAGTAGCCTCACCCTCAGTTTTCTCATGGCCTTCTCCAGAGACAGACAGGTAGAGCATTGGATAGAACACTGGGCTTGGGAGTCAGGAAGATCTGAATTAAAATCCAACCAGAGACAATACTAGCTGTGTGATCCTGGGCAAGTCCCTTAGCCTCTTTATCTTAGCTTCCTCAAGTGTATAATAGGGATAATAGTCGTATAGCCAGGGTTGTGGTGAGGATCAAAGAATAATATTTGTACATCATACATAAAACAGAGTCTGGCACATAGTAGGCACTTAATAAATCCTTCCTGCCCCTCCCTCTACACCCTTTTTTTCCAACCCCTAGC